>NC_135714.1:87480838-87788565 GCF_964656455.1 Halichoerus grypus
GGAGCCTGCTTCTCCCTCTGACCCTCTCCCCTCTCATGCTGTTTCTCTCTCTCTCTCTCTCTCTCAAATAAATAAATAAATAAATAAATAAATAAAATCTTTAAAAAAAACGTATTTTCCATCTGAACTACATAAAAGTAGAAATAGGTAAGTTACCCAATGAAAGAATTCATGTGAAATTTGTCATGCGATGAGAAAAAGAAAACAATGGAATGTTAGTAAATAACTAAGCAATGAAGAGACTTTCTCTTAGGTATCTCCAAAGAAGGCTATTTTTTCTTGCCAAAAACCAATTATATCTCTAAAATTCACTTCACCAGTGCAATACACAGATATTCACAGCAGCTGCAGAAAGTGTTTTTTATTATTGGAGGAGAGAAGAACTTTGATAGTTTGTACTAATCTCAACATAAATAAGCTGGAACTAAGTTTCCTAGAATCCCCTTCCCTGTATTTTTCTGGTATAGAGACAACCAAAAGAGAAGTTTTTTGAGATTTGGAAAGCGAAATGAAGCTGGAAATGTGAAGTTCTGAAGGTCATTGTGGGCACCAGGCATCCCTGGAGCTTGTGAACATTATCACTAATTTGCTGGCTCCTCTTGCTGGGAAGGGGCAGCAGCTGGGCCCACAGCCCCCCATCTCTCATCATCTCCTTCTGTTTCTCTCAGTCTTCCATTGCTTCTTCTACAAAAGACCTATATTGTCAAGGTTGGAGGAAGTGAGGGACACAAGTTTGTCCTCATGGGTGGGGTGTCCTCTCATGTTCTAGCTTGTCTTCATTCTCCTGTTTCGGGTCCATCGTTTCTTTCCAATGGCTTACCTATGGCAACTTCAGACCATCACCAGACACGGGCAGCCTTACAGAAATTTCTTCACCAGATGCCACAATTGCCTGTCTACTCCCTATAATAAATCCCTTATTCCATATCACTCACGGTGGTTCCATTCCCTTATTGATGGCTGACAGGTAGATAATCATGCCCAGAGAACAGAGTCTATACCCTAATCAAAGAATAGGTAATAAGTGTCTGGCTGAATTTCAGTATCCATTCCATGCCTTGGTATAGTACCACCGCCTTGAATCTTGAATCCCTGTGACTCACTTTTGACTAATTGAATATGGCAGAAGTGAGGCTCTGTAACTTTGAGACGAGGTCATAAGAAGCTTGCAAATTCTACCTTTCTCCTGGAAAAGTCACAGTGGGAGATGACAGACACTGTGTATGAAGTTTGACTACCCTGAGACTACAATGCTGTGAGAGATACCAGTGACTTTACTGGTGCCCAAAGAAGGCAGATAAAGCAAACCTCAACCATAATGGAATGGTTCCTGGCTGGACCTATTTCTGTTGGGAAATACAAATGGTAATGTTGCATTCACCTGCATGGATAATGACCTTGTCTCCCTATTTCTTCATTTTTGTACTGTTTCTGATATTCTTGCTTTCAGTCTCTCTTCAATCCATTATACACATCATTACCAGATTAAATCATCTAAGAATATCATACTTATTATGTCATCTGACTTTTAAATAACTCTTCAAAAGGCCCCATTGTACAGGGGGATAAAGTTTAAAATCTCTCATCGATCTTCCATCTCTATTCCCACCTCCATTCCCTGCTACCTTCTAGAGTGAACTCCCCCACTCCAGCCAAAGTAATCTTGATGTTCCTAGCTATGCCACAGTATTACGACCCCCATGGGTTTGCTTACCCTGCCCTCCAACAGACTTCGAATCTTCTGCGCACCTGCATAAATTGTACCCATCCTTCAACGTCCAACTTAAATGCTAAAATTTCCTTAAAATTTCCCAGAACATAATTTCCCAAAACATAAACTTATGTTTCTGTGTATATTTTGGGTCCCTAATTAGATTATAATTATATTGAGAAAAGATACTGGTGTTATTCATCTTCATATTTCTCCAAAGGAAAGTAGTTGTTGGATTGGTAGTTTTATTTTTCCTTTTTTATGGTCTCAAATAAAGTACTTTAAGAAAAAATAAATTGTCCTAAACCATACTGAAGCAATCATACTGACAGCTTTTAATGAAATTGTTAGTAAAACTATAGCTAGCTCAGGTATTCACACTCAAGAGATGACTATGGAGTAATTTTACCTAATCTTTATAAGCATGAAAATCTCCTTTTAATTAAAAATATTATGAACGCCTCTCATGCTAGTGACTGTACTTTTGAGACAATATATAACAAAAAGCTACTCTGCATTCCATTACTTTCAAATGAATTTCTATTTTATTAATCACAGCAGCATGTAAAAAAAAAAACCTAGAAATCATATTACAATTCTCTGCAGTATATGCTATTTATTTAGTCTATAGTTAATTATTGAGATAAATACAGATTCTAAGGCACCTTCAATAAGCTCATGTCCCCAAATTTTCCTCTCTCCTATTCTGCTTCTGACATCCCCATAAGGGATTTTTTTTTAAGATTTTATTTATTTATTTGTGTATGTGTGTGAGAGAGAAAGAGTGGGGAGAGGGACAAGCAGACTCCATGCTGAGCACGGAGCCTGACTTGGGACTCGATCTCATGACCCTGAGATCATGACCTGAGCCTAAATCAAGAGGCAGACGCTTAACCAACTAAGCCACCCAGATGCCTGGGATTATTTTTAAAGAATCATCACTGTTTAAATGTCACTCTAGAAAAGTTCAACTTGGTTTGGCAACGGTCTAGATGCTCAGAAATAGAGGAGTGATGACATGAGTTATGATATGACCATATAATTAATTTTATGGACACAAAAATATCATTAAATTTTTATAATAACAGAACATTTTTATAATGTTCTATAAAAAATTATATATATAGCATGAACATGAATACATAAAAAAAAACTACGCGTAGAGAAAACCACCAGAGAAAATAGATTAAAGTGTGACATTTTCTTTGTATGCCCTTAATGAGAGCATGGGTAATTATTTTTTAATCTACATTTTTAAATGTTCTATAATTAACACATATTATGGTTTCACTGAAAAAAAAGTAATACACTTAATTTCTTAAAGGTCAGAAATATCACCTAAACATTCTCTGCTCTGTGGTTCTACCAACCATCAATAATCAAATTCCCAGAAACCATCCATTCATTCAGCCTAATTCATCATTAAAAAAAATGCACTAAATGTACTGTCTTAGATACAAAGTGAAACTTTAAAAAGCTATATTACATACAATATGTCAAGCACCAGGGGCTTTAGTTCTTATAATTTGTGATTTTGTGAGCAAGCCTGTTCCACCTACCCATGGACTTGACAACTTTAAGGCTTTGATCATATTTCCTGTTAGCTTTCATGTTTCTAAGCCTAAAGCACCCTAATTTCTTGAATCGATGTTCATATAAAAACCCCTTGATCATTTTACTTATTGTTCTCTGGGACTCTTCCAGCTCTATTTTGTCTGAGAAGTGGTGACCTGGAGAATATGTAGTATTCTAGTTCTTATACAATTATAGGATGATGCTTTCTGATTTGTTTCCAGTTTTCTTCATGAGGCAGGCAGGCCATGGGGTTGGTGCCTTAGGGAGCAGACTGCAATCATTCCTAGGTCGCTTTCCTGGGTTATAGCTAACACCTTGAAGCCATCAGTTCTATACTTTGTTTTTTCTTGAAATAGATCTCTTACCTATATAATATGCATTAAGCTCATCTGTCAGTGTTTTTTAGATTCACATAACTGAGAATTTATCCTTAAATGTATTTCCATGGGCCTGACATCTTTTAGTCAAAATAGCATGATATTAATTTCAGTTGGAGATTTTACTATTCAGCCAATTTACTAAAATGTTAATAAACACCCCCAAAAAGCCCCAGAATCTCTAGAGAATCTTTCCATTATCATCCTCCAGTTAGAAAAGTGCTTATTTATTCTTGCCCTTTGTTTCCTCTCTCTAAGTACTTAGCCACAATAAAAAACATTTTCCCTAATGTCATGGTAACTACTGAACAAAATTTCCTTTCTCATTTTGTCCTTTTATCTAATAGTTTATTTTTACAGTGTGTCCTGAAGTAATTTGCCCATGTATTACAGATTCTAACAACTTGTCACGCATTCTATTAAATGTCATTCTTTACACTCTCCTACTGAAACCATTTAAATCCAAGGGACTCCAACTGAGAGAGTTTCACTGGTACCTTATAGTTGATTATTAGAAAGCTTTTTCACCCATAACACAGTGTGTTCTGAATCTCAGTGATTCTGGAATGAATTAGAGTATATTGGAATGAAATTCCTTCTCAACCTTCTTCTTACAGCTGGCTTTTTCTTTTTTGTTTGTTTGGCTTCTTTTTTTTTTTTTTTTTTCTAAATGATGAAGTGTGAAGATTGTCCAGGCTTTGGAAAAGATATAGATGTAAGTATAGGTTCAGTTATAAATACAGAAAAAGAAAAATCAGTGAGACAATATTTTCTAAGTCAGTATTCCTTTAAATTCCATCAAGTCTATGATCAAAATAATCTTAACTCACCATGTGGTAAGAAAGGGACAGTCCTAGTTCTACATTTTACTCTAAAAACTGAGAATAGCTATTCATACTTTAAAAAGTGAATGTTGACTCTTCCACAAAAATTAACCTCAGATGTATCATATACCTAAATGTACAACCTAGAAGTATAAAATTTCTAAGCTAAACATAAGAGAAAAATGTTTGTGAACTTCAATTAGTTAAAGATTTCTTAGGATACCAAAAGGAGGAAAGACAGAAGAAAGAACTGATTTTGGAATTCATTAAAATTTAAAACTTCTATGCTTCAAAAGATATTTTCAAGAAGGACAAGACTCAAGCTGGGACAGAATATTTGCAAAATGTATATGTGATAAAGGACTTATGCCTAGACCATGTAGAACTATTACAGCTCAATAATAAGAAGACAATGCAACTTCTTAAAATGAGCAAAATATTTTAAGAGATATTTCACCAAAGATGGTAAATAAGCCATAAAAAGAGGTTCAACATCAATATTTCTTAGGTAAATGCAATTATAACCACAACTGGATATCACTCCTCTCTAGGATAACTGATACTTCACAAGACTTGACCATACCAAGTATTGGCTCAGATGTGGAGCAAGAAGAATTCTCATGCACTGTTGACAGAAATGCAAAATGTTAGAACCACTTTGGAAAACTGTTTAGCAGTTTCTTAAAGAGTTAAATATACTTAATTTACCATATGACCCAGGAATCTGACTCCTGGGTATTTACCCAAAAGAAATAAAAACATGTCCACACAAAGATCTGTCATACGTATTGTATTAGTCTGTTCAGGCCACCATAACAAAGTACTATAAATTGGGTGGTTTAAACAACAGAAATTTATTTCTCACAGTTCTTGAGGCTAAGTCCAAGATCAAGATGCTGGCAAAGTAGATTTTATTCTGAATCCTCTTCTCTTGGCTTGTCAGCAGTCTCCACCTTGCTGTATGCTCATGTGACCTCCTGTTAGTACATGCTCAGGGAAAGAGAGAGATGGAGCTCTGGTACCTCTTCTTCTCATAAGAGTACCACTGGTATGATCTCATTTAACCTTTATCATCTTCTCACAGGCCCTATCTCTAAAAATGGTAATATTGGAGGTTAGAGCTTCAACATAGGAATGGGGGGCACAAACGCTCTGTTCATAACATATATATGTGTGTGTATATATACACACACACACACATATATATATATAAACTTTATTTAAAATAGTCAAAAGCTGGAAACAACTCAAATATCATTAACTGGTGAATGAATAAACAAATTATGATATATCTGTATAATGGAATATTACTTGGCAATAAAAAGAAGTAAATTACTGATACATGCAAAAACATGGAGGAATCTCAAGAAAGAAGCCAGATCCAAAAGCCTACATACTATGTGATTCTAATCCCCCAAAAGGATTTACTTTGAAAGAGCACAGGGAACTTTTGGGGGTGATAAAAATATCCTATTTTATTAATTATGGTAGTGATAGAATATACATAATTATATACATTTTTCAAAACCCATCAAACTAGGGGCATCTCGGTGGCTCGGTCAGTTAAGTGTCCAACTCTTGGTTTCTGCTCAGGTCATGATCTCAGAATTGTGAGATCCAGCCCCGCATTAGGCTCCACACTCAGTGTGGAGTCTGCTTGAGAGTCTCTCTTTCCCTCTCCCTCTGCCCCTCCCCCCATTCTCTCTCTCTCTCTCTCTCTCAATAAATCAATCAATCAATCAATCAATAAAATCTTTTTAAAAAAATCAAACTATACACATAAAAATATAAATTTTACTGTACATAAATCATACTTCAATAAACTTGGTCTAAATTTATTTTTAAAAAGAACATGAAAAATTGAGAACTACAAGAAACCTAGATATAATCCTCACAACTTTCCACTCCAGAAAGGCAGGTTTGGTGATACTGTTCTTTAGCAGATCACTGGCTTATTCAACATGCATATGCCAATTAACATGTAGTTACTGGTCATATATAAATGAATGACACATGCGCCGTTCTCAAGCAGCTCAGTGACTAATGGAGTAAAATTGCTACATCACTACCATTTCCACCAAATTATAGAGAATGAAAACAAAAGTAAAATGCCTATCCAAAATTTCCCCTTCCAAAGTTTCCCTCTTCGTATTTTGAATATGATAAAATAGCTAGTATTTAATATTCAAGGTTGCTATGGTCCGAGTAGTATCCCCCCAGATTCATGTGTCAAAGACTTAACCCCCAATGTGATGCTATGTGGAAATGGGACTGTGGGAAGTAATTAGGATTAGATGAGAGGTCACGAGAGCGGGGCCTTATGATGGTATTTGTGCACGTACAAGAAGAGACACCAGAGAGGTTGTTTCCTCTCTCTCCACTATATGAGGACACAGTAAGAAGGCGGTCATCTGGAAGCCAGGAAGAGAGCCCTCACTGAGGAACCAAATTGGTTGTTTTTCAGCCTCCAGTACTGTAAGAAATAAATTCCTATTGTTTAAGCCACCCAATCTCTGGCATTTTATGATGGCAGCCCAAGCTAATGCGGGCCT
The DNA here is from genome assembly GCF_964656455.1 of Halichoerus grypus. NCBI lineage: Eukaryota > Metazoa > Chordata > Mammalia > Carnivora > Phocidae > Halichoerus > Halichoerus grypus. Next base: position 87,487,878 of record NC_135714.1, read on the forward strand.
TCAGCTTTTAGAGTTCCAATTAACTATAAGGACACTTGGAAGTGCATTACAATGATCAAATGCCTAGACTCAATGCCAGACCTTCTGTAATTGACATTAAACTATGTTAACAAATGGATTGGGGTCAGGACACTTTCTCATTAGAATAGCACACTAGAATAGTAGATATTAGAAGTCATCAACTCCTGAACATATTTGATGCAAAGGTGTCCAGCAGGGGTAGAGAAATGGGGGAGGGAGGTAGGAGATAGGTAGTAATTTTATTATGTATACCATAGTAGGCAATTTTATACTTAGGAAAAAACATAGGCTTTGGAGAAAGCCTGGATTCAAATCCTGACCCTTTCTCTTAAAACTGTGTGATCCCGAGCAAGTTAAACTCTGAACCTCAATCTCCTTCACCTGTAAAATGAAGATAACAAGCAATCCCCTATCTTGGGAGTTGCATGCATTAAATGAGAAAATACATGCAAGAAATACTTCATGAAAAGTAGATTAGTTATTTGTTCCTGCTTTTACAGCCAAGGCTGATCTAGAACAATAGCTCAATGAGGCACAATTAAAAAAACCAAATGAGCTTTGTCAAGTAAATGTAAACTGGAAACTATGCCCAGCATTACATCCCCAGGGAAATACTTAAATAAGTGAATTCTTGAAGCTCAAGATCAAGGCACAGTTCCTGTCATATGACATGAAAATAACAAATACTTGTAGTAAGAAGAGCTGTAGGAAAGTGTTTGGGCTCAAAAGGACTACTGCCTAGTAATAGAATGACAAGCTTCCATATCAGAAAAATGGACGTCTTTTAGATTGTGTGGGAATACAAGAACCTTATCAAAGTACCTCAAATACCACCACCCTGTCCTCTACATTTACCCTACATTTACTTATAGATTGATGCTGATTACAACATTTTAAAAGACGAGAAAGTAGGGAAACCTAGAGCCTGCTGAGATATCCCAAAAAGCAGGAATTTGTTAGTTCCTAAAACAGTTGATTTATATCCAGTAATAAGAAGTAATCCAAATAATATTCTTGAATATAATCATCAATGAAGCTAAAATTATTTCTATTAAGGCCTGCACATAATACACAGTTCACAATGGATCCAGCATCCATTTAATCCCAACCAATGACACAAAGGAACTTTAAATGCTCTTCTAACTTAATGGACTTCAAGGCCAATTGCTTCAGCTTTGAATGGTCAGCACTGACCTCTAGTGGCAAGCGTGGTTAAGCACAGCCCTGTCCTTCAGTGACCCCAGGGAGAGCACCCAGAGGAGGGCTTATCATTAGGAAAACAGTTCTCCATGCTGTCAGTCCTCAGTGCCCGATGAGATCATAGTTACACCTTTTCTGTTTCGTTTTTTTGTTTTAATCTTGAGCACTTCTCCCAGCTCGCAGTGGAAATATAAAACGGGTAGTTTGTTGAGCTTGATAAAAAAAAAACTCTAAGAAGCAGAAGACAATGACCCTGATCTCTCTAAGATTTAGAATCTGGATATATGACCTCAGAAACTCACCACACATGCAAATGAAACAATAGAGATTCAATGATCTTACATATGCATCTATTTATTCTATTTATTCTGCTCCACTGGGAACTTGTAAAGACATTGGTCAGTCAGTTAAAAACAGGTCTGGGAACTCCTCTATGCAGAAATACAATTAGACATTATGTGAAGGCACAAAAGAAACAAAAGATCCCCTCTACTCAAGTACATTGGAAATTAATTGGGATGAGAGGATTCATAAATTTATTTTTTTACCACTGATGAAGGAATCAAACATGCAACAGTTTTAAATAAAAAATATGAGGAAGGAGAGAATAAGCAGAACAATGAGATGGAGAAAAAGATATATCAGGTAACTATAAATTTGGGGGTTTAAATTTTTTAAGGGGTAGGTAATAAAAGTGATCTTAAAAATAAATTATCAATTCCAATCCTATCAATTTAAAGAGAGGGAAATAATGGGTCCAGAAATGTGATTTGACTTTCATACAGTCCCGTATCAGTAAATAGAAAATCGCTATTCACAATCTCACTCAGTCATTCCATCACATGATATGTCTTACCTTAAAAGAACTGAGCTTCTGTTCAATTTGGACTTTGAAAGAAATCTTAAATGTAAAATAGGCTATTTTAAAGGAAATCATTTCTCCTATAGCCTCACTTAAAGATAAGCTCATTGAGTGAAATGTTACGCATTTACCTAATGCAAATGGACACATTACCTAATGCAAATGGACAAAGGATGGAAGTGATACTGGGTAATTTATGCTTTCATCTGCTATGTAATGCTCAATTTCATGTATCTAAATTTCCTTATACATTGCAAACATTCCAAATATATCTCACTTAAGATACAATATGCTTTCCTGCCTTTCTCTCTTGAATGTAAGTATCAGTTTAATTCAAATTATTTCTAATGGCATCTTCTCTGTCTCTCCCTTTCCCTCACTAAGACAATTTGCTGCTCAAGCTCCCACCTCAGACAGTTTCAAAGTCAGATGGGCTATTGATTCTATGTTCCTAAAGTATCTAAAAGTGAGAAAGAGGAAAGAAGAAATCTGTGGAAAATCTCTTTTCTTCAAGATTTTCATCTAGGGGTTTCAGATTGTTTGGATGAGTTTCAACTAAACATCCCTTTTCTTAGTGTAGTTGATGCATATTTTTTAGCCTCCAGAGGAGAACACCGATCTGCTAAAATTGCCATTTTTCAGTTAAATTATAATTTGCTAATCCTTAAGGCCATCTGACAGGCTTCGTGGCTATTCTGACAGACTTCAGTATAAATAAAGAATATTTTAAACAAAATTGTAAAAAGTTTATTTTGGGAAAGTAAAATGGCAGAGGAGGGCATGACTCACCTAATACAGAATAAAGAATTCTGCTTAATTATGTAGGAACAAAATGCATTATGCTATGTAATAAACTCTGTTGTTAAACCTAAATTTAGGGACTGGGCTTTTATGACCAACTGACTATTATGAGTAATCGAAAGGTACCATATACACATAAAGAAACTGTTATTTTGTAAGAGTTAGAAAATTACAAGTACAGTTCTATATAAATAATATATAATATTATAAATACATAATACAAAACTCTACTGAATGTAAGTTATTCACTTTTAATGATTGATTAGGATTTTGCAGTGTCCCAGTATTATTCTGTGAATATCAATATTATTGGACATGGGCTCAAAGTTTGGCTAAAATAAAGCTTCATTAACAGAATAATGAACAAATCAGACTTGAGATGTTTAGACCATCAGCTCCCACTGGGACTTTTAATTATAAGTCAAAACTTTCACTTGTTAGACTATTACTCAAAATAACACGGGATGAAATAGAATGTCAAACTTGACTTTGCAAGAGAGTCTGAAATTACCCCAGCAACATTATGAATGAAATTTTATATTTTTGACTAAAAAGTTACTATTTTTTTAAGATTATTTATTTTTTATTTGAGAGAGGGAAAGAGCAAGTACGGGGAGGGGCAGAGGTAGAGGAAGAAGGAGAGAATCTCAAGCAGACTTGAGCATGGAGCTCGAATGTGGGGCTCAATCTCACAACCCTGAGATCATGACCTGAGCCAAAACCAAGAGTCGGATGCTTAACTGACTGAGCGACTCATGTGCCCCAAGAATTTACTATTTTTGACAACCATTTTACTTTAGTAATTTATCCAAGGAACATTATAAGGCAAGCATAGAAATATGTATGAGGATCATCATTTCAGCATTATGTAAAATGCAAAAAAAAATAGACAAAGCTAAATGTTCAGTATAGGGGAATGGTCAAATATGTTAATGTATGGCCATATGATGGACTATTCTGGCACCATTAAAAATTACGTCTCATGAAGTTTAAATAACATGAGAAAAAAACTCATGATAAAACGTTAATTTAAAAAAAGTCCTAGAAAGAAATATACTGAAATATTAACCATCATTTTCAGTTGGTGATGGATTATCGATGATTTAAATTTTCACCTTTGAAAAAAGAATAAAATAAACTTCCATCTTTGGAAGGTTGTTTCTTCAAGACATATGGGAGAGAAAGAGAATAAATGCTATTACATTTTATCTATGACTAAATCACTACACTCCTCATTTCTTCACTGAAATTGCATGCATGTTTCATTCCCTTTCTTTTTTTCCTCTCTCAGCATGCATTCCATGCCAGACTGCAAGGGCACACAATAAGAAAGCTTTAATGTGCATAATTCTTTATAGCTTTTACATTCCTTTCATTTTTTTATTTGACCTTAATAATTTCAAGAGGAGGCAAGATATAGGCACTTACAGAATTCTTTGATTTTTCTGTTATTAATATAAACATTTTAATATTTTAATGTCCATAGCAAATGTTATTAAAATAAATGTTATTAGAGTATCTAACACTAGGAGAGTCATAAGTATAAATCCTAATTACTCCACTTAGGCAAGTTAGATCTCAACTCAGATGTCAGAGTTGAGGGCCCCCCCTACCCCCCTCTTACGTTCACCAACCCCCCCCCCCCAGCCAATCTATCACATTACCTTGTATTGTCTTCATAAACTTAATAGTATCTGGAATTATTTGCTTAGGGATTTGCTACTTGTTTAATGCTAATGTCTCCTGCTACCACCACTCCCAAGAATGCAATCCTATAGATGAAAGGATCTTATTCCTCCCCCTAACCCTACTGCGCTTGCCCCATACCTACAGCAGTGTCTAGCCTAGAGTAGGCATTTAATAAATACACATCAAATAAATAAATGAATAAGCAATAATCTATCTGAAATTTTCCTTTCCTGTAAAATAGGGATAATCACACCTACCTTATAGGCCTATTTTAAGGATTAAATTAGATAATATATGAGAAAAACTCATATCTTAAACATTGTCACTTTCTTCAATCCTCCATTTACTTGCTATAGCCTGTGGGGGTCTCAGACAATTCTTGCCATATCATAGCCCAAGAGCCTCCCAGGATGTTTTTCAAAAAGGAAGCTCACATTATACATACTAATTAGTATATGCATTAAATAATCTAAATTAAAAGCACTAGAGGCCATATCCACAAGCTATAACAGCAGTATTGGCTCTATGTGACCTTTGAAGAGAAGCAAAAGCCAGAGAAGTTCACAGTTGAGACCATGTCTGATAGTATTTTTAACTGCTAAGAGAAGTAAATCACAAGGTGTCAAATAATCAGAACTTATTTCTGGAGTACCTACCTGTCCTCAAGGTCATGCTAGGTGATATACTAATAAATGGAACAACTGCACAGCCTAGCAAATGTACAGGATATTTCCTCTGTTGCCTCAAAAGGATACTTGGTCCCAAAGAAAATAAAGAACATGTTTTGACTTCGATGATTTGTGGGTCCCAAGAAGATTTATAATTTTATAATTCAAAATGTTGTCACATTTTAGAGCCCCAGAGAAGCTAAAGGAATTAATTACCCAAAGACATACAGCTACTTAGTGGCTAAGTCATACATACCATTTAACTCAACTAAACTCAACTGCCATGAATTGAGTGCTTGAAGGCCTTTGGCTTTGTACTAACCTGTTGTGGTCTGGGAGCAACCTAGGAACACATGCATGGTGTTCAACATCTTTGGAACATAGTTCACTGAGCAGCTGCTTGGTTAACTGGTTGGTTGAATGAAGTTTCCAGCTGTCCCTGACTTATCCTGAGAATAGATATAATAATGACAATGGTACCTTTTTTACCTGGTGCCTCCTGGAGTCTTACTCTATCAACTAACTTCAATACAGCACCCACATTTTTTAATCATAAATGTTTTGCATAAAATATCATAAGTTTTTCTTGATTTCTTGGCTTCACAAAGAAGAGAGACCCATCTCATTAAAATATTACCTTTATTGCGAAACCATGCCGTAATGGTAGAAATCTTTTCGCTTTGGTCTGAGTTTTAAGCTGGCTATGTATAATTTGACTTGACTTTCTGACTTTCAGCTGAATTATATTTGAACTCTTTCTCTGTTAGACTATTTTAATTCCAAATGAATCTTTAAAACAAAACAAAACAAAACAACCTGAAATTTGTGGCATGCATGACTACATGGTTACAGACAAAATAGAAAAAGCATATAAAAGGTTTGTTGTACATCTGGAGAAGATAAATTCTTTTCAATACAAGAAGAGACATTCTACATTATATGTTAACTTCCTGTTTTGACAATTAAGCACCATGTGCTACCATGTAAAACAAAAGTGAAAAATTCAGGATTATTTATAATTATATGATTATAGCATTTCTGGTTGTGTGGGCATAATATATGTGCCAGCTTTTTGTGGGAAACATGATTATATGGAATACAAACATCCAGAAATCCCAAAAATATGTTGCTTATAGTGTTACACAAGGAAGTTTAATCACTAGAACAAAAAATCAAACTTGACTATTATTTTAGCATTCGCATTATTGAATTCTTATGGTTCATGTTAGGTAAACTATAAATACATAGTAAATATTCATCCTTTGTTAGTCATAATACTTAATTAAGTCAGGATAACCCATTCTCTAACCATTTGGATACATAAGAGATTACTGAAATATGAAACCAACAAAAATCAGTCAAATGTTCATTCTTTCACTTCTGACAAAAATAAAAGCTTTAAAGTTAATTCAAATTTTCAATGATTTTGAGTCCCTACATTGCTTTGGGAACAAATACGGGTCACTGAAATCATCCTCAGAATACCATAGTATGGGGAAATGCTGAGCTATTTAGCATTTGTTGGAAATGTAGAGTCATTTTTTCTTATCAGCCTTAGAACTTGAATTTGGATCAACTTGAAATAAAACTCACAGTGGTGGAGCCTTCACAAAAGCTTCTTCAATACCTTAAAATTTTAGTATGCATTATGACTTGTGCTGTGAAATCATTGTTTCCAATTCTATAATATGATAAAAGATAGCATTTTTAATAGTAGGTCCTACTCCTGGCCTCAGCAGTACTGGATACTGAGGAGCTGAGGTCACCTACTGCTTTCAGGAAAGACCCTCAGACCACCCCACTTGGAACTGACTTCAAAGTTTCTTCTGCTGTGGGGTCACTCCATACCATTTTCTTGTGTTGGAAGATAATCTACCATCAACCAATGAGAAAATGGGATCTTAAAGCTGCACTTAACTATCACACCTATTTGGAATCTTATGCTAAATTTAGTACTTTTTGGCCTTGTATATGCACTTGTTTACTTCCTCTTAGGAGTTTTATCACATTCCTTTATAGACAGAGACTATATCTTATTTACCCATGTATCCCATTAAAACCTGAAAAAATGGTTTGCATAGAGAAGGCACACAATAATACACAATATACAAGATGTTCAACCTATCTAATTTAATAATTTACTGTTCTAGTCACACTTTGTGAATTAAAAATTATTAAATAAGGTAGAATAGATTACTACTGGGAAATGTTTTTCTGTATAACATTATTCTATAATTTAGTGGCTTAAAAGAACCATTTATTTAGCTCACAGTTCTGCTGTTAACAATTTATGCTGGACTCGGCTGAGTGGTCTTGGTTTGCACATGCATCGGCAGCCAACTGGCAGGCCACTGAGGACTGGTTGATCCAGGGAGATCTCAGCTGGGATGACTAAATTCTATGAAAAGTATCCTTTAATTCTGTGAGAAGTTTTATCAGTTTTGGTGGTTCATATGTTCAAGGACTGTTCCTTACACTGTGCTAGGAAGAAGCAAAGGCTTAGCATGGTCACATGCTTATCCAGCAACCCTGCCCTCCACTGGGGGTTGGGTATTTCAGTGCTACACTGGAAGGGAGTTGAAACCACAGCGGGGTTGTAAAAGAGAGACAGAGAGCAAGTATCTGCATTGTCTGCACCTGCCTACCCACCAAGAATTCATGGAAACCATGTTTGCATATTTCTTGAATATTCCACGCTGCTTCCTGCCACAGGCCTCAGTTGCATGGAAAGGTCTGTCCACACCCTTCATCTGGCTAACTTCTATTTTGCTTTCAAAAGTTGTACCTCCCTCAATCCTTTCCTGGCCCTAAACTATAAAAATATTTATACAATGGAATATTACTCAGCCATAAAAAAGAATGAAATCTTGCCATTTGCAATGACATGGATGGAGCTATAGAGTATTTTGCTAAGCGAAATAAGTCAGAGAAAGACAAATACCGTATTATTTCACTCAATAGTGGAATTTAAGAAGCAAAACAAATGAGCAAAGGGAAAAAAGAGAGAGAGGCAAACCAAGAAACAGAATCTTAACTATAGAGAACAAACAGATGGTTACCAGAGGGGAGGTAGATGGGGGGATGGGTGACGGGGATTAAGGAGTGCACTTGTTGTGATGAGCACGGGGTGTTGTATGGAAGTGCTGAATCACTATATTGTACACCTGAAACTAATATTATACTGTATGTTAACTAACTGGAATTTAAATAAAAACTTAAAAAAAAAAAAGAAATTTGTTCTGTTGTATACTCTCCCTTCAGAGCACTGATCTCTGTATAGCTAGCTGGGTGATGATTTGATTGAGACCTGTCTTTCACAGACTAAAAGCTTCACAAGGGCAGAGCAACTCTGGCATCGTTCTCCATTGCATTCCTGTTGCCCCACAAGTGCTTACCTCACGGTAGTGCTCACCATGTCTGGGTTGAGTGAACCTGCAAGTTAAGAGTAATTAAATATGGGTTTTTAAGAAGGAGGAAAGGAGGGAAGTTATTTTAATATTTCTAAATTATGGACATTAAATAGTTTAAGGCTGGGAAATCAGGTGCTCTGTTTCTAGAGGGCAGAGTTGGTTTAAAAAGAGCCTTCTTCCATGTTTTTCCCCAATCTGCTTCCAGAACAGGGCCGACAGATCACCCAGAAAGGCAACAGTGTAGCTCTGTCTCAGTGATCACCTAGACTCAGACTCCAGCTTCCCCCTGAATCAGTGCCAGCTGTGATGGTGGCTTTTGAGATGCACACGACTTTCCTATGAGGTCATTACTGATGGAAACTATCAACACCTCTGCCCCTTGGGGAGGGTAAGAAGTCAGCCCCATTCAAATAAGCATTCCTCAGGCTCCTGCCTCAGAAACACTCTCCTGCTCCTACCACAGATGTTTTAGTCTGAGGGACAGGATAAAGGATGACACCGAGGGGTGAAAATCAGAACAGACCTGAGACAGCTGCATTGAGAAAGGAATCATGGAAGAGCTTCCATGTGTCTTAATGCTATCCATTTCATCATCCCCTCCACTTAACTGAGTCAAACAATGAGATGCCATTCCCAGTAGGTGCCAATCTCTGCTGGACAGGTATCAGAGATTGGTCACTCATCCCATCTCCCATAAAATGTAATATTTTATTTTTTAGCCTGCTAATGCCATGATATCAGTTTTCAAGACTAGTTTATTCTACAAAAATAGTCACTGCCTAGTTCTAGATATTATCATTTTTGTGTGTTAATAAACTGGTTGTAAGCAAATGGATATATAGACCAAGATCATCAGATAATACAAAACGCATAGGTGAGATGGAAGAATTCATTTACGAAAACTATGAGCAAGGAACACATTTCTTTGGTTATTCGGCCATCTTGAGTTCCTCAGTAGGGAGTTTCCTAGCTTCACATGGGTTCCAGTAAGTGATTATAAGGGAGCTATCTGGCTTCATTCAGCAAGCATTTACAGCACTCCCACTGTGTACTAGGAACCATGCTTGGCAGGACATTCCCTGATCATAAGCAGTTTATAGCCCAGCAGAGCTGTTCGTCAAATGGTAGGTGAGATGGGGGCTATCTGGGCAAAAAGAATGGCAAAGAAGATGCCCTACTGCTTAAAAACATAGTAACAAATTGTATTTGGTAAAGAACTTCCGAGAATATTAACATCACTGGAATATTTATGAGAAGGAAAAGGCTCATATTACTACAAGGAATTTCCAAGAAGCTGAAAAAGAAAAGCTGGATCTTGGGGAATGTAGAATCTTAGAAACCTTTGGAGGACCCCTTTGAAGTTTTAGTGAGGGGGGGTTCTGGCTAGTGTTTCCATAACAAGCCTGGGGGGACAGGTTATGAAGACAACATCAGGGTAACTAGCACCTCAACCACTCTTCGAACTCGATGGCTCAAAGAGGAGGCTGTGACCCAGGTGAAATCGGCACATACCACGGGGGCTTCTACTGGGCCAGAAAATGCAGGATTCAAAGAGCTCTTTCTAGGCAGAGAACAAAATTCTTCACAATTATTATTGTTGAACAACGTAACAGTATAAAAAGGGAATATGATTTTCCTACGCTAAGGGATAAAGAGCAAAAGCGAGTGGGCAGTGAAAGACAATGCACGAAAGCATAAAGAAGAAAGAACGAACGAACTCCTGCTCAAGAGAAAAATCGCACCACAGTGACAGGCCTGCTGTGCAAAAGCCCATTTAGCAAGAACAGCCCAGATCTTCGTTTCAAATTTTATCAGAAGCCACTGGTCCTAAAGTATCACTGGCGCCTACTGAATTTTCACCAGGGACCTAACAGAAAACATCTGTTCTCTTACTTAAAAGTAAGTCAATTGATTAAATCAGCGTTTGCTCTCTTTCTTCTATTAGAAGCATAGCTATTTCTCTTTTGCTTCTCTTCAGACTCCTCTAATAACTTACTTCTGCTTGTGAGTTCAAATCTGGGATAGAGGTGTGTCTCTTTCTGTGCCTACACGGGGAAATGTGCCACAGGTCAAGCTGAAATCATGTCAGAAATCCATTGATGTAAACAATTTGGTAATGTTTCATATGTACCTTGAAAGTTGATATAACCACATAAAATGACCTCAAGCAGCAGATGCCTGTGTGAGTGTGTGTATGTGGTTTTATGTGCGAATACACAAAATTCTCGCTGCCTTAAGAAAATACTGACCAGAAAACTGAACTTTTATTTTGAAATTTGACCTTCATGTTTAAAGTCATTTCATAGTTTTTTCAAAGGAGATTCCATAACATGAGTGGATTAGGGCTGTTTTTAACTCGAGGTTCTTAACTTGAAAATGGAATCTTGGTGATTAAACTTCAGTAGCCAGAATCCATAGTGCCTCAGTAGGACTACCCACCTATATCAATACCCACTGAACAACAGGATCCATAGGAAGCAGTACCCAGGGTACAAGAATAAAAATAGCAGCCAACTGCACGGCATGGTTGCAGTCATTCCCAGAACAAACTCTTGTCTGGCACCTACAACATGCCAAGTGCTGTTCTGGGCCCAGGAGACGCATGGATAAATGGCATAGTGTTTCCCATAAAGGATCTCACCATCTAATAGGGAAGAGAAATAAACCTCAAGTCACAATATCCTGAGATAAATGCTGTGCTGAGGGATATATAAAGTGACATGAGATAACAGGCAGGGGAATAGCTCTGCCTTCCAAGAAAGCAGAGGGGGCCTCATGGAAGATTCCTGACAGGGAGTAATATTTGAGCGAGACCTCAAGGAGGATAAGCCCCACAGCTCATGCATTTCTCCGGCATATTTCAATGAACTGGCAAGTTGTTTCACCACTCTGTTCCTCAGATTCTTCATCGACTAGCCAAGAGAATTCACAGTAAGTTGTGTGTTTAAAACTCATGTTGAGAAAAGCCTGCCTCCCAAGCATGGCATATGTGGAAGGGGGGGTGACAGGGTTACGAATTTGGGTTTGGGATTAGGATGAGAGGAGAGAAAAGAAAGAGGAGTATGGGATCCTTAGAATGGAGAGAAAAAGTTCCACAGGCCATTTTCCCCCTTCTTCCCTTTGCCATTTTAGATTTATAGGCAACATCAAAACCACTGAATAGGAAAATGAAATTATATGACTAGTTCTGATCCCCCTCTTGACCTTTGTTAATCAATAGGGCATGTAATAAACATGACGTTGTAAAAATGAGGAGAAGATTGTCCTAGCATTAAGGCATAGAAAATTACATAACAACATATCATATGTATGACATATTACATGACATCACATGTTATACTAACATACGGCAGGAATGGGCAGGAAATCCCAGGTCAGCAAGTTGACAAGAAGAGCACCCACAAACTTCTGGAGAGGTTGGGTGAATAATACTTAGCACATATGGTTGCTGTGGGAATTAAAGAAACGATGGATGTAAAGCACATAAAATTTTGCCTGGTACAGAGTCTGCATGCGGCAAATAGTTGTTTTTATTGTTGTCGCCTGTCCCCATCTAAAAATAGAGCTAATAAGAACGGAAAGGTCCTGCCCAACCTTGTTGTCATCTACACAGGCAAACTGAGCTGATGAGCGAAACAGGAAGAGAACAAATGTAAAAAATTCCAGGGCCACCTCTCTATTCCCAGTGCCCCAAAGGGATGATGACAATATGGGACTCTCGGGGTCCCGGGGACTGCCCACCATCCTGAGATCCTGACATGGCAAAATCTTTTAGTAGGTGTCATAAAAAACAAGCAAACAAACAAACAAAAAATACAAAGACAACTTAGAAAAAAATGTTTCAAGAGAAGTTCCACGAAAGGGAAAAATATAAAGAAGCAAATGAGGAAACACATGAAACTTGTCAAGTGCTGTACCTATGGCTACATGTTGGCCAACTGTTAGGAGCCCTGGTATGAAAGGGAATAACACATCAGTAGTGATTCCTGCCCAGAAATAATATGAAACACAATGCAGAGACATACTGGCTTAATTTGCTGAAGGACCTTGGAACTAAAACAGGAAAGAAAATAGTTGTTTCCCTCATTGGAATGCCCCCAAACGAGTCTGCGGTAAGTATACCAGCACCCTGGCATCTATCACAGAGCCTTTGGTCATCTCGACAGGGTGTGGGCTGACACTTGATATGAGCACAACTAAACATGGGGAAGCACATGACAGGAGAAATGTAAATGAAAGGGATTTTGTTTTTCACATGAGTGTCCGAGGTGGAGAAGCCAGACCAAGAATGAGATAAAGTATAGTCTGACAAAGAAAGATGGCAAACTCAAAGCTTGGGATGCCATCAAAGCCAAGCACAGTAGGAGAGAAATTTCAGATACATAATTCATACATGGAACTGGAAATAACAAAAAACACTGATCAGAGCTTCTGAAAAACAGCCAAATCACGAAATCTCAAGCCATTCAGAAAAGTTCTTAATAAAGCCTCATCCAAAAGCAACTCCTAAAACATATGTTCCAGAAATTTGATGATTTATTCAGCCAGCATATATTAAGGACTATTATGCACTCAACATATTGCCTAGTTCTGGGAGATGAGCTCCACCCCTGCAGGAACTTACAGGTCGGGTGTGGGAGACAAGAGACCCACATTCCACAGCCTGGGTGGTTTCGATAAGGAATGCATCTAGATGAAGTCATACAGTAGTGTACACCTCTTATGAAAGAAAAGATGGAGCTCAAGAAACAAAAAAACAAACGAAATTAAATGGCAACACACACAGCTGCAGGGCTCAAGAAAAGCCCTGCTAAGGAGAGGGAAAGATGTGATCTCTAAAATGTTATGTCTGACACTTCGCTGTCCTGTATTTCAAAGCTTTGAACACTAAAAAATCGTTGAGTAAGTAAAGAACTTGTAAAAGGAACTTACAGCCATCAAGTCCCCCAGAAATATGGGATACACTGGCTGGGTTAAGATGAGTATATAAGTTATTCTCTTTCCTGGGGCGCCTACGTGGCTCAGTCGTTAAGCGTCTGCCTTCGGCTCAGGTCATGATCCCAGGGTCCTGGGATCGAGTTCCGCATCGGGCTCCCTGCACCGCGGGAAGCCTGCTTCTCCCTCTCCCACTCCCCCTGCTTGTGTTCCTGCTCTCGCTATCTCTCTCTCTGTCAAATAAGTAAATAAAATCTTAAAAAAAAAAAAAAAAAGTTATTCTCTTTCTTACTGACTCTCAGCTTCACCAAGAAATGCCAAACCAACATTACTAGTAACTATATTTGGGGAAAATAATCCTTCCTAACAGAACTTGTATACATGTTAATGGATATGCATATTTGCCAGAAAATTGAGCGATGTTATTCTGTCTCTTCTCCAAATTTAGTCCTTCAAACTGGATCCTCTGTCCAATTCACCTTCAAAAAAAGAGAGGAAGGAGGGAGGGAGGGAGGGAAGGAGGGAGGAGGGCAGAAGGAAAGAAGGAAGGAAGGAAGGAAGGAAGGAAGGAAGGAAGGAAAGGAGGGAGGGAGGAAGGGAGGAAAGAAGGAAGGCAACTATATGATTACAAAGGCAAAAATTTGATGAGAAATGGAAATGAGAGAACAGCTATTCCTCCAGAAAATAAAAATGCAAGAAAGGACTTTTTTCCCCTGTGTAATTCTACAAGTTAAGCACAAGTTCAGGGTTTAAGAGATGAGGAGAAAGGGTCCCTAGAAAGATTGGCTAGGTGAAAGGTGTGCTGGAAGCAGGCCCAGGAAAAGCAAGTGGTTGCAGTTTTAGTGGTTTACCTGGAAGGACAATGGGATGTACTAAAGTATTCTAAGGAAATTAATAGAGGAAGACAGGCTGATGAAAGTCTAGATCCCAGCTTAGGCAGAAAGTATGGGAAAGGAGGAAATAAAGAGGCATGTGGATACTTCTAGGGAAAAAAAATCATCTTATTTTAAAACTCTAGTCAAAATACCTTTGTGCAGAAAGGAAAACAACTTTTTTTTTTTTTTTTTTAAAGATTTTATTTATTTATTTGAGAGAGAGAGAATGAGAGACAGAGAGCACGAGAGGGAAGAGGGCAGAGGGAGAAGCAGACCCCCTGCTGAGCAGGGAGCCCGATGTGGGACTCGATCCCGGGACTCCAGGATCATGACCTGAGCCGAAGGCAGTCGCTTAACCAACTGAGCCACCCAGGCGCCCAGGAAAACAACTTTTAAGAATTATATAAATGACCAGGAGTTAAGATTTGGGAGGAAAATATATATATTTTATAGCACATAAGTTCACTAAATGTTTATAAAATTCATATTTATGTCATATCTGTGTTAAAGCTAAAAAATATTACTGAATGTGTTCTTATAAATGAAATAGTAGGGAAAAAATTTGAAAGTCCTATAATGAACTAAAAAAATTTTTTATGAGGATTACCTTTTTGCTCTCATATGCAGTCAGTATATAATCACAATTTATAGTCTTTGTACTAAAATTCTCGGGAAACCATGGCATGCCACAATTATATTATTGATTTGGTTTTGTTGTAATATGTAAATATGCACATACACATGTGTTCACATATAACCATTAGGTGATGGGGAGATAAACGGTGTGGGGAAGAAAGATTCTAAACTGGATCCCTGTGAATTTGGAGTTTGGGAAATAATCTGGAGGTTAAGATAGAGGTAGAGAGCTCCTCAAGAACCTTTATCCACAGTTAGAATCCCAGAATTTTAAGTTTTCCATGAGCCTTAAAGATCATCTAGTCCACTGATTCTAAAATTGTGCTGCAAAGAATCCTAAGAACCCAAGATTATGTCTCAGTGATCTATAAATAATTATAGACAAAATATAGACATACAGACAAAAATCTCTAAATTACCTAAGAAACATGTTTATTGCTTCTATTTTTATATTTTTAAGGTTCTGTTTATGATTTAATTTGATTTTTAAAAAAAAGAATTCTGCAGCTAAATAAGTAGGAAAATTCTCAATTCAGCCCAACTGTTTCATTGAATAGGTCAAAAAAATTAGACCCAGAAAAATAAAATAACCTCCTCAGAGTCTCAGTGTCAGTTAAATACATAGTTAGGACCATGTCTTAGTTTGGGTTCTTTTCAAAGCAGATTCCAAGACAAAGACTTGGGTGCAGGTAGTTTCTTTGGCAAGTGACCCTCAGAAGCAGGAGTGAGAGAACAGGGAAAGTGAGACAGGGAAGGGAAAAATTCAATATAGGTTGTGTTAGGGAGTGGGTTAGCCCTGATGGGCAACCCAGGCTCAGTATTGTTGGAGACTGTCTGAGAAACTACGTGGAACATGCTTCTGAACATTCCCACCATAGGACTGGAAGAAAGAGCATATTTCCCCAATTCCCATCCCCATAGATTAAGGGTTGTCCTTGGGAGTCTTAATTCTTCTGTACTTCCAGGTAGCAGAGAAGACTCCCAGGGCTCCAGTGAAAACCCTCAAAAGAGCTGTAGACAACAGGAGGTGAGAAGTAGTTAGCGTACTGGAAACCATCCATCATACCTCCAGGTGAACTCAAGAGGGCCCAGGGGATATGGGGCATGGCATCAACAGGTTTAAGAAATCCTAAAATTATTTCTTCAAAGCTTAAAATGATGATTGGATCGCCAGCATTCTCCAAACCTACCTGACTCAAACCCACCTCTTCTCACTCCCAAAGCCTTGTCTCATTGATACAAGACTAAAGAAATCTGTTTATACTGTACTGCAAAGGGCTTTTATTTTCTTCATCAAGCAGCCCTTTCTGATGAACTATTTTCAGACACATGGTGACCAAAGCTACCAATGCTTTCCAGGATGCCACAGAGTAAGTGTGATTTCACATACATTTTAGTTACAGATACATTTTACTCTGTTTCAACATCAGACTGTTGAGTGCTTCTTGAAAGAGGGATCTAGGATTTCATCAAATGAAAGGAAATTAGGTGATAACAGGGACCCAGCCAGCACTTTTCTTCCAAAGGACTATTGTTCTGTGACAGAGCCAAGGCCAAGGAGTTCTGAGAGATTCCTCCAGGGTAAACGGAGCTGAAAAGCTCCAGTGTGTGCTGTGCATGGCTTCAGCCTATGCATCAGACCAAACACTGTAACAGAGAGCCCTCTGGGAAACTGCAACTCTTAGGGATGACAAAGGAAAGTGAAAAGCAAGGCAATTAGATGAGAAGACCCCTAAAATGAGAATGATGCAGACACCTGTCCGTTCCTTTTCTCACTTTATCTAAGATACTGATTCTTTTACCATGATTGGTGCTGATGCCAAAACATAAGCACACAGATATTTTCCAGTTCCTGCTCCACCAACAATTTTATACCTTCTTTCTCAGGATTTGGGAATTGTTTGCAGAATTTTTAAAATATTTCTTGGAAATGTCTTCTATTTTCAAAATATTACGATTTGAAATAATTTGGGTTTAAGTCATCATGAATTTTTAATAGTTCTCTGCTGACTCAAATATTTTAGAGGAATGAGACTTACAGAATCTTCTTAAATAATATAAATCATCTTAGAGTTATAGAAGATTCTTGCATTCTAATTAAATATGTATTTATGGTACAAACTCTCATTCCCATATAGAGACTTATGTCTGGATTTCTGGAGTCACCTGTATGCTCATATGGCAAAGCCCATCACAGAAGCTACTATGAGAACAAATGTGTCCTCTATGCCAGACACTGTGTCATGAGCTCCAGGTATTTGCTCACTTCAAGGAACTCATCAATATTATTTCCCACTCATGTCAGTGTAACATATTTATTAACAGCTTTAATATTAGAAGGCATGATACCAGCTCTGTAATAGATACAAAAACGCATCAGGAATAATACAGTCCTCAAAAAAAAAAAAAAAAAAAGTTACAGCCTAGTAAAACCAAAAGTACCTTAATAGAAGATATAGTATGTTTTATCACTGAAGTACTATAAACAGATGGTATAGGAGGTCAAATATAAAACTGTTTGTGATGTGGAATGAGAAACTAATCCTTTGGTGGAAAAAGTGATAAAGCCAAAAACAAAACAAAACAAAACAAAAAAGTAGAGAGCCTTGGAAAACTCACAACTACATTCAAAATTCTCTGCAGTTGTGTATTGCTAAATTGCTAACTTTGATTTGTTCTCTGGAAGACTGCCTGAACCCTAGCAGTATTTGGCTCTATACACTTGACTTTCTGTTTGCCCCCAGAGCTCTATCTCTTTCTGTCTCTAGGCTTTAGCCATATGTTAGAGCCTGAAGAAAAGATTTGAGATTGGTCCAGTACATTTCAGGTTTACAATCCATAATGACTTGCAAATACTCTCTTGTCTTCCTTAGCATGAGTCATAGAGAGCACTAAGTTCAGTGTGTTTTAAGGCTAAATTAGTTTTAAGGCTAAAGAGGCACAGGCTGTACCAATGGACTGGGGACAGATGCAGGGATAGAAAAAAAATTTCTATTTTGTTAAAAGTACTACATGCCTGGAGGAATTTTTTTTTTTTTTTTTGCATTCTTCTCTTGTGAAATTTTTTCTTAAAGAAATATTCCGATAGTTTGGGTGAAAGGCATTTCAGAAATGCTGTTGAATCAAACTGAATGTCCCTTAGACTTTCTAGTGGAAAATACCTAAAGAAAATACCATTTGAAAATGCTTATCATATAATGTGAAAGGAAATAAAACATAATAATAATTAACATGTATTATATGAGGCAGCGTACTAATCACTTTTCATGCAGCACTTTTTTCAATTCTTCTAACAATCCTGTGAAATAGTTACTCTTATAATTACCATTGCACAAATGAAGAAATGGTGACTGAGAGAATTTAAGTAGCCTGGTGAGTGTTACGGCAACTGGGATTTGAACCCGGACCGGTCAGATCTTAATCTTGTATGCTTAACCACTGTTAACAATTTCAAAATCCATTAATCCTTTCTGGTTAATAAACTAGTTATGAGGTTTTTGAGCACAGATATACATGGATATTAACATGCCAAAGAACATGATTATTAGATCAAGATATGGTGCTGCCTTCATCACAAACCGTATTTTGAATGGCTTAATCAACATCAATATGGAGTAATTGATCCTGAAAATTATTTTTTTATGACTTTTTAATTTAAATTCAATTAACATATAATGTATTATGAGGTTTCAGAGGTAGAGATCAGTGATTCATCAGTCTTATATAGTGCCCAGTGCTCATTACATCACATACCCTCCTTAATACCCATCACCCAGTTACCCCATCCCTCCACCCCTGCCCCTCCAGCAACCATTAGTTTGTTTTCTATGATTAAGAGTCTCTTATGGTTTCTCTCCCTCTCTGGTTTCATCTTGTTTTATTTTTTCCTCTCTTCTCCTATGATCCTCTGTTTTGTTTCTTAAATTCCACATATGAGTGAAATCATATGATAATTGTCTTTCTCTGATTGATTTATTTCGCTTAGCATAATACCCTCTAGTTCTATCCATGTCATTGCAAATGGCAAGATTTCTTTTTTTTGATGGTTGAGTAGTATTCCATTATATATATATACCACATCTTCTGTATCCATTCATCAGTTGATGGATATCTGGGCTCTTTCCATAGTTTGGCTATTGTGGACATTGCTGCTGTAAACATTGGGGTGCAGGTGCCCCTTCAGATCACTACATTTGTATCTTGGGGGTAAATACCCAGGAGTGCAATTGCTGGGTTATAGGGTAGCTCTATTTTCAACTTTTGAGGAACCTCTATACTGTTTTCCAGAGTGGCTGCACCAGCTTGCATTCCCACCAACAGTGTAAGAGGGTTCCCCTTTCTCTGCATCCTCTCCAACATCTGTCATTTCCTGACTTGTTAATTTTAGCCATTCTGACTGGTGTGAGGTGGTATCTCACTGTGGTTTTGATTTGCATTTTCCTGATGCCAAGTGATGCTGAGCATTTTTTCATGTGTCTGTTGGCCATTTGGATGTCTTCTTTGGAGAAATGTCTGTTCATGTCTTCTGCCCATTTCTTTTTTTTTTTTTTTTTAAGATTTTATTTATTTGTCAGAGAGAGAGAGCACAAGCAGGACGAGTGACAGGCAGAAGAAGAAGCAGGCTCCCCACCGAGCAAGGAGCCTGATGTGGGACTTGATCCCAGGACCCTGAGATCATGACTCGAGCTGAAGGCATATGCTTAACCGACTGAGCCACCCAGGTGTCCCACGCCCATTTCTTGATTGGATTATTTGTCCTTTGGGTGTTGAGTTTGATAAGTTCTTTATAGATTTTGGATACTAGCCCTTTATCTGATATGTCATTTGCAAATATCTTCTCCCATTCTGTCAGTTGTCTTTTGGTTTTGTCAACTCTTTCCTTTGCTGTGCAAAAGCTTTTTATCTTGATGAAGTCCCAATAGTTCATTTTTGCCCTTGCTTCCCTTGCCTTTGTTGATGTTTCTAGGAAGAACTTGCTGAGGCTGAGGTCGAAGAGCTTGCTGCCTGTGTTCTCCTCAAGGATTTTGATGGGTTCCTGTCTCACTTTTAGGTCTTTCATCCATTTTGAGTCTATTTTTGTGTGTGGTGTAAGGAAATGGTCCAGTTTCATTCTTCTGCATGTGGCTGTCCAATTTTCCCAACACCGTTTGTTGAAGAGACTGTCTTTTTTTCCATTGGATATTCTACCAAACATTTAAAGAAGAATTAATACCTATTCTTCTGAAGCTATTTCAAAAAAATAGAAATAGAAGGAAAACTTCCAAACTCTTTCTATGAGACTAGCATTACCTTGATCCCAAAACCAGACAAAGACCCCACCAAAAAGGAGAATTACAGACCAATACCTCTGATGAACATGGATGCAAAAATTCTCACCAAAATACTAGCCAATAGGATCCAACAGTACGTTAAAAGGATTATTCACCAAGACCAAGTGGGATTTATTCCTGGGCTACAAGGGTGATTTAACATCCACAAATCAATCAGTGTGATACACTACGTAAATAAAAGAAAGGATAAGAACCATATGATCCTCTGAATAGATGCAGAAAAAGCATTTGACAAAGTACAGCATTCTTTCTTGATTAAACCTCTTTACAGTGTAGGGATAGAGGGAACATACCTCAATATCATAAAAGCCATACACAAAGGAAAAGCCCACAGCAAATATCATTCTCAATGGGGAAAAACTGAGAGCTTTCCCCGTAAGGTCAGGAACATGGCAGGGATGTCCACTATCACCACTTTTGTTCAACATAGTAGTAGAAGTCCTAGCCTCAGCAGTCAGACAACAAAAAGAACTAAAAGGCATCCAAATCGGCAAAGAAGTCAAACTCTCACTCTTTGCAGATGACATGATACTCTATGTGGAAAACCCAAAGACTCCACCCCAAAACTGCTAGAACTCATATAGCAATTCAGCAATGTGGCAGGATATAAAATCAATGCACAGAAATCAGTTGCATTTCTATACATTAACAATGAGACAGAAGAAAGAAAAATTAAGGAGTCGATCCCATTTACAATGGCACCAAAAACCATAAGATACCTAGGAATAAACCTAACCAAAGAGGCAAAGGATCTGTACTCAGAAAACTATAGAATACTCATGAAAGAAATTGAGGAAGACACAAAGAAATGGAAAAACATTCAATGCTCGTGGATTGGAAGAACAAATATTATTAAAATGTCTGTGCTTCCTAGAGTAATCTATACATTCAATGCAATCCCTGTCAAAATACCATCCACTTTTTTTTTGCAGAGCTGGAACAAATAATCCTAAAATTTGTATGGGATCAGAAAAGACCCCGAATAGCCAGAGGAATGTTGAAAAAGAAAAGCAAAGCTTGCGGCATCACAATCCCGGGCTTCAAGCTCTATTACAAAGCTGAAAATAACTTTAGTAAGGCTGTATATGAAATGTTTCAGGTAATCACCATGGAGAAAAGTGGAAAATATCAGTGGCAGAAAATATGTTACTTGAAATATTTTGGGGATAGAAGCATTATTTGTTCAATTTAACTGCTAATGACTTCATATATAGATTAAGAGTGCAAATTGTCAGAAAACAAAGGGAAACACCCTGATTAATTTCTAAACCTATAAGCACTTCACCAGAATGAGCCAGAAGTTCCCCATAATGTGGATAACACATTGCTGTGTCTACCTTGTATGGAAAATGTATAAATACCTGATACACAAATATTTTGAGTTGCTATGGGAAGAAATAATTAACTTAAGGTAGAACATTAGTATTAAAAAGATACTTTAAAAACTAGAATTATAATGGGACACCTGGGTGGCTCAGTCAGTTAAGCATATCCCTTCAGCTCAGGTCATGATCCCAGTCCCCCACAGGACTCCTTGCTCAGGGGGGAGCCTGCTTCTCCCTCTGCCTGCCACTCCCCTTATTGTGCTTTCTCTCTCTCTCTCTCTGACAAATAAATAAATAAAATCTTTTAAAAGAAATTAGAATTATAAGTTATTGATTACAAAAAAATATATAGTAAATTCCTTCAAAGAAAAGCTCTGAAAGCACAAGACCCTGATTTTTAATACTTTTGCTTGTCTAATGCAAAGGTGGAGGGGTGGAGGATGCTTTCTTACTTGTTCAAGTGTGATATTTAAAATATTTAACAACTGATATGGCAAGCACCACACAAATTCAAGCATCCTAGAGTAACAAGGTCTCCAGAGGGCTTTTCTTTGCTATATGTTATTTCACGGCTGAATGAAGGAGTGGTGGGAGTCCCAGTGAGGGGCTGCATGAGCTGGTTGAGCTGGATGAATTGGGTCAGCAAGGAGCTACGCAGGGAAATGGGGCAGCAGCTATTCATAATTATTTAAATAGTTTTACTACCAGTATTGACACACCAGTGTATACCAATTAGATGTTATCAGCCCAAGTTGTTTTAAAATAAGGCAATATATATGGACAAATATAGACATTGGAGAAAACATTTGAACATATTTTACACTGAGAAATTTAATACAGTGGACACCAAAAACTTTAAAAGTATTATAATGATACAATTCTAATTTGCCCATATTTACTAATTTGTCTACTTTACCACCAGTCTACTCTCCACATACCCTTGCAAAGTAAAAAATACCATTTCCATAATGGGTAGCAAAAACAAACGAATAGGCCCCTGAAATATTTCTCAATAAATACATTTTGAGTAAATGGAGTATGTATAACTAATGTTTCAAGGCCATTAGAGCAGCTGACTAAGGATGCCCAAGAGCTAAGAATGGAAATTTGGAATCCTGGCCTTCTAGCCTATGGGTGGGCGTAAGCAGCAAATCCCAGAAACACATGGATATTTTTTTCTTCTGCTTCTGTATCTCAACTAATTATCCAGGATTCTGTCCACTTCATCCCTATCCAATTACACGTCAGAGGAGTACTGAATCGTTTTCTTCTCCTTCCACCTCACCTGCTCAACAGTCATATCGCACAAAAGCATGGCATTTCTGTGATTTGCCCCCAGTCCTGCGGTCTTGGGAGAAAAGAAATCTATGTGAGGGAAGTTAGGAGCTATCTTCTCGCCCTCCACTCACCAATCATGGCCACACATCTCCCTTGAGTGCAGATGGACCTAAGGAGAGGGACCGATGCTTAATTTCACAAATGTGCATTTGAAAAAATCTGAACCATGAACATATTCGTAACACAGGTGATGTTCACAAACCCTGGCCCCTTCCCTTGCAGCTTACTATTTCATTACTCAGAGGAAGAATAAAGAGCACAGTTTCTTTCCCATCTTCTCATTTACTTCTTCATGTCATGGGGATTTGCGTTGTTTTCCTACATCAAAGGCACCTGTGGATAATTTCAATGATTTCCCATTCTATGACAAGTAACAAATTTGGCAAGATTTGTGAGACACAATAAATGTGAGAAGATCCAAATATGTTGCAAACAGTTGCAGTTCTGACCAATCATAGTGTTGTCAAATCATTGGAATCAGTGGTAATTCTCAAGTTCATTTGTTTTTTTCAGTTATAGAACTTTGATGATTAACAGCTGTGTCTATCACAATTGATGGCACACATTAATGTTTCCACAGAACTTCCATAAAATGACTATAATATAGATAGAGCTATAAATTGTAAATTACAAGAGCAAAACCTCACCCATGCTTGCACGCATGCGCCCGCACACACAGCAATAAAACCATTTAAGTGCAGAGGGGCACAATAGTAAACTCAGCTGAAACTTATTTTTTGGCTGCAGGTCAAAAGAGGATTCCGAAAGCCAACCCAAACAAAATATGTATTCAGATGGATCACATCCTTCTCCAGAATACTACAAGAGTTTGGCTTCTCTTTAGTCATTCCTTCTTTTTTTTCTTTTTTCAAGTTTATATTTAAATTCCACTTGGTTAACATACAGTGTAATATTAGTTTCAGGAGTAGAATTTAGTGATTCATCACTTACATACAACACCCAGGGCTCATCACAAGTGCCCTCCTTAATGCCCATCACTCATCTAGCCCAGTCCCCACCCACCTCCCCTCCAGCAACCCTCAGTTTGTTCTCTGTAGTTAGGAGTCTGTTCCCTGATTTGTTTCTCTCTCTCTCTCTTTTTCATATGTTTTCTTTACTCATTCCTGTATGTGGTTCTCTGGAACCTTACCATGACCCAGTTATAATACCAGAGAGAGGAAGCAGTCAGGGAAGACAAGGAGGTGTTGAAAACTGCGAAAAGGCTTTGTAGCATTACAAATATCACCCAGATTTAAGAACCCTGTCTACTCTAGAAGCAACCCTCTTCTGTTGCTTATAAAATGAGGACAACAATGCCTCACACATTAAAACCTAACTGCCTAAGTTCACAGTCAGAATAACATGCACATGCTGCCCTTAGAGTTCCTGAAATGTGTGGAGACTGGAAGACCTGCATTGACAGTGCCCGAACTGCTTTTGGTTTTGTTTTCCAAATTCTCCACCATCTATGGACTGAACAAGTTACTGTATTGTCAAAGTTGTGAACACAGAAGAAAATCAGCAACAGTAATTGTTGCAAGGAGTTCTGAGTCTTATCTGTTGGGAAGACAGATGAGCGGCCACCAGCTGCAGCACCGGACAATTAACCTAGTCTGCGCCCCTGGCCAGGGAGCATGCGGCTGGCGCTGCCCAGAGTGGATGCAGGGAGGCGTCACCCCCCCTTCACTTCTCACCTCACACCACGGTCTCATCACAGTGATTTCCAAATCTCACCTTCTCTCTCCTCCTTTGCGTCGTTATTCCACACTGGGGTTATCTGCTGTGTCTACCTATTACCAGTTATTATGAACCTCTGTGTACATATTACCATTTCTCCTGCTGTTGACTAGCTAAATTACTGCACATGTGCAGTAGATTTTTTGCCAAATATGCAGACAATCCTCTAGAAGAGAAATTCTCTTCAGGAGAGCTCGCTGGGGACTGACTCTGGCTCTCATGATATGGTTGCATGAAGAGATGTTTGCTTTTTCTATCACAGGCTCACCAGGCTATGTGAGCTAGCTACTGAGCCTTCTGCACCTCTGGTCAGCGGCTGGGTGGTCGAAATTATGAAGGAGCTCCTCATGATGAAAGGGAAATTACATTTCAATAGTCATCTCTCCTTCCACATCACCTGCTTCCTGATAGCCACTCAAATAGGCCCAATAAACATTGCTGAGGTAAGACCTCTTTAAAGGAGCTCACTTCAAGGTCGGGGAAAAGTGAGACACTGACGTGTTTCTTCAGTGTTCGTGACTGTGTATCTGATCAAGCCCAGAACATGGGCTTGTGAGAGATGGGTATGAAAGTAGCAGCGCACTTCCCTGTGTTAAACAGACTGCTCTCCAAACGCCGCAATGGCCAATTTAGTCTAAACCACCATGTGAAGTGTGGATAATAAAAACAGGAAAGCCGGGACTTCCAGTGGAATGAATGAATCTCTGTAAAGGACTCATAGCCTTAGGAAATCGTCAAAAGCAAAGCCACTTCACCATGTTATTTATTCCATACTAGCATCTTCCAGATAAAAAAAGAGAGTGAAGGAGAAAAGGGAGAAACAAGTATGGGAGAGCCATGTAGGCCAACATTTTTAGACTCCTTTTGTTTCAATACCTATGAGGTCCCTGCAAAGCTTCGCTCAGAATCCCTGCTATCTGTGGGCTCTTCTTGCCACTCAACTACAAAGACACAAGTATTGTTTTGCCATATGCCATTTTTTACACAAATTATATAAAAATTATCAATTTTGCTGATTAAAGAGTTTTTTGGTATTTCTTACCCTGAATAGTATCTTGAAAGAATATGTACGATATTTTCAACGAGAGCGGGAAAACATTTTGGTCAGAAAAAAATGGTGATTTATAAAAATGGTTATAGTGGAAGACCATGCTAAATCTAATATGCTCTCACATTTGTTTTATTGTTAGTGAAAAAAATCAGGATTTTTTTTTTTTCTAGAGAGTTTTCTTTTCTCAAAGATTTCTTACTTAAGTATGCTCTTATACTGAGTAAGGTCCACAGAACAGGGGTGCCATCCCCACGGCACACTGCTTGGCACAAAACTGGTGCATAATAAATTCAAAGAAATGAAAGAAAAGTAGCCCCAAACAAAAGAAAACCTAATATGGCATATTGTTTCATTTTTTCTCAAGCTTCAAAATAACCCTTTCATTGCTAAATTAAACCAAGACTTTTTTGTTCCTGGTCGCTAATTAAAACCAAGAGGCAGAAACAGTACAGTGGTTTTACCCATTCATTGTGAACCCACTTAAAATTCAATTAAATGGAAACAGGAAAATATTGTGATAAAGACCACGGGTTCTCAACATGACCTTTTCAACTCACCTGGCTTTCATCCTGATACTAAGCCTAATTAATGCAAGGATGCACGAATTGAGTATGACTTTCTCCAAAATTCAGTCAACTGAAGGGACTAAAAACTCAATTTCCATAGCATTGGGTTTGGGGGGGTTTCTTTTCTTCCCTGGATCTACGGCATAAGATGTAGATTAAGAAATATCTGAATGCAAACATTTGTGATTTACCTCACTGAGGGATTAGATCATTCAAATTGCAAATTTTGGCCATTGGTTACACATGGGGATGACAATGGGAGCAACAGTTGAGGTCAACAAGAGCCCTTTCATCGCCACCATTTGCTTTTTTTCTTACTCCTCAGTTTCTCTGTTCCTGGATATTTTGTCCTAGTCTGGGACAAGACTTTCCAACTGGACTGATGCAGAATGTAAACAGAATTTACAGTCCATTCCCAGTGAGCTCCCAAACACCTCAGGGAAACTGAAAATGTAACTTGGACCTTACCTGAATGACATCATCTTACTTTTTTCTTACTCCCTAAAAGTGCTCTGCCAGGAATTTAGGCAACATTGTCTGCGGATTCTGGCTCTTGCACCCCTCCACAGGCAGCCATGCCAAGTGGCCTCCATGAGTCAACATGGGGAATGACCTAAAGATCAGCTTTCTACAGCCTTGTATTTGCATGGGCAGCAAGGTGGCGGAAATGAGTAATGTAGCGATTGAATGGGCAGATAATTTCTTCAACCATCTGTTCCGCATATGTTCAGCAGATCATTGCTATCTTGGACCTTGCAGTTTGCGCAGATGGTATTCTCCAGAGGGAAAGAGGGCCTAAAATGAGTCAGTGCAAAGATTAGTCTTAGTATAAGAGACAATAGGTAATTCCTGTCTCATCATCTTGTAAAAATCAGTTCTCTCATAACCAACCACTTTGAGCATGCAGTTTGAAGGTTTACAGTTGTTAATTTGGATTTGCTGCTCTGTGACTCTTATCTCACACCACATCAGGTTTCAGGAGATAAAGAGACCGTTGTTTAAAGCTTCAATTTTACTAACAATGTTCACTAAGACTATTCATTCGTTTTGCAGTAAGAGCTGGACTTTTATTTCTTTTGCTTCTATAATAAGTGGGATTTTTCAGTAGTTCAACAAATATGCATCCTACCTTCTTGGACATGCTTTGAAAAAAAGATGTGTGCTCATCACAGAAAAATGCACTGCAAATGAGACCCAGAACTGGCTCCTTCTTCAAGGTGCCAGGATATCCGACTTCCCAACTTTCGTCGTGGACTTGGCTCTCCCAGATAAAAGGAAGATAAAATGCATTAATCAAAACACAAAGATAACAGGAAAGACTCTACTAAAAGTGGGTGAAAAGTGATAAGTCAATGCTGACTCCAGAGAGATACCTCAGACTTCAAAAGATCTCTGGGAGAAGATACGAATGAGTATGTTTTTGAAGGATCAATTCCTAATTCCAGAAGGATTTTCAGAAAAGGACACAGGAAAGTAGGAGTAGACATAGCATTCCAGAACTCTGTTCCTATATCTTCTTGAGTGAAAGCTGTACAGATTCAGATGAAGATGAAAACTTAGAATATCAGTGCATGTTTGTAAAGTGATAGTATTAAGGACAAGAAAAAATAAAATTAATGAAACAACGAATTCCGGTGGAAGGTAGGCTTTGAGCCAGATTCTGAAGGCTTCCAAATGCAATTTGCAGCATGGAGTGGTCAGGGAGAGAAAAAAGACTGGCAGATGACTCCAATCACCTTCTGGGCTTCTCCATCTTTACACCCATCACACTTTACTCGAAGTTGTTTAAACTCTGGCTACCCACAAAACCATAAATAACAGGAGGGCAAATACAGTGACTAAGTTATTTAATTGATAGCCTTACCTAGCAGAATACCCTAATTAATGTTTACCAAATAAATGCAGACACAAATGTTCCTTTTGATATAAGAATACTCAGCACACCAAATATGTAATGATTTCATGGTTGGTTATCTTCCCTCTTTGGCATATTTCACCATAGCCTCCTCCACCATCATGACCAAGCCATGGCCCTGAGTCTCTAACTCTGAATGATTGGCCTCTAGACTTGATGCTAAAACCAAACCCCACAATGATTGCTGATTTAAAAAGAAAGAAGTAAAAATTTATTTATTTATTTATTTGAGAGAGAGAGAGAGCACGAGCAGGGGGAGGGGAGGGGGAGAGGGAGAAGGAGAGAGAAAATCTCAAGCAGACTATGCACTGTGCACAGAGCCCTATGCCAGGCTCGATCTCTTGACCCTGAGATCATGACCTGAGCTGAAACCAAGAGTCGGATGCTCAACTGACTGAGCTATCCAGGGGCCCCATGATTGCTGATTACTTCTATCCACTGAACTACTCAACTTAGCACTTAAAATATTTCATCTGCTATCCCTACCTAAACTACCCATCTATCTTCTCTTTGCAAAATGGTCCCTATACTTCCATTTTATTCCCATAAACATTTGGTGATGATGATGATGATATCCAGACACTTCTCTAAGCATTTTGTATACATTGTTAATTTTTAAAACAATGTTATGAAGCAGGTAGTACTATTTATTATCCTCAAGTGAAGATGAGGAAACTGAGAGACAGTTGCACTGCTAGGAAAAAGTTAACACAACTCAGATTTGAATTCCAGTATCCCATCTCCAAAGTTTGTGCTCTTCAACACTATGGTATACCTCTCTTCTAGATACCCTAATGAGTGTCTATGACATGTATGTACTGTGCCACTCACCAAGGGGGATACTGAGATCAGGTGGAAATAGAGCTTATCATTAAGATGCTTAGTATGGGGAGAAAAAATTTGAATATAGTAAGCAAACACACTGTAGAAATTAATGAATAGCTTTTAACCTAGTAATAAAGATCAGAACCAAGACTGTCTCCTATAACCATTACAGAGTTTTTCTCCCTCTCAGAGTAAATAAGGCCTGGCATGTGGTGAAGGTTTGGGAATACACACATTGGATAACCTGTTCAAACCCTAAGCTTCCTTAAGGGCCACTTTAAGATTTTGTCTTATGAAAAGCTACCAGTGACTAACCCCAGAGTCTTTCTTTTATTCTTAATTTCCTAAGTATAGCTTCAGACTGACTCACCTCATCACAAACCTAAGCAAATATTGACTTAGAATTATATTTTAGATTATCAATGCATGGAAGTTATACAACTCTAAAAAATCATAAACATACAGAAGCAGTGACTATAAAACCATCTCTTAAAGTTCTTACAATTCTCTGTACAGGAGAGCAGACATAAGTACTCAATAAATGAAGAATGACTGAACAACAAATGATGGATGGATGGATGGATGATGGATGGATGGATGGATGGATGGATGGATGGATGGATAGATGGAGGTAGGTAGGAAGGGATGTGCTTTTCTATATTGATTTCTAAGTAAATGAATGGAACTTAAGGACCAAGTGAGTGAGAGAGAACCCAGAATAAAAGGCAAGCTGGCCTCTGGCATTATTAAAATGTTTTGGTGCCCCCAAATAAAGACCAGGAGCACAAGCAAATAGCACTGTCTTGCCAGTAGGAAAAAAAAAGTCATTCCCCTGTCCTCATGTTTCTACACACGCACATATTTGGAAGCTAGAGTCCATTTACTGGCACCCAATTCACATCCTTTCTGGAAGTGATTATAGTCACAGATCCACTTTTAGTCAAAAGTGTTAAAAAATGAGAGGGAGACCATCCAGTTCTTACTTTCCTTTTGTGATGAACTGTTTAAAATGATACGAGTGGTTAGAAGAGGGGTGGGAAAGGAAGAGACAGATGAATAGACTACAGGAGACCAAATACAAAGTTCAAAGTGGCAAGTGCTGCAAAGTAACACTTCATCATTCCCAATTTTACTCCTGGGTGTTGACTAACAACAGTGTGGTCATTACCTGATGAGAAGCCAGCTCCAAAGAGCTTGGAGTATTCTTTTGAAGTCTTTGGACCTAGTCTCAAGTTCAAGGATGTACAAGTGAAGACTCCAACCATTATGATATGTTTACAAAGTCCTTCTAAACCTATCCTGAGGAAAATAACAGCTGACTTTGAATGTTTGCCCTGTCTCAGTAGCACTCTGGGGAGTGAAGAAGAAGGACCTCATAGGCCAAAAGAATGGAGACTACACACAAGCAGAAGTTAGAACTTACAAACTGCACATTCTTTGAAGCCCTGTTTAAAAGAGGGTTGTCTAGGACATTCCTGTCCACTGTTAGCAATATCCACTTACCTATGTAGTCACAATAAAAATCTAAGTACTTGGTAGAGATATGCCTCTCTCCATCTGTGAAGGCTACTAAGAGCAGATAGATTCAGGCAAATAATTCTCATACTCTTCATCATTCTTATCTCTGCCTGGAAGATCCCCCGGAACTTTCCACTTTTCCCTTCAGTTTATGGGCCTCCACACACCCTTCAGATTTTCCAGGAGCATCTTTGTAGTATGAACTCCCAATCAAATTATAGATTCCCCTGACCTGACACCTATACTTTAGGCATCTAGATTTAACCACCTATTAGACATCCATTTGGTTCTTCTTTTTCTGACCTCAAACTTATAATAACCAAAACCAAAATCTTGATTCTCACCAGCCCCCGGAAACCCATTTCTTCATCAGATTTCTACAGCTTAGTAAGTGGCAGCACCTTCACCATATCAATCAAGGATAAAACCTCCGAGTCATTATTAGCTTCTCTCTCACCTCCCACATTCTACCTGCCAGTTCTGTGGCTCTACCTCTAAATATACATCCTGAATTGTTCTTCTTTCCTGCATCTGCACTGCTACAGCCCTTGTCTAAGCTACTATTATCTCTCAATGGCACTACCGCAAAGACTTCCTAGGCCATCTCAAAGCTAATGTCATGGTGAAGATTGTGATCAACTTCCAAGTGGAGAAAACAATGATTATGTGAGGGCAATCATAATAAATACTCTACATTTAATTAAGTTCTACAATGATTTCCTTATGCAAGTGAAAATTAAGGGTAGTTATTGGTTAAAAATTGAACATGTACGCTGCCAACATACAGTAGCCACCATCATATGCTGCCTGAACTACTACAAGTAGCCTTCCACCTGGTCTCCACATTTCCACTTTTGCCTCCACTAAGCTATGAAAGTGAATTTTTAAAGACACATATTAGGGGCACCTGGGTGGCTCAGTCGTTAAGCATCTGCCTTCAGCTCAGGTCATGATCCCAGGGTCCTGGGATTGAGCCCCACATCGGGCTCTCTGCTCTGCAGGAAGCCTGCTTCTTCCTTTCCCATTCCCCCTGCTTGTGTTCCCTCTCTCGCTGTGTCTCTCTCTGTCAAATAAATAAATAAAATCTTTAAAAAAATAAAAAATAAAAAAAAATAAAGACACATATTAGAATATATGACTCCTGAACTTAAAATCCACCATGGCAGACACCTTCCTATTCTCTCCATCTTCCTTAAAATAAAATTCCCACCACCACTAACTCTTAGGGAGTACAGGCTGCTCAGCAGGAAAACTGATCTTTCTGCCTCCTTTGCACAAAGGAAGTGAGGCCATATGACTATGGTCGGGCTAATGGATATGAGCAGAACTGAGGTGCATGTAACCTCCAAGTGACTTCTAAAATGCAAAGTCCACTTGGGGCGCCTGGGTGGCTCAGTCAGTTATGCGCTGGACTCTTGATTTTGGCTCAGGTCATGATCGCGGGGTCATGATCTCAGAACCGTGAGATCGAGCCCCACATTGGGCTTCACACTCAGTGTGGAGTCTATTTGTCCCTTTTCCTGTCCCCACTTGCTCTAAATAAATAAATAAATAAAATCTTAAAAAATAAATAAAATGCAAAGCCACTTGTCCTGGACCCCCTCTTTCCCCCTTCCCATAGGTTGGAATGAAGGTATGAAGGTGAGAATCTAGCAGGGATCTTACCTGTATTATTCTCAGCTGAAAAATAGCTTGTAACACATAATAGTCACTCAAATATTTTTTAAAAGAATGAAAGGTAGGGGAACAGAGTTCAAGACAGCCTATACATCCTCTTGCACAGACAGTTGCTGGATGTCCAATAGTAAATAACATAGTAGTACTACTAAGAAGAATTCTAAGAATGATGAAAAAGAGAAAAGACAATGTATTCAAATTTAATGCCAAGAAAATCATAACTGAGATTCTAATAATTATGGAAGATGGGAAAAGAAATAACCAGGCATTTTATGTTAATGATGCCTGCCGAGAAGTAACACAAAGGTATGATCTGTGTCCAAGATCAAGAATAAAGCACAATAGAGTCCAGGAGCTGCTATCATATAAGAATGTATTCAAAACTCAGCAAAAATGGAGCACCTGGGGGACTCAGTCTCTTAAGTGCCTGCCTCTTGATTTTGGCTCAGGTCCTGATCTTGGGGTCATAGGGTCAAGCCCTGCGTTGGGCTCTGCGCTCAGTACAGAGTCTGCTTGTCCCTCTCCCTCTGCTCCTCCCCCTGCTCACTCACTCTCTAGCTATCTTTAAAATAAATAAAATCTTTAAAAAAAAAAAACCTCAGCAAAATCAAAAAAGGAGGAAAGATCAAAGCGATTTACCATATTTTCAGGACATTATATATTAAGGGGCTCATGTAACTTGCCCAGAGTGACAAATGTAAGAGAGAGAATTTTATTTTGCTTAAATCTTTAAGAAAAGGGGGTAGTTTATTATCTCACCTAACTGCAATGTTAGGAGAAAACTGTCAGACTTCAAGCAGCACTGGAACCAAAAGTTAAGATGATGTCATCAGGGTTCTATTGTTCTCCATATTTAATTTTTTTTTAACTAAAGTTAGACTTAGAAGAAGCATGAATTCAGACTTCCAGAGTTCCTGTATACTCTTTCCTTACTCAGCCTCCCCTTTTAAAATCTTATATAACCACAGTACAATATCAAAGCTAAGAAATTAACATTGGTACAATTCTGTTTACAATTCTGTTAACTAAATTACACTTTACTCAAATTTCACTTTTTTTTTACTAACATCCTTTTACTGTTTCAAGATCCTACCAGGATCCCACCTTGCATCTCAGTAGTGCTATAGGAATGATCAGTCTAAAGTTTACTGAAAATGGCAGTGTCCTGATCTCCAGCCCTGGAGCTAAAAGAAAAATATGTATTTGGAAAGCCATAGTTATACCAAAATATCATTTTAAAATTGTAGTAGTATAGTATAGTAGTAGTATCTAACTATTGCTCTTGCTTCAGATGCTTTATATCAGTGGTTCTCACACTTTTATAGACCACGGAACTTCTAAACAATCTAGTGGAAGACAAGAGCTTACTCTCTCCCTAGAAAAATGCAAATAGGCACATATTGACAATTTTAGGAATTCATAAACCACCAAATCTCATCCTTAGATCCCTGAGGGGTCCCCAGGCTAAGCACCCCTTTCTTAATACCAAAAGATAACTGTGAGTTGATTTGCTTTCCACAGGTCCATCTATATGCCCTTTTTTGATAATGTTCTCTCAGTTTGTTATGGAAGAAAAAGAGTAAGAAAGAAAGGGAGGAAGGGGGGGAAGGGAGGAAGAGAGAGCAGATGCGAGGGAGGGAAGGAGAGAGGAAAAGAGGGAGAAAGAAAAAAATCATATTATCCCATGTTCCTATTACTTCACTTGCCCGGGATAGAACAAAATTACTCTACTCAACAATTCTGCTTATTTTTTCCTAGACTGCTTCTTAATTTGATCTTGGGGTGTATTAGAAACTCTCCGTTTTGCCACATTCACCCTTTCTTTTCTCCCTCAACGCATCGACCCAACAACCCCCCATTCTTCCTCTAAGACTTCATGTTTCTTTCAAATCTTATGTTCACAAAAATTGTGTACAAGATTATATTCCTCCAGTTAAAAGGTAGAAGAAAGATAGGAGGTTTTGGCTTCTACTTTTAAAAACAAATTGCTGCCAGGATTACCAGGATTCTAAGGTCACTGTGACCACTCTTCCACATAGCTCGTAAAAGTCTAAAAATATCTGAGGGTCTTTTTTTCTTCTTTAAACCTCTTTCTCTTCTGAGGGATTTGACCCCATCCCATGAAATTTTTGCAGCACATGAACATTATGTATAGTCAATGTCATGAAACTCTGTTTTAACAGTATGTTGGGATTCTGACTCAAATGCATTTCATTTAAAAATTAAAAGCAAATTTCATAGGGTATTTGCTCTGCAGCTGGGGAATCTGGGTCAGTCAGTCAAAAAGACAATGGGCTTTTTTTCATGGACCTGTTTTGAGGTAAGAACCATGCCTTTCCTAGAAGGACTCTGCCCCTCCCACCTGAGAGAGCTCTGGCTGTTCCTTACCACAACTAATTCTTTGTCCTAAGAGTCTTTGGGCCTAATCAGTGTTCCAGAAAATCTTGAGGAAAGTCTATTGCTTTAGCCTTTTACATAATATAATTTGGAAAAGACTTTTCAGCAAACCTGATTCAAATGAGTCCATCTGCTAAACCCAAAATATGAGCTTTTCATAAAATGCAGATGCAATAACAGACTCAAAGCACGAAAGACAGCATGTATACAACTCATTAAGCAATAGCCAAATGCTTCCTTTTGTAAAAAGAAAAACTGAAATGTATAATCTTCTAGCTAATACAATAAGTCCTCATAGTTTAAGCTTTGATGTTGCTACATCAGGAATTCTTTCTCTAGTATGATCAAAATCACAGAAAACATCCTGATAAGACTTGTCTTTATGACCTACTTTGATCTCCTATATTAATACTAAGGAAGGAAAGAAAGGACATTTGGAGGCCTAAGCTCCCCATTAATCCATGGAACATTTTAATTCATTGAATTTCTTTATAAGAAACACAAAAACAAATCTTCACCAAGCAATTTAGTACAAAAACCTCCTCAAGAGGAAAATCTAACATCTGATTTACTAACAACAGGAGGCTGGAAATACACAGCTAGATAATGTAGAACCTATTTCTCTACTTGGTAGCAGTGCTATTGTTTTAAAATATATGCCATTTATGGTACATGAAGTAGACATGCCTTTAGCTATTTGCTATCTGAGATGGTTTTTCAGTATGCTGAGCAAGTGATTACCCTTGAAAATAAGAAAAAAATATGGATTCCAGTATTTCCCACACATTTCATAATCACATAGTTTTGTCTTGACTCATGTTTTACATTTTACTTTTCAAATTAAACAACCATTTCTTTTCATCATAAGAGATGAGAATTTTAAAAATTGAGAAAATTTCAACTAATGAATGAAAGTGGGTTACCTGGGTGGCTCAGTCAGTTAAGCATCTGACTCTTGGTTTTGGCTCAAGTCGTGATCTCAGGGAGTGAGATCAAGCCCCCCTTCAGGCTCCGCACTGGGCATGGGGTCTGCTTAAGATTCTCTCTCTCTCCCCGACTGCCCCTCCCACTCTCTAAAAAACAAAAAAGCAAACAAAAAAACAATGAATGAAAGCACATATGATTCACAGCTTGGGGGGTGAAGGCAGAGCATGTTATAATTCAGGATTAAAGACTACAATCCAAGATGCGTCAGCAGCTTCAGTTTATCTTCTGACTTTTATCTTAAAAGTGACATCAGAAAGCATATGACATGGATGAGTTTAGAGCTGGGTTTTATGAGATTCTGCAGAACAAAAAGGAAAAACTATTAAATGCCAGTGAATTGTTGATTTTATGGCCTAGTTTATTGGGATTGGATAGAGAATTAAAGTGGGAAAACTTTAAGAGGCCCATTGCAATTCACTAGGAATTTTCTAAACATGAATTCTCCACCTACATATTATATAAAAGGAAGGTATCGGAGGTTCTGGAAGAGCTCCAACTGTTGCTGTCATTTTAATCATTGAAGTCAGGGTGTGATAAAAAGAGGACTGAAAGAGAAGATAAAAGATATCTCTACTAATTAATTGCATAGTTTCTTTGCATCTCTCTCTCCTGATCTGTAAAGTAAGTAATTTGGACTAGATGATTTCTCAGGGTCTTTTCTAATTTATAATTGTTTGAGTGTTATCACTGTGTCTAAAGCATGCATGTGAAGTTTAAAGAAGGTTGTGCTTGTGATTTCACAGGTAAGCCTTTAAAATGCAGCAGATAGGGCACCTGGGTGTCTCAGTTTGTTGTCTGACTTGGGCTCAGGTCATGATTCCAAAGTCCTGGGATCAAGTCCCATGTCAAGCTCCATGCCCAGCAGGGAGTCTGCTTGTCCCTCTGCCCCTCCCCGCACTCGTGCTCGCTCTCTCTCTCTCTCAAATAAAATCTTTAATAAATAAATGAATAAAAATAAAATGTACCAAATAGCTCTTCATCAATCCAATCACACTTTGTTCTACTGTCTCTTGCCATATTTTATCCATGCCTCCTATGGAGATATCCATACCCCATCCCACATTCACACGAAGTAAAAGGAAAATCTCATCGGGTTCTATACTTAATAGCTTAGCACAGAATAGCAGTTGTTTCTCCCAAAGACCTTAGAGGAAGTGTGACCAGACAGACAAAAAGTCATAGGATCTTGGTAAGTTTTCAAAGCAGAACTTCAACAGCCTCTCTGGAAGTGGCTGTTGAAATCAATTCTCTTGCTGGCCTCTGACCAGGCAGACAACAGAAAATATTATGTGAGTCTGCACAGTGTAGACAGAATTTTACTGGACCCTAAGGAGAGAGTCCAAACATATACAAAAATCTAGTGGCTTCCCTGGAAGAGTTCATTGTGTGTTTAGAGCATTTAGGAGGGGGTTTTCTTCCATTCCTAGTGCACCTCTCAGGTACATGACCATTGACTTAGTTCCTCTAACTAATGGTATAACTGGACATCATAGACATATTTTAACATTACAATAATTTAAACTCCCCATACTTGTCAAAAAAATAAACAGATTAATGAAACAAAGTATATAGACTGATGTTGTGCTTTAAAACCGATAAAAGAGAGCTATAACAAACCAATGGGGCAAAGATAACTTGCTCAACCAGGAGAATTAAGAGAAGCAGATAGCTATTGGGTGGAAATTAATGTGGGATCAATGCAGGTTTTTATTGTATGCTGAAATTACCTCTGATGGATTAAAGAGTTAACTGTAAAAATCATACACTGCAAAAATAAAAACATTGTTGAATATAATTTGATTTCTGCATAGAGGAGAATCATCAAGCTTAAAAACAATGGAAAAACTACAATATATAGGATAAATTTAACTACATAAAAATTCTAAATTTTGTGTGTCAATTACACTGACCAAAATTAGAAGGCAAACAATAAATTAGGGGGAAATTTCCACAGAAAATATCAAAGAGGTAAAATATTATTCCCATATAAAGAGCCCACAGAAATTATCACAAACACCAAAATCTCCATTCATAAATTTGAAAAGAACCATGACACACAAAACTATACACACAAAAACCAATACTACTACAATTGTCAGATTAGCAGAGTTTTCTTCATAGATACAACTCAACTTTAGAGAAAATGTGAGGAAGTCAACACACTCATAGTCTGGTTTAAAATTTAAAAGTATATAAAATTCTAAAACTAAATGTGGCAATGTATTCTAAAGACCTTAACAACACTCATATAATTTGATTTTTAGAAATTTAGCCTAGGGAGATAAGAAGACATGTGGACAAATTTTAAGATGTTTAATGCAGTGATATTTATAATGGCAAATAAATCAGTAAATAAGTAAAAGGAAACACTTTGAAAACCAAGTAATAAATGGGTGATTAAACAAATTCTGGTTTACCTTGTGATCATTGTTTTTGAGAATATAGGAAAACTTTGTTATAATGTTAACTGAAAACTAAAATAAAGATTATATGGGCGCCTGGGTGGCTCAGTTGGTTAAGCGACTGCCTTCGGCTCAGGTCATGATCCTGGAGTCCCGGGATCGAGTCCCGCATCGGGCTCCCTGCTCGGCAGGGAGTCTGCTTCTCCCTCTGACCCTCCCCCCTCTCATGTGCTCTTTCTCATTCTCTCTCTCTCAAATAAATAAATAAAATCTTTAAATAAATAAATAAATAAATTAATTAAATTAAATAAAGATTATATGGGATATAAACTCAGCTATATGTGTTGTTTTATAAAGCATAAGATAATTCTGGGGGAAAAAAGTCCTACAAAGTTGATAGTGTTTATCTTTGGTTGGTGGGGCTATAAACAGATTTTTGTTTTTGTTTTTGTTTTAAGATTTTATTTATTTATTTGACAGAGAGAGACACAGCAAGAGAGGGAACACAAGCAGGGGTAGTGGGAGAGGGAGAAGCAGGCTTTCCGTGGAGCAGGGAGCCCAATGCAGGGCTCAATCCCAGGACCCTGGGATCATGACTGGAGCCGAAGGCAGACGCTTAACGACTGAGCCACCCAGGCTCCCCTATGAACAGATTTTTGTTTTTTTCTGTTTACTTTTTTATTTTTTGTATTCTGAGTAAGCATATATTATTTGGGGATAAAAATTAACCATCAAAGCATTGTAAGGACATAAAGTATCAAAAGTACTACAGTTAGATTTGTGTGAGTAGTGTTAATACTAAAAAGTCCACTTTCTTCAAACTGTTAAGTAAAACTAATGATCTGCCAATTAATACTAACAGTGATATTTAAATGTTTTCCTTCCACAGCAAATGAATATAGTGGCCATTATAATTCAAGTTAACCCCTATCTCCTTCTCAAGGAAAAAACTGTAAAGCAGAACAGTCTGGTAACTTGAGCACAAATTTAAACAAAGTCTTTGGGTTCAAAACCTGCTCTACGATTCATTAAATCCCTGAACCTGTTTTCTCATCTGTAAAATGGAGAAAATCACAGTCCCCACCGCAATAAGTTGTTACGAGAGATGAATCAGTTAATACATTTAAAGTCCTTAAAACTAAGCCTGGCACACAGTTAGAACCCAACAAAAAGTATCATTGAAGCTTCCCCACAATGGTAGTTGGGATCCATTAGATAACTCAAAATGTATTAAGGATATCATATAATAAGCACACATATGTAAAATGCCTGCTTTTCCCATTGTAGTGATAGCTGGGCACTTCTAAGATAGGTTATAAAAACTGCCCTCATTAACACATTGAATGAAAGTACAAATGGAAAACCACATATCATATGTCTACATGCTTAAAAAGTTAAAGAATTATTAAATTAAATAAAAATTCTATCCTTCTTGTTTGACAAATACATCTCATAATGACGTAGAAGGCCAGATTTCAAATTGAAACTTCTCACAATACTTAAAATGCAGTCTGTGAATGGCTGAATGGCCATTCACCATCAACACATGCACACATGGGACCCATAACTAGCCTCGTCCTCACAGCCTACCCCATCCTCCTCCTCTTTCTCCCCCAGCCTGACCCATGCTGGGGGTCCTCACATCCAGGTAGGGAGTTAACCCAGCCCATATTTTCAGACTTGGTCCACCACCGCCAACAGACAGCAGTCCTTGGAGAGCTGCTGTCAGATTCCTGTGCTGTCCCAGATAGCAGTTTTGGGGTTGGTTGAGCAGAAAATTCTGGGCTCCCAGGTACATAGAAAATAATCCATAAGGAGTAGGGGGCAAGGCTCTGAATTGCCATCAACTCTTGGCCTCACAGATTTTTCCCCGCTATGGGAGGCATGGCTATAAGAAGGCCAGACCAGAAGGCCAAGGCAAAGGCCCCTCTGCCTAGACCTTAGGATATTGCCACCTACAAATAATACAAATATTCATCAAATACTTATCTCATGACTTTAAATTGTAGGAAATGCACAATAAAATGGAAGTGCTCCAGATATCAACAGGAATGTGAACATTTGGGAGTTAAAAGCATATGTTTTGGTAAACTTGAATATTTTATAAATAAAACTGCCAGGCATTGCATTGGTCCCATTCTAGTTGCCATAATACACCAGTCCCATGAGCATAGGAAAAAAGACCTATACTTTCTCTTCTCCCACATCTCTGATGGCTCTGCCTTTTGCTGGCTGCTTCTCAGCCTCTCTGGCCTCCCTTCCTTTCCTTTAATCACTCCTCCCATTTTAGGACCTTCCCACAGACTCTGTCCTCCACCTGGAATGCTCCATCCCCATGTATTCTGCAAAAATATTAATATTTTCTTAATATTGATATTAAATAATATAAAATGTCATATTAATTGATACTAGTATAATGTTAACATTAATTCCTCAGAAACCTTCTGATCTCCTTTCAGATACCACCTCCATAACAAAGCTTGCTGCTCTTGAGCCTCCAGACTGGACTGGTCAGCTCTGCTCAGTTATACATTGACATGGAATCTTGATCCTTTTCTTTTATAGCACTGACTGATTTGTAATTGTATATTCAGGAGGGGATTCATGAATGTTTCCCTGCTTCAGTGATCTCTAAGCTCAATGTGGGCAAAGATCAAAGTCTCTTTTTCACATCACACGATGTCAGCATCTAGCACAGGGCCTGGCATATAGCAGAAGCCACATAAATATTTGATGGATGATCACACAACGTATTAGAAGAAATGTCACAGTACAAAAACCTGAACTGGTCATCAGACATCTAGGGAGCCAAAACTACTTAAGAAGGAGCCAGAGATTTGTCTTGACAGACAGGGGCTCTGGGAGACCTACTGTGCATGTGGAGTGGATGTGAAGGGGGTAGATGGCAACAACGTGAAGTGCTCTGATAATGGTCTGAAGACTTCCTAGGCCTTTTAATGTGGGCTATGCATTGGTGAGCTGGAGCCAGCTCCGACTGGCTGGCCATGAGAATGGATCAATTGTGCACAGTGCTTCTGGTTCCAGGTCCAGTGATGTTGAGTCAGTAACTTGAAATCAGCCATGGAGGAAGTATTTACACCAGAAATATTAGCAAATGCTACAAACCACAAATCATTTTTTTCCCCATTTTTGGAGAGCTGGTTGTTATACATTTATCATCACACCACTGACACTGTGCCAATAAATTTCTAATCTGTCTCATGAGGAAGCACAGTCTTTAAGGTTTTCTGATTTCCTCACAATTAAGAACATATATGTGTCTTTTCTGTAACTGAAAGAATTTTAGTATTGTTCATTGGGACATAAACACTGCTTTAAAAGCCTGAATTATTATTACTTACTGAGGGATTCTATTTCATGAAGTTTTTAAAGATATTTTTACAGAAAATTTTAAACGAATAAAAACTAACGAGAATAGCATATGAACCCATCACATAGCTTCAGTAATTATGACCAATACTGTTTCATTTATCCCCCACTCACTACCTCTTCCCTTCTCAGTGGATAATTTCAAAACAAATACCATATCATTTTATCTCTCTGTATTTCAGTATGTATCTCTGAATGATAAGCACTTTTTTCAGTAAAACTAAAATATAATTATTGTGCCTAAAAAAAATCCCTTATATTATTAAAAATCTTGTCACTGTTCATATTTCCATGATTGACTTCCAATTACTTGTACTATTTGTTTGAATCATTATTCAAATAGGGTCTTTATTTAAATTGGTTGACATTTTTAAAGATTTGATAGAGCTTCCCCCTCCAATTCTGTTTTCCCCCTTGCAATTTATTTATTAAAAAAAAAAAAAGAAAGAAAGGAAGAAAACCAACCAGATCATTTGTCCTATAGTTTCATATGGTCTAGATTTTGTGGATTACAACTCCATGGTGTCATTTAACATGTTGCTCTATCTCTTATATTGCATATGAATTGTTAGTTTGAGCCAGAGGCTTAATCACATTACAGTTTGGGTGTTGTGTATGTAGTGATGGGGGGGGAGGGGAATAGGACACCATAGAGAGGTGGTGGATGGGACATCATTATTTCATAGCTAACACTTTGTACTTCCACTAGGAGGTCCACAGTGTCTGGCTGTCTCTCGCTCTTGTGTGTGTGTGTGTGTGTGTGTGTGTGTGTGATTTTATCAGCCATTGATGATTATCACTGAGAGCCGTTAATTTGGGGGATTTACAAAGTGGTATTATTCTATTTCTGTCATTTCTTCTTTATTTATTAATTGCAATAGTCTTATATGGAGAAACTTGCCCTCATAAATTATTTGGTCATCCAACCATTTGTATACAAGTCAAATTCTTTTCTTTTTTTTCTTCTTTTTTTTTTTAGAGAGAGAAAGTGCCCACACAAGTGGGAAGATTGAGAGGGCAGGGGGAGGGGCAGAGGGAGAAGGAGAGAATCTTAAGTAGGCTACATGCCCAGCATGGATCCCAATGCAGGGCTCAGTCTCACAACCCTAGGATCATGACCTGAGCTGAAATCAAGAGTCGGACACTTAACCAACTGAGCCACTCAGGCACCTCCCAAGTCAAAT
The DNA here is from genome assembly GCF_964656455.1 of Halichoerus grypus. Classification (NCBI taxonomy): domain Eukaryota; kingdom Metazoa; phylum Chordata; class Mammalia; order Carnivora; family Phocidae; genus Halichoerus; species Halichoerus grypus. The sequence continues at coordinate 87,530,617 of NC_135714.1, forward strand.
TCTTAAAATGAGATATAATAAAAGAAGTCTGAGTTCCATCCATGTCCTCGCTATCCTTTTCATTTGTACCCTGAGGTATAGATCATAATAGAAAAGAAAGGATAATAATGGATTATTTTTTATCAGTTTATAGCTTTAAATATCTATATCAATAAAAATTTCAGATGAAAGCAAATTAAACACTGCACTCAGAAAACTAGAAAAAGAACAACAAAGTAAATCAAAAGAAAGCACAAAGAAGGATTAATAGAGCTAAAAACAAATTAATGATATATGTGTTTTCAAGTAATGAGTTAGTTTCTTGACAGCCTCCAAAAGCAACAAAGGATTTTTAAGTATTATTATGAATTCATAAATCTAAACAAATATGATATATTTCAATTGTTTCATTGCAGTTATTAATACCTATTAATACTCAAATGGTCCCATTTTTGGCCACTGGGAGATTATTTAAGTTGGCTTCTGAGCCTTTTTAATGCAACCTGTACAGTCTATAATAGCTTCCTTGCTTCTGATATAACAAGATGTTCCGAGTTCATCTTGTACATTACCCTCAACTAGAATCACTCTTTTCTCCAAGAACCCTAGTTCCTATTAGCAGGAAATGGTAGTTAGAGAATACAATTTTGGCATCAGGGTGTTCCATGCTATTGAGCTTTTGGCCATTTAATGAACAAAACATACAAGACATATTTTTTAAGAAAGATAAACTATCTCAAGTTTATATTGGTATTTTTAATTTACATATATTACAACTGTATCTTCTTTTCCCACAACATAAAACTCACTTCTCAACATGAGTATCTCTCATATCTTCTATCCCACAATACATATAATACCTCAGTAAAACAATACAAAACTACTATCAAAAATGGGATTACTAAAAAATGACTTAAAAAATATTATGCCATTATTTTTATCATGAGGACATATTCCACTAAGTACAATTACTGGGTTTGAAGTCACCTAGAATAGTTCTTCTGTGTATGTGTATGTTTATGGTTAAACCATCAACTGGATGCACAATTCATTTCATTTGTATCCTCTTTGATACTATGGGATTTTTAATTGTTTAATTTTGTTTTAATTAATTAACATTGTTCTAAAGTCAAATACTTGGAACAAAGTATGTTAAAAGAGTCCAAGTTCATCCATATCACCTCTAGTCTCTTCTCTCCCTCATCATCTGCAGCACCAGTTCTAATAACCAAAAGTGACCCATTAGGCATTCTCATTCTTTTTTTATGGATTTTTTCCATTTTTAAATGTAAGCAATATAGTTTCCCTTTCTTAGAAAAATAATAACATGCCATATACACTTTCCATCTTTCTTTTTCCTTTAACAATATATCCTGGACATCACTCCACAGCAGTATATTGAAATTTTTACATTCCTCCTTACAGCTCCATAGTACTCCAGTATGCTGATAGATGGCAATTCATTCTACCACAGAACATTTAGATTATTTCTAATCTTTTGTTATGGGGTGCTTCAATGAAGAGCCCTATGCATAAATCTTTTTGTTTTTTGCCAATGTGTTATAGCAATAGATTCCTAGAAGTGGGATTTTTGCAGCGTCCAAAAGTGAGTAAATACGTATAGTTTGCCCTTAAACAACATGGATTCAAACTGCATGGATCTACTTAGACACAGTTTTCTGATTTTTGTTTTTTTAAGAGTTGACCGCAAAAGCTCCAAGGCATTTATTTGCAACCGCACATCCCAGTCTCCAGGAAGGGACCAAACAGAAGGCAACTGGTGCAGAGGTCATGTCTGTTGCCCTCTGAGTACCCAGGGTGGCTGAAGAGGCTCAAGCAGTCCCTGGCCCAGGTTGGGCTGGGCTTGCAGATTGCCCTGTGTGCCGTCAGGGAGATCAGGTCGGGTGTGGGGCTGGTGGGCAAAATTCATGGCTGAAGCAGAAAAACGCACCCAGAGGGCAAGGACAGCTTTGCACAGGGAGCCCCACACCCTTGGTATTCATCCTCAACCCAAATGGCTCTGGGCCTGTACACAGGGCCAGTCAAGGGCCCTGAGCCTCCAGGCCACTGTCATGCCTGCAGGCCCTTGGGGCGGGGGGGGGGGGGGGGTTGCACTCCACTGCTGAGCCAAGGCCACCAGGCTGTGGGACATCTCCATACTAGTATCTTATACTCAATTTCCATATAAATTCCAACTGGGTTACTTGTTGAATTTTCTATTTTATTCCACTAGTCAGTCTATTTATGCAACATTAACAAAATGCCTTAAAATATATTTTAGAGTATAGTATTTAATATTGAGGATGGACAGCTGTGACTCCACTGTACATACCCATTTCCTCTTCTTTGGTATTCTCCTGTCTATTCTTATTTGTTTTCTTTCCAATTAAATTTTACAGTCAGTCTAGCCCGCTATGGAAAAAGACTTTTTTAATGGAATTACATTAAACTTAAGCAATTTAGGGATATCTGACATCATGATATGTGTCTTCCATCCAAGAATGGAGTATGTCTATTTGTTCAACTCTTGGAAACTTTTTATACATTTTCTCATCTAAGTTTTCAAGATTTTTTTGTAGAGTTTATACAAATGAATTTCATTTTTGTTTTGATATCATGAAATGGGATCTGCTTCATTCTAGATTCTGATTTTTTTGTGTGTCTGTGATGCTTACTGATTTTTTGTATGTTAATGTAACAACCTCCTGTTAGGGGTGCCTGGGTGGCTCAGTCTGTTAAGCGTCTGCCTTTGGCTCAGCTCATGACCCCAGGGTCCTGGGATCGAGCTCCACATCGGGCTCCCTGCTCAGTGGGGACCCTGCTTCTCCCTCTCCCTCTGCCTGTCTCCCCTGCTTGTGTGCTCTCTCTCTCTCTCTCAAATAAATAAAATCTTAAAAAATAATAATAACCTCCTTCTATACTAAATTCCCTACCATTTGATAGTTTTCCATGGTTTCTTTTAGGATTTACAGATATACAATCATATTATTTCCACATAAATATAGTTTTACTTTCTCTTTTCCAAATCTTATGCCTCCAATTGTTTTCTCTTGAGTCATTTGCACTGGCTAATACTTCAAACACTATATTAAACAGTAGTGGAGAAAATGAGCAGTCTTACCTGGTTTCTAACTTTAGACAAAACATTTTTATTATCTCCCCATTAAATAAGATGCTAGATTCCTTGATGCTAATTTTTCAGAAGGAGGGGGAAAGAGAGAGTGTGACAGAGATTGAAAGCTCATGTTAATTATATATCATTAAATACTATTTGATTGAATGTTTATAATATAAATGGATATTGAATGTTTAAAATGTCTTCTCTGAAGGGGGGATGCTCAAATGACTTTTCTCCCTGGTCTTCTTAATATGTTGTATCAGTTTAATTAAATTTCCTATAGTGAACCATCTGAATTTAATGAACCACGTTGCTTCCCTAGAATTCATCTCAGCACTTGGTCATTATGCAATTATTTTTTAAATGTGTTGTTAAGTTCTAGTTGCTAAAATTTCATTTAATACTTTTACTAAGACTATGTAAGACATTGACATTCGTGAGATTTTCTGTACTTTTCTTTTTTTGGTGCAATCGTCAGCTTTTGGGATTAATGTTATAGTAGATTCAGGCCATGAAATTGGAAGATTTCTTTCATGTCTATATTCTCTGGCATACTTTAAATGTACTGGGATCATTGACTCATTAAAGTTTTTCAATCCCAGTTGTATATGGTTTCCTATAAAACCAAGTGGACCTGCCACTCTTTAGGATCTGATAGCTTACTTTTCTATTTCTTTACTAGTTATTGTTCCACTTACACTTTACTGGGGTCAACTATGGTAAGTTGGATTTTTTTTTCAATCATTCATTTTTATGAAGACTTTCAAATCTATCTTCACACAGTTGGGTAAAGTAGAACTTTTTAAATTGCTTGGTTTGATGGATTTTTTTCTCTTTTTTGATTTCCAATTTTGTGGTTTGGGGCTTTCATTTTTTTCCTTTCTTCTTTAGCCTTTCTTTCTTTTGATTATGCTAGGTAATGGTTTCTCAATTCTGATATTAATGAAATAGCTCAATGTGGTTTAGGGACTATTTTTCCGTTTTCTAAGTCATTAATTTCTGTTTTTATTCATAATACTTGCTTTTTTATGCTTTCTTTTGATGTATTTTTTTTCTAGCTTTTTAAATTGGGTGTTTCATTCATTCTCATTTTTTATTTTTATTGATATAGCTATTTAATGCTATAAATTTTCCTCTGATAACTGATTCAGCTGTATCCCACAGATTCTGCTTTTCTCTTCATTACTGTTATTTTTTGACAATTCTGCAATTTTGAGTTCCTCCTTTGAACCAAGTGTTTTTTGGTAGCATCTTTTTAAAAATAAAGTCGGATTCTATTTGCCACTAGTATACTCTCCTTCCCAACGGCACTGACTTCAAATAGTGATTTTAAAAAGTACATACTAGCAGTTCCTTGTGATTAAACTCAGGCTCATAGAGAAAAAGCAAAACATAATACCACACAATCAACCCTGGTGAGAAAAGCCAGAAAACAAGTGAATGGTAAGCTTCTTCCTCTGTGAAGACTTCCATCTCCAAGTTCAATCACTGGCAGTTCATCTTGAATTCCGTTATGTGAACTGCGTGCTTTGTAGAGCCACAATATGGAGGCCTTTGGTTGACCAGATATTTTAATACTGTCAAAGGACCACATGGCATACATCATCCCATGCTGAAGTACTGTAGGGTATATTCAGTCTCTCACAAATAAATTTGCACTACGATAATATCTTCTACTGAGGTGAGAAAAAAAGAGACTTTTTTTTTTGGAGGCACTATGAAAGGGATTTTCATACATAATTCTTTACTAATTTTTTTGTTTTAGTATACTTACAGTGATAGGATTTAACTTCCAGTTGCTTATGTGGGGCTTTCAGCAACTCCTTCATAAGCAATTCCAAGCAATTCCTTATAACTTAAAGATGAAAGCTCATACTGACTCGAAACACACATACTAAAACAAATCTCCTCATGCCTCCAAACTATAGTTTAGAATCCAAGCGTCAGAGTGTGTGTGTCATTTTCTTCCTGCTAACATGGCTCAGAGATGAGTAAATGTTGGCTTCAGCTTTCTGTCTTGGAGCCTACTCCTTCTTTTTCATCTCAGTTAAATTGGTACCTCATATGGGGGCAGCAGCTGAAATGTGATTACATCTCAGGCATCCTGGGATGCTTGGGAGTTCACCGGGAGTCAGGGAAAACTCAGAAGCATTGAAGAGAACAAAAGCCAGAGGAATGGGGTCAGTGCCAGCCGAGAGAAGTCAGCGTCCCAGATGGGGGCCAATGCCAAGGCAGGCAGCTGAGGAGAGCTAGAACCTCATGGTATCAGAAGAATAGACCACATCGGAGGGCCAGCAGCCAACCTGGAGCTGGAGAGGAGTGGAGAGAGCAAGCTCACTTCCCCAGCTGACCAACTGGGATCAGATCAAAGAGCCCGATGGAATGATTTTATTCAGCCTAAAGCGCCCTTCAGAACCAGAGCCAGGGCTGCACAGCTGGTGCCAATGGCACAATAAAGAGGCTTCAGATGAGCGGTCCCCAGGGAATCCGTCCTCAGGCCTGAATGAGGTGCCAGTTTTAGAGACTGCCCAGGAGACGGTATTGAAATACCACAGCTAAACACCGCAAACTGCCAATGCTACTGCACTGCTTCCTGTTATGTTAGTGAGCAGGCATTCCCAGCACCCGTCAACGAGGAGCAGAATTGCAGCCCCCTGCCCAGCTCTTGGAACAAGACAAGATCGGCAAGAAAGAAAGCGGCACATGCAAGTTTTACCTCATTTTAGATGAGAGATGTCCCGAGTTCAAGTCCAGTCAGGGGATTTGCTTTCTTTCTTTCTTTGCTTTTTCTTTTTTTTGTTTGTTTGTTTGTTTTCTTTAAATTCCAGTTAGTTAACATATAATGTAATATTAGTTTCAGTAGTAGAATTTTGTGATTCATCACTTACATGCAACACCCAGTGCTCATCACAAAGGGGATTTTCTGTCTAAAAAGTGAGCTCCTAAAATAAAATAAAATAAAATAAAGTAAATAAAAAATAAAAAGTGAGCTCCTTCTAACTGAAATAATCTCCAGCTATGGACAACTATCAACCATCTTTACCTCCTTGTCTGTTATCCTGATTATCTGAGGAAACATAAAATATAGATGAGATTAAAATTTCTATTTAAGGTGTGATCCATATGATTGGAGTGTACCTTGCTCTTTCCAAGAGCAATAACTATAGTGAAAGTAATATAGTTGAAGAAGAAAAATGGAAATTCATTGCAACGAAGATAGCTGACAACATAATGTCAAACATATGTCAATTCATTTAGATGCTTCCCTATAATCTAGATGCTTTTTCCACTAAAATAGATTTAGAAGATGTAAAATATATATATATTTATTAATGTGTGTTATTTTGCCTCTTAAAATTTCTTTATAAGCACTGCCTTGAAATGAAAAATACAGAAATTTACCACATTAAGTATCATGTTATTTGTTTTCAACTTACCTTTATAATCCTAACCGTTGTCTAAGTGATGAAAGACACACAGAACAAGGATGCCGCTCTGAAATCTGGGAATAAAAGTAAAACATCTAATTTGCCTCTGGTACTGAAAACAAGAAAGATAAAGTTGGTATTTTTCCAGTGCTTCTCAAATATTACCGCGCCACTCTCTTACTCAAGAACCTACAACAGCTTTAGGGGCTCCTGGGTGGCTCAGTCAGTTAAACATCTGACTCTTGCTTTTGGCTTAGGTCCTGATCTCAGGGTTGTGAGATTGAGCCCTGTGTCAGGCTCCACACTCAGCGGGGAGTTTGCTGGAGATTTTGTCTCTCCCTCTCCTTCTGGTCCTCCCACCTCTCATGCTCTCTCTCATTCTCTTTCTATCTCTAAAAATAAATAAATAAATCTTAAAAAAAAAAAAAAAAAACCTACAACAGCTTTCAACTAATCCTTTTCTTGAAGTATAATTATTATACAATTTTTTTTAGTTTCAGGTGTAAAACATATTGATTTGACAATTCCATACATTACTCAGTGCACACTACAATAAGTGTAGTCACCATCTCTCACCATACAACGTTACTAGAGTATTAATGACTATATTCCCCATGCTGTACTTTTCATCTCTGTGATTTATTTATTTATTTTTTAAAATGTTTTATTTATTTATTCATGAGAGTCACAGAGGGAGAGAGAGAGAGGCAGAGGCAGAGGGAGAAGCAGGCTCCCCGCCCAGCAGGGAGCCCAATGCGGGACTCGATCCCAGGACCCCGGGACCACGACCCGAGCCGAAGGCAGACGCTCAACTATCTGAGCCACCCAGGCACCCCTGTGATTTATTTATTTTATAAATGTAAGTTTGTACCCCTTAATGCCTTTTATCTGTTTGCTCATCCCCTCACCCACCTCCCCTCTGGCAACCACCAGCTTGTTCCCTGTATTTTAGTCTGTTTTTGTTCACTTGTTTTGCTTTTTAGATTTCACATATAAGTGAAATCATATGGCATTTGTCTTTTCTGTCTTATTTCACTAATCAAATCAAACCTCTATCTAGGTATTTCTTTACTATTTGTATTAGAAATATTTCATATATGTGTGTGTGTGTGTGTATATATATATCTTGTATATAAAATATAATACTCTCACAGAGGCACACATTGTTTTAAATGCTTTATAAGCATCAAATTCATTATTATAACAGCACTATAAAATAGGCACTGTTATTATCAACTTTATTTTACATATGGAGAAACTGAAGAATAGAGAGGTTAGACAAATCATTCAAGGTCACACAGCTATCAATTGAGGAACCCAGGCCATTTGACTTCAGAGATCCTGCAGAGGTTCACATAGTTGGAATTTTGCCAATTGTATTCCCAAAGTATCTTTCCTTCCTAGTTAATAAAAGCAACTTAAAGTGATTTTATTTCAGTTTCATACATTTTACTGTTTTCTAGTATTTAAGTTTGACATTAATTTTGAACCCCCAGCTGGTCATTATTATTATTGTTGTTGTTATCATCATTGTATCATCATAAACATCATTGTAATCAATGCTTGTTTAGATTTACCCATATGTCAACCAGTGTCTTTGCTTGCTATTGCTACTTGCCTCTCAATCCTTTCTCAGATTCCTATTTCATGAAATACAAATTGTAGATATTCTTTCAGCAAGATGCCAAGGATAGTATATTCTTTCAGTGTTTTATGTTTTGTTTTTGTTTTTTTAGTTTTTTTCTCTTGTGTCTCTGTATAACAGTTTTGCTGGGTATAGAAATCTAACTTGAAAATAACTTCTCTCAGTACTTTTTAAAGACTTTATTCCATTAGGCTTTTTACTGTTAACATTGAGATGTCTGCTCCCTGTCTACCATTAATTTTTAGGTAATATTTATTTATTTTTAATATAAGATTTTTAAAATATAAGATTTTTAAAGATATTTTCTTTAGTTTATTGATATAAAATATGTCAGATTCAACTTTTTCCTATTTGATCTCTCCTTGTGCTCCCAACAAGTATTTTGTTCTTGTTAATATAGTTAAATAACAGATCTAGATATTTAATAAGCATGTAATGAATACACAGCATTCCTCTCTATATTTTGTCATTTCAACCACCATATAAATTTGATATTATAGCAAACTTCTTAAAAACAAGAAACTTATTTTTTTCCTTCTTTTGTATCACCTATAACAAAGCTCTGTACCCAGTGAAAGTGTTCTATGAATGATTTGGGATTTATCCTTACTTCTTATTTGACCTAATTTTTTTAGATTCAATTATAATTCATAGTAAATTAATAACTTCACATTCTCTTCCCTCCCTTCCTCTCATTTCTAAGACAAGGAGCTGAAACCAAAGATAGAAATAAAGGCAAAATCCTAGGGCTTGTATTATAATTAGGGCTTAAGTAGAAATTGCTACTGCTCTCTGATTTTCACCTATATTATATATAATCAATTAGATCAAAATATCTAATTGCAAAGACCAACTTGATTAATCTAAAAGGCCAAGTTGATAAGATACAACTTACAAAAACATTTTTTATCCCAAGATATCATTCCTTAGATGTCTTCTATAAAAGTGAATTCTCAAAAAGATGGAAATATTTTAAGTGGAAACTTTCTGCACCCAATAAAGCACAAGATAATGCCAATGTTTTTCTGCTGCATGATATTAAAACTTGGTGACAGCTATTGAATTATAACCTTATTAAGACAAGAATTGGAAGATCAATCATCACAATGAAGCACTATGGAAATAATCCATCCAGACAAATTTAAGGAAGGCTTAATGATTTATCAGAGATTATATGCAAAGCAAAATTATTCATTCTATGTTATTTTACTCTTGACTTTCCAAAATATTTCCCAAACATTGGTGTGACTTTCTTCAAGATTCTGATAAATAGAATAAAAATGACACAAGGTTAGATACTTTTCCTATTTTAAGGTATTTTTTTACATAGACTCAATCATAAACATAAGTTCAATACATTTTTATTAGTCACAGTAAGGTCTAATGTTTTTTAGTTACCAGGGTAAAAGGGCTTAAATGTATCTTTTAAGTGAGAAAGAAAGAAAATTAAAGTAATTTTTATGAGACAATTGTTGAAAGAATTATCTAATAAAGAGCAAAGACAAATTAAATTTTAGGAGTAATATCACATCCTGATCATTTTAAGATTCAGGGAAATGTGAACTACCTTAAACTATTCTAATGTAGAACAAATGAGTCAAGTAAAGATGCCAGCTTTTTAGAAATATCTTTCTTTTTTTTTTAAGATTTTTTTCATTTATTTTTTTAAAAGAGAGAGAGAGCACCCACGCAGGTGCAGGGGGAGGGGCAGATGGAAAAGCAGACTCCCCACTGAGCAGGGAGCTCAATGTGGGGCTTGATCCCAGGACCCTGGGATCATGACCTGAGCAGAAGGCAGATGCTTAACTGACTGAGCCACCCTGGTGCCCCTAGAAATATCTTTCAACAGGGAGCCTCTAGCAGTTCTTGTAAGACAGCACTCTGCCATCAGAGCTAGAAAGACCCTCCAGATATCATCTCTTTTAGTCATCCCAACTTGTGGACCTTGGATCCATGGGGTGCTGTGAAATTATCACTAGAGATACACCAAGGCATGTAGAGACCAGGAATTTCTTTAGGCAAAAGCAGTATGTCACACATATATTTGTGTGACTGTTTCTGATGCATGGACATGCAACTGTGACTAATAAAATATAAATAAAGCATTTCTGAATCCACAGAAATTATTGTCATATTTTTCTCAATTAATTGACATCACAAGTATAATTTCTTAATGCAAGGGAATTTTTGGAACCTTAAAGGAGGTAAATGATGAATCTATCTTTCCCCACCCTCTCCATTTCTTTCAAGCATGTTTATATCCACAATGTAAGCTCCATGAAGGTGAGAATTTATTTCTATCTTTGTTTACTGCTGTATTCCTAGAATATTGCCTGACATATAGTGAGTGCTTGGAAATGTCTGTTCAATGAATGAATGTTAATCACCCAGCACTGGATATTAAAGAGCTTTAAATAATCAGCCCAGAAACACAAGTTACATGAAGGCTGTTAAAAATGCAGCCCTGTTGTCTTCCTTTTTGGCAAAAAGCTACATCTTAGCATAATAAATTTTTGTGTATGTGTTTAGAGAATAGCTGTTCAGACTCTCTACAATTTATTGCTTTTTTTCATGCTGAGATAAAGACTTATTGTGAAACACGATCACCTTTTTGGTCCTTTGGAGCCCATCTGCTCCTGGGTGCCAATTAAACTCTGGCAGGAGCCTGAAGCTCTCCATGGGGCAGCTGGTGTCAGCATCACATAAAATATGCTCCTGAAATGGATCGTTCTGCTGCTCAGGGAACATGCAGTAGAGGCTTAGCTAAAATAAAGAAAGGACAAGGCTATGACATCCAAAAATAAAATCAAAGGGGATCAAGTTAGGGTTATTTATATATACTGATACTGGGCTCAGTAGTCTAAACACCTCACAGCTGTTCAAAATTTGAGAAGAAGAAATCAAGTATATTACTAACATCTCCCTGGCTGAAGGAGGCTAGAGCCAGGTAGATCTGTCCTCTGTCTACCACTCACAGCCTCTGCTACAGTGACTTGGTCTTAGGTCTCTTCAGTTTAAAGTTGGGGTTAAGAAAGCTAGAAGTGATACCAGATAATGTGGGTCCCAAGCATGCAACTTCCTGACTCTGTGACCTCAACACAAGCTATTTCATCTCTCCAACCCTGGTTTTCCATGCACACAATGAGGAAAATCATTGTTCTTGCCTTCTGGAGTTGTGAAGATTTAATAAAACAATTCATGCAAACCACTCAGCCCAGCTTCTGGCTTATACATTTTCAATAAGCATTAACAATCATTATCACTACTGTAAGAAAATAAACCATGGGCCCATGGTTAGTACATCTAAAGCCTCTTTCTAACTCCAGTAGGCCCAAAAAGATGGGATGCAGGGAGTACCTAAACTTCTTGGGCAATAAGCACCTGTTTTCCTCTCCCAATACCCACATCTCACTATAACTCAATGCTGAGTCACCCACTCTCTCCACCCGCCAGACTTGATATTTTCTCCATATTTCCTAGTTATTCTTCAGTGAAAGTCAGACTCGGGGTCTCAGAAGAAACACTGATCGCTCATGACATCTGTAAGCATTGCTCTCTCTGAGCTCATATTGGGTAGAGGGTGGAGGGCGCCATTACCCTGCTTTGTACCATGGTCTCCTCCTCAGGCTAAAGCTTTCTCCAAACTCAGCCTAAATCGTGAAACTTTTTGATCCAGAGAATCAGCATTTTACGCCCACTTTGTGACATCCTCTATTCTTTTCATCTCTTACTACCTATTCCTCTTACTTACCCTATTTTCACCCTTCTGTTCCTTTCTACCATGTCTTTCTCCCTTTCTATAGTGTTCTTATTTTTTTTTCTTATCATCATTCTTAAACACTCCCACAAACATAATACTTAAATATTATCTATAAAACCACTGGGCAGGGGAGGCTGCGTGGCTCAGTCAGTTAAGCGTTTGACTCTTGTGTCGGCTCAGGTCATAATCTCAGGGTCATGAGATCAAGCCCCACATCAGGTTCCACACTCAGTGCAGAGTCTGATTGAGATTCTCAGCCTCTCCCTAACCCCCTCAAATAAATAAATAAATAAATAAATAAATAAAAATTTAAGAATAAAAAAAAACCACTGGACAGTAACTTTTAACCTGGCACCCATATAGGCCCCAAAGAGTACAGGGATACCTTAAAAGTATATGCAAAATAATACTGTAACTGTGCATGTGTGCATGCATGTGTGTGTGTGTGTGTGTGTGTGTGTAAGGGGGGCATGGGGAGAGAGAGAGGGAGGAAAATGCACATGCACTTGTTTTCTTAAGGAAAGAGCACATTGTTTTCATCAGAGTCTCAAAAACTGCCTGATATTAAAAATATTAAAAACCTCTGCTAAGTTAATCTGAAGACTACAGAATTGTTTTAATATGTGTTAATCATTATTGTCAAGATGTAAAAACATAAAGATGATGAACTCTCAACAAATACTTATTGACCTAGATGTTAAGTAAATAAATGGATCTAAGCCCTCAAGAAGTTCTCTGTCTACCTGGGAAAAATAAATTAATTTTAAAAATAATAAAGTATTTTATCTTTTTTTCCCTTTTTATTTTCCTTTTGTTTTGCTTGTCAATTTTCATGTGTTTATGTTAATAAATAGTCTGTGTGTGATACAAAAATAGCTGGGGGACGATAATGTTGAAATAGCCAAATACAATGTAACAGAGGAATAAGAAATAAGGTAATCTTAAGAACAAGGCAATTTGGGAGAAAATATTAGTCTGGGGTTAGAAAAATTATTTTTCAGATTATCACTAAATAATCAGATGAAGAAGTAGACAGAGATGTGGGACTGAGTGGAATTTAGTTAAGTTGACTGGCAGATGACTGGCAACCCAGATATAAACAGTGTTAAGAGCTATATTTTAAGGACTCGAATGGGTGGCCAAGATGTAGAGCAAAGATGGTGTGAGAGAGAACAGAATAGAAGGTCAAAAGAAAGTTTCCTTTAACTGCAGAAGACCTCAGCACACTTGCTCAGAGAGGATGAATTACCACCAGCCATCACTGGATGCTTCTTTTTGTTGGAACATTTGCCTTAATCCTGCACCCAACACTTGTTTCAAGGCTCAGCAACTGAGTACAATAAACAAATTGGGAGAAACTAATAGCAGACCACAAGTCATTCATTCATTGCAAAGAGAAAAAAACCAACCAAACAACAACAAAACACTAATAACTACAATAACTGGTGAGCCCACAGAAGCAATCTGTAATAGGAAGTCATTTGTCAACATGGTTTTCTATATGAGTACAAAAGTGCAGAAAATTGTACAATGACAAAAAGAATAAATGATTTTTAATCATTCAGTCTATTAGGGACTTATTTTTTTGGAGATCAAGAGCTAAGGAATAATCCAAAAGTTGTTTAGTGAGATAAAGCTTTGGTGACAGTGGGGGGGAAATCTGCTAACTGCTGCCTTAGTTTTATTAGAACCAGGCCACCATACTGGATATTCCAGCATTTCTGCTTGTGGCTAGAGTTCTGGTTAGAACTGTTGGAATCCACTACTGTATTTGTGTATAGCCTTTTCTTTATATGACTTGAAGTTTCTTCCAACTCATAAATTTATTAGGAGAGCACATGGCCTCTAAGAGAAACCTACTCTGACCCTAACGACTGTAGCTTTTATTTGTTAAAACAATAAAAATACAGCATTCTAATATTTTCATACCAGTAAATATCTTCTGGCCATACTCAACAAAAAACCTGAAAAAAAAATATTTTCCCAGATCTGTGTGGAACACACCTCACAAGAAGCATGCAGTATCTAAATATTTGTTCTGATGTGCTCAAGTATGTGATATTAGATGAGGTGAGAGAATGGTGTAAGTGATAATGCAGAAGTTATTCTGGCCATAATCCTGATAGAAAATTGCAAGGTGGTTAATTAAAGCCAGTTATAAAACTTCATATAACTCAATGGAAATAGATGTTGGTAGAAAATAAAAGGGAATAGCATACTAGATAGATGATAGATGAGATAGATGATGATAGATGATATAGATAGATAGATGATAGATAGATGATAGATAGATAGATAGATAGATAGATGATATAGATAGACATAGATAGATGATAGATGATAGATAGATGAAAGATAGATGATAGATAGGTGATAGATGATAGATAGATGATAGACAGATAGATGATAGATGATAGATATAGATGATAGATAACTATAGTTGATACAGAGATGATGAGAAAGAATTTAATATTGCTATAGCTTTGAAAAATTGAAAATTGAAAAATACATTGTTTTAAGGAAAGCAATTTGAGGATAAATCTTTGACAGCCTCCTCTGATTTAAATAAAATGAGCCTTGACTCCATTTGCCTTATGTCATGGAAACTGTAAGTCAAGGATTGTTTTTAATTATTGTAATGTCTTTGGATGGTTGAATATCCTGTTCTTTAAACAATTAGGGGTAATTTTTTTAGTAATAACATTATATAAATAACTCCTAAAGATAAACCCAAAGCCCACGGGCTTATAAAGTGAATAAAGGACCAAACTAATAATAATTGTGTTTCACCTCTCACCATTGCCTGTCACCTAAGCCTCATGGAGGGCATTGTGAAAATAGAGTATGCTTAGAATAGCTTCAGGACACATTATGACAACCAGTGAGGGAAACATAGAGATCAAGCCAAATAATGCTAAGAACAGTACCTCTGGGTTGGAATGCAGATACTTGCTAGCTGCTCTTGGCTAGCCTTCATGGCCATGACTTTATGGTACCCACTGGGGAGGAATGTGAAATGTCCAAAAATGTTCCCATAGTAATCTATGCCCAGAATGTGGTTATTTTTAAAGAAAGGAGCACATCCAGCTCAGCTCAATATTCCATGAGACACATAGATTCCCAGGTTAGAAGGATGAAAGGGTGAATTCAGAACCTAGGGACAGTTGGAATTGTGCCTTCCCTGAGCTCAGAACAATCAATAAATAATACAATAAGCTAAATGATATTGACCTTGCCACAAAAAATAAATAAATAAATAAAATCTCAAAGCATGCATTAGCTTTATCTAAAATGGGAAGCTGCAAAATAACTCTCCAAAGACATTTATCTTAGCTTGGCAAGGGCACAGCTTCACAGGAATGGACGCTTGGTGTCAGAAATCAAGGATTCCACAGAAAGTAATGGAAAATCTCAGAGGCAAATAAACAGAGGGAGCAGAAGATCTGGGGGTGATTTGTTGCCTCTGAGAGTCTGCTCTGTTGTACTCTGACAGAATCTGAGATCCCCTGATTTCAAAGCCCAAGGGCGGTGTTCTGTCATTGAGTGGCAACCCAGTGCTTGGTGGGCAGGCAATTTGCATTCCTCTCTGACAATAAGCTGGAAGACTCAGACAATCTGTTCAGGTTAAAGCCTGGAATGGCTGAAACTTCTTTGACTTTGCCAAAGCAACTGTAGAGAATAGCAGCGCATTGTGATTAGAAATAGTGATTGGAAATTCTAATTTTAGAAAACTGAAGAATGGAAATCAGAAGGGGAGAAGTCTATTGAAACTTCTATATCCAGGCTATAAGGATATCATGGGTTTTTTCCCAATTGAATTAACAAAGACTGAGAATGTAGAGAATTATTGATTATATTAACAGAGTTATATCTATATTATCTACTGACTGATCAATCAATAGATATAGGTATATAGTTTCTAGAAAAGACATTTTTTAAAGCCTTATCTTCTTTTGTTATCTAATACGTGTAATTCAGTGCTTGGCTCAGAGTAGATGCTAGAAAGTATTTGATAGTTAAATAAAAGAATGAATTATTGGATTCTACCTCCTCTACAAAAATCTTTATAGTTTAAAGTCTCATTTTTATCTCCATTTCTTTTTTCTCTTCCCAAATATCCTAGGAAAGGTGCCAATAATTACATAAATAAAATCATGAAAATTTAAAATTTCAAGATGGAAAACAAGAGAAGCAAAGTAAAAATATAATTCCACAATTAAACAATTTTAAACTTCAGAGGGTTACCATTTCTTAAAATTAGGAAAGTGGTGCCTCCAAGAAAAAAAAAATATGTTCTGAAAAATTTATGCCTCTCATAGAAAGAAAAAACATGCATAGAATACAATATTAGTTTAAGATCTCAAATGATCACAAACTTGGCTATTCTATTAACCTAGTGTAATACTGTGTGTGTGTGTGTGTGTGTGTGTGTGTGTGTGTGTGTTCTTGGTTTTTTGTTGGCAACTGTTTCAATTATACAACTGATTTCTGCACCTTCTTTCTCCACTATCTGAATATAAATTATCATTTGCATAACTTTAGATTACTTTGGTTAGCTATCAATTCAATTTACAATTGAAAACTAGAGCCTCTTTAGTATGATTTTTTTTCCAAAAGCAAATAAAATTGAATTTTCCAGGAAGGATTATATTCAACAATCATTTACGGTCATTGTTAATGGATATCGAGGAGGGACTTCTGACATTATATGGTCTCTAGTGGTTTTATTTTTCAACTACATAGCTTCCTATCAGAACCCTGGTTTTACTTTGAGAAGCTATCTTTCCTAGTCTGTGAGAAGAAAAATCTTGAGCATGGCTCATTTTCTCTCCAGACTTGTTTTTCCATTTTTTTCCTCTCAAAACTTGGTATGGTCAAGAAGAATGCAAGTGACCAAAACTTGAATCATGGAATCCCCTCTCTCAAGATGAATTTTGAGTAGAGGGACTCAAGAAGAAAATGAATAGCGTTCTTTCCCTTTTTATTATGCCACTCCTCTATCCATCACTTGCAGACCCAATGTTGCCTTTTTTTTTTTTTTTAAATTCAACATTGTTTCCTTCTGGTGTGCTTCAGCTGCAGAGTTGAGAGTTACTTATTTCTCTTAACTCAAAGCCCATATCAAAATTGGTCATGCACAATTTCTCCTTTGTCTATTTATTCATTCATGCATCTATCTCTTCTTTTTCACCATATAACTTTCTCCTTTCTCCTTCCCATGAGCAACCATTCTAATGTGTATGAGGTATGCCTTTCTACTTAGATGAATACTTGCGCAACATACTGTTGGTTTCTCTGCATGTTTTTCATTTACATAAAGGGAATCATTATATACATATATAATGCATATATTTGTGACTTTTACATTGTTTTTGCTCAGAACTATTTTTAAGATCTACCCATGCAGCTATGTGAACATCTCATCTGATGCCTCTAATGCCATAATGAGCATCTACTACATTTTATCCATCGACTCTCAGAGATAAATATCCAAGATGCCTTCATCTTCCTGCTTCCATAATAATATTGAAATTAACATCCTTATGGAACTGGGTTCCTTAGAATACCTACTGGGTCATAAGATATGCATATATTTTATTAAATAAAGTATCAACATTTCAACAAAATTGAGAGCTTACTCTGTGCCAGGAAATCCCAAATGTTGGGAATAGCAATGAACAAAATGAAGTCTTTGCCTTCATGAAATTTACATTCTCGAAGGAAAAACAGACAATAAACATATATATGTTTATTATATATAAATATATAATAAGACATGCAAGTGGAAATGATGGGTTGGAAGTAGCATATAAAAGTATATACAAAGTCTAGCATTCATACTAGAAGTCTGGACTAAAAATGTATTTGAGATCCAGCCATTAAACTGTATAAAGCCACCTAGGAAGTACATTAGATTAAGATGTGGTCTGGGGATGGAGCTCTCAGGCACTTTAACATTTAGAGATTAAAAATATTAGCAGAAGCCAACAAAGGAAAGCAAAAATGAACTGCAGGTAAGATAGGAGGAGAAACAAGAAGTGGTGTTCCAAAAACCAGTATCTAAAAAAAAAGTGCCATGCTGTTAATTGGTCACATGAAATAAGGACTGAAGTTAAATTTTCATTTAAAAATGCAGAGGTCATTGATGGTATATATATAAGATCTCATTAGATACCTAATACTCTTAATACTTAATATCTTAATACTAGATACATAGTACTCAAACAGTGGAATGGGTTTATGAGAGAATTAAGGAAGAGAACTTGGAGACTTTTGTTTTCAATATCATTTTGAAGATATCGACTATAAAAGTGGAGAAGAAAAAAATAGGTCCATGGCTGGAGGAGGATAAGTGGTAAAAAGAATTTTTATGAAATGGAAGATATTACAGCATATTTTTAGACTGTTGTGAATGTCAAGTCAAGCCAGTATGAGAGATTAAAAATTATGATGCAAAAAAGAGAGAATTCCTGAGTGTTATCTTTAACTAGGTGAAAGGAGTAAGACTTAGAATATAGGTGGAAAGGATGCCCATGGTGTGAAGATGGACAATCCATCCATAATAACATAATGAAACAAAAATCTATGGACCCAGATATAAGTGAGAGATAGGGGTGCTGCATGAGGGAGTGGGGTAGATATGGTGGTGGAAGAATGGCAAATGCCTTTTTTTTCTATTTTCTTCATCAATTGGCATCTACCTAACTATCTATTCTCTTCTACTTCCACTCTTGACTGCCTTCACCCACTCTCAGCAAGGACTTTATACTTCAGAACAGAAACGCACCTGCACATCATATTTTTCAAGGTTCCATGCCTTCCATTTTTCTGCTTATATTGCCCTCCCCAATCTGTCAGTGAGCAACTGTGTACTTCTTTTTCAGTACAAGTCTTAGCTTAAATTTCTCTGACTTACCCAGTAAACTTGTTACTTAAAAACAAACAAATCTTGAGGTGCCTGGATGGCACAGTCAGCTGAGCGTCAGACTCTTGGTTTTGGCACAGGTCATGATCTCAGGGTCCTGAGAGCCCACGCTCAGCTTGGAGTCTGCTTGAGACTCTTTCTCCTTGTCACTCTGCCCCTCCACCACCCCTCCTCTCTCAAATAAATGAATAAAATCTTTAAAAAAAATCTTGATATATGATTCTCTACTAGGCTGTGCCCACAAAAGAACCCATGACATTAAACTCAGCTATTTGTTGTTTCCAAATACATATCCAATACCTACTACGGGCCAGGCACTGTTCTGGTGTGGAATACAGCCATGACCAAAGACCTTGTTTTTATGGAGCTTACACCATAGTGGCTCTCACAGAAACCAAGTCTTTAATGAAGTACTATGTCACATGATGATGAGTCAGCTTTAAAACTGACATTTGCTCTGTCTTATCAGATAAAGGTCTAGGATCCAAAATCTATAAAGAACTTATCAAACTCAATACTCAAAGAACAAATAATCCAATCAAGACATGGGCAGAAGACACGAATAGACATTTCTCCAAAGAAGACATCCAAATGGCCAACAGACACATGAAAAAATGCTCAGCATCGCTCGGCATCAGGGAAATACAAATCAAAACCATAGTGAGATACCACCTCACACCAGTCAGAATGGCTAAAATTAACAAGTCAGGAAATGACAGATGTTGGAGAGGATGCATAGAAAGGGGACCCTCTTACACTGTTGGTGGGAATGCAAACTGGTGCAGCCACTCTGGAAAACAGTATAGAGGTTCCTCAAAAAGTTGAAAATAGAGCTAACCTACAACCCAGCAATTGCACTCCTGAGTATTTACCCCAAAGATACAAATGTAGTGATCTGAAGGGGCACCTGCACCCCAATGTTTACAGCAGCAATGTCCACAATAGCCAAACTATGGAAAGAGCCCAGATATCCATCGACTGATGAATGGATAAAGAAGATGTGAGATACACACACACACACACACACACACACACACACACACACACACACACACACTGGAATATTACACAGCCATCAAAAATGAAATCTTGCCATTTGCAATGATGTGGATGGAACTAGAGGGTATTATACTAAGCAAAATAAGTCAATCAGAGAAATACAATTATCATATGATTTCACTCATATGTGGAATTTAAGAAACAAAACAGAGGATCATAGGGGAAGGGAAAGAAAAATAAAACAAGACAAAACCAGAGAGGGACACAAACCATAAGAGACTCTTAACCATAGGAAACAAACTGAGGGTTGCTGGAGGGGGGGGGGTGGGGGAATGGGGTAACTGGGTGATGGACATTAAGGAGGGCACTTGATGTAAAGAGCACTGGGTGTTATATAAGAGTGATGAATCACTAAACTCTACCTCTGAAACTAATAATACACTATATGTTAATTAATTGAATTTAAATTTTTTTAAAAAGCTATTGAAAACAACAACAACAAAAAATAATTAACATTTGCTCATAGTCAGTTTCATTTTACCCTCCATAGCCAGAATATAACATAACACAAAAAAATCAGGTGTTTCTTTTTTTGCTAGATAACCTAACCATAAAACAACAAATTTGGTAACTGTGTGCCTGAAAGACTTACAACTATTGGAAAAGTGGGTTGCAGCCTGAAATTATCATTAAAAAAGCATCATGTTTTGAGTTTTCTCCACTTCAGGTTGCTATGCACTTCTAAACCTGCCATTAGGGGCCCCTGGGTGGCTCAGTTGGTTAAGTGGCTGCCTTCAGCTCAGGTCATGAGCCCAGGGTCCTAGGATTGAGTTCCCTATCAGGCTCCCTGCTCAGTGGGGAGCCTGCTTCCCCCTCTGCCTGCCGGCTCCCCCCTGCTTGTGCGCTCTCTCTCTCTCTCCCTCTCTGTCAAATAAATAAATAAAATCTTTACCAAAAAAATAATAAATAAATAAACCTGCCATTAAATTGACGATTGAAATTATGGGCACCTGGGTGGCTCAGTTGGTTTTGATTTTGGCTCAGGTCATGATCTCAGGGTCCTGAGATCCAGGCCCAAGTCAGGCTGCATGCTGGGCGTGGAGCCTGCTTGAGATTCTCTCTCTTCCTATCCCCCTGCCCCTCCACCCACCTCACATATGCACGCACATGCTCTCTCACTCTCTCTCTAAAAATAGAATTAATTAATTAATTAATTAAAACAATGGAAATTATGGGAGAGAACATATTTCTTAGGGCCAGCTGAAAACGGACACATCTGGGCACTGCTGCTCCATGCTGGTTTTTGTCTCCAGGGATCTGGACTTAAGGATCAGCCTGTCTCATTCTAATTAGATTCTTATCCTTTCCAACACTGAGTTGTTATTCACTGGTTGCTATTAATATTTGTAAGGTAATTATCAAATCTGAAAACTTGCATGTGGTATTTTCCCTCCCCTAAAACCAGGCAATCTACTTTTTGCTATCAAAAAGATTATTTAAAACAGACACAATTCCACAACCACAATGACCCATAATAACCAAGAAGGAAAATTTTACACCACTGTGTTCTAAATTACTGGAATCACTAACTCGATACCTCATTTTTGGAAGGCAATCCAAGATGCAAATTTGTTTTCCATTACCTGACATGGGTTTAAAAATTAATGGAACCATCTTCAATATAGTTTATATAACTCAAAATGTTGGCTGCACACTGGCTCCAATTTATTCCAAGCCCAGGGAAAATTTGACTGAAAACTTTGGAACTGTCTATTATGAAAGAAATTGTGCGAATTTAAGTGAGCATTGAGAACTGGTAAAATGCAAAAGAAGTTTTAGACTTACAACAGTACTTTTGCCTTATCAAAATGACATTTAGAAATATTTATTCTAAAAGTGTCTTGCTCTTCTTGCTTTCAGGATTTCATTGCAAGTTAATTTAACATACTGAGTTATCAACTCCTTTTTCTCATAGCCCAGCATTGGGTATTGTCCCTTCTGAAATTAATAAGGGGGGACGGCCACCTACCCAGAGCCCTGGCATTCTCCCCTTCATCCATGATTATTTTAAGGAAGGAGAGAATCCATACCAATATATTTCAGGATTCTACCTGATGCATAATTCCCCATCCACTGAAATCTGCTAGTAGAAGGGAGAATTGTCATTGCTATTCTCCACATCAATCTCGCTCAGCTGCAAATCCATACAGGCTTGCACTCTTGATGTACAAGATCATAGCTTGGTATAACCACAAGGCCACTGCAAGGGGAAGAAACAGAATGACAGCCTTCCTTCCTACCCTAAATTCCCACCCTGCCCCTGAATACACGAAAACACACATACTTATGCATCACCTAATGTAATCCTGCGGTCCCCTTTACATTGCCTCCTTACATCAATTTATTTGGAAAGGAGAAACAAACCCTCAATACTCTACATTACTAAGAAGAATAGATGACAACTGGCTAAATAAAAAGTTTTGCATATCAATGCCTACTGATTTATAATTAAATTCCCTACTGGGGCAGCATTTTGAAATTTTTAAAAGTAGTGAAGGACAGCTAGTTTATGAAAGTGATAAACTAGTTCCACAGTTTGGCTGAGCTGTTTATATAGCTAAGAGGATTTTCAAAGGCCTGTTCAAAAAAGACCTTTACTAAAATAATACAGGATGTAGTAAGCCAATTTTGGTTGACTTGAGAACGGTAACTCATTTCTTAAAAAAAATAAATAAGTTTTTGCATGAGGTTATTTCCCTAGTGCAGTTCAAATCTAGGAATAAACATCATCTTCTTCAAGAGATTTTGATAACTTCTGGATCCCATGTTATTATTACATATATTTTATTAAACATTTTGAAGTCATTTTTCAAGTCACTCATTCCCAAATCATTGATTCCCTAGAGCTGTTGGTCTGTTTCAAAAATGTTTTATTGAAATATAAAACAGACAAGAAAAATGTGTACCACTGAATGAATTGTCACAAGCGGAACCTACCCATGTAATCAAGCACCCAGACCGAGAAGCAGAACATTCTCAAATCCCAAAGCCACTCACCTGCTTCCTCATGACATCCTGGTATCTAACAACGGAGATTAGTTCTGCCCCATTTTTTACCATAGAGGCTTTTTCCTATGTAAACATAATAAAGTATCATCATTTGCTATGTTGTAATAGGATCTAGTTTTGCTTGAATGTTGCAAAATTGGATATAGCATTATAACTCAATTTCCTTTTAATTATTGGCACAAATAGGAAGTGAATCAATATATCTATTTATCCAGAAAATCCTGAAATTCTTTCAAAACAATTGATTTCTAAAGCTAGCTTGTAAAATTTTCTTCACTCATTAAAGCACAAATAGCTGGTCTTTATTTGCTTCCACTTCATAGATTGTCTTCTTTTTGAGAATGAAATACTCCCAGGCTTCTCTTCTGAATGAGTAACTCCTGAACTGCTCATAAGCTGATGGGAACTGAAAGCCAGTGCTTTAGGAACTAAAGCTAAAATGAAATACACCTGCAGTTCCCTATTGGCGATGGTGGGGAGGGCTCTGATTCTTTCTCTCGTTCCATCTGTTCGCTTTCCCCCCTTCTTTTCAGCATCAGCATCAGCACCAGCTTCAGCTTTCTCTTGTTCTGTCTCCCTGCTGGGATCCAGCCAGGCTTCATCATTTCCTGCCTGTATAGCAATCCACTGCAGACCCTGTAATCAGCTGCTCCACCGTGGCTCCTTCTCCTCTGCTCTTTCCCTCAGGCTCAGGAGACCTTTGGGTTGGAAAACCATGGTTCATTTCCATCCTTCTTCTCTCATTTCCTTTGCTCTTCCACATAGCCCCACATGAATATTAATAATGACATTTTCTTACTCAGAGATGTTCAGATATAGAAAGAGAATGTCTTTCCTTTAGTTGAACCAGGAAAAAAAAAGAACGAGAACTTGTGGATACTGAAAGGTGCCCAGTTTCATAAAGTGGTCTTAACAGGAGGCTCCAAAGAGCTGATAGTTGTCATTCCCTCAGAAGGTGTGTTATTTTTTGTAATAAATATTATGTTTAATAAAAATACTATATCTGAAGCTCACCTATTAAGTGTGTCACAAAATGTGTCAGAAGTTCATCACAGCTAATTGCATGGATTCATGCAATTGTACTTAAAATTAATTATAATTAATAATTTAATTCATAATGGCTAAAATTAATTACAAAATATTTTAAAATAATTTCCCTTTGCACAGCCTCAGAGTACCTTTCCCACCGTATTCTATATTGTGATGAGGAGGAGAGAGGGAACACTTTCAAGCAGAATACAACCGGTATTGTGTCCATCCAAATCTAGGATACTGGTTGCAAGTTAAATCAGATAAGATACTATAATTAAATCATTTTATGACTCTCCCCCAGCACTATTAGGAAAATAACAACACTCCCTACTGATAGGTAGTATAGGGTAAAATAGGAGAGTTTATAACTTGACAAGTTATTATTGAACATCAACACACTATCATTAATAAGTAAATAGCACTACAGCTCTATTCTTCTCATGAGGTACTAAATTATTAGGAAACCTTTGTAGGGCTACATGCAATCATTTTACTTAGAGCTAAAATGTGGTCTATGAAATGACATTTAAGAATTCCAAACTGAACCTGGTTAAGGATTCACATTGAAATCCACCGGGAATGAAAACATGCACTTTCTTCCTTCAATTCACTAAATTAGAGAAGTTTGTATTCTGGGTAATTTCAGAATCAGAGAAACCTAACACTAACATTTCTGGATGCTGTCATCAACAATTCACAAGAAAAATAAAACCAGGAACTCCATTGATTGAACAATAGCTATGTATATTCCTACAAAACCTATCTAAATAATCTCCCATGATTGGAAGATGTCCTATATAAATAAAAGCTTTCTGGGGAAAAAATTAAATAAGTTTCCACTGCAATAGCTGGCAGTACAGTCTGGTCATGTGGTGGTTTTAAATTAAATTCAAAGTTATTCCTAGCTGTCCTAGAGTCTTCATTGTTTAAAATTAGTAATCACTTCAATGGAAATCAAATCCATGCTAGGATGTTCACTCTAATTCACATTCTTTAGCTATTGGTCAAATATTTTCCAATTTTAATGTTTACTCTGCCAAAGACCGTTTGAATTGGTCTAGTTCATAGAGATATTTCTCCATTTTTGTGGTCTAGCATCCAGGGCATGAACTCAAAGTTAATGACAGTTTTACTTCACTGCATACTGCTATGAACCATGTGAAAATTTCAGAAAGTCTCACTGGCTTGACTATGACAGGGATATATGCTATATTGAAGACACACAACTCCACTGGTCAAGACAAATATAGTGGAGTCAACCCAGCATTACTTATTTAGCAGAAGTAGTTCAGCAGCCCATCATAACACGCCAGACTAGGAAAAATTAACCAGCTTATTCACTTCTCCAGTTTCCAATATGTCTACAATGTGTGAGACTTTGCATTAGGTACTGGAATGAAACACACAGATGAATTAGACATGATCATTGTCCACTAGGAGCTCACAATATGCCTATGGTAGAGAATGGGACTACTATCACCTATGTATACAGATTTCCAAAGTGATTTTTCTTCAAGGAAGTTTTTGCTAGTTTAAGAAAAATCAAAATAGTTGAGTGAAAACTGATTTTCTTCTCACTTTTAGACAAAACATGTATACCAAGAAATCAATAAAGAGTATTTTCATTTCCTGATCTGTTCAATGGTGACCTGTTGAAACAGGAAGATAGAAAGCAAATGGAAAGTAACAATCAGAGAGTTAGTTAGGATGTTTATTATATACCTGCTATAGATAAATGTCAGAAAAGCTACTTTTAGTAGGAAATAAAATTGTGAAGGAAAAGGAGAAAAAAATGGGAAATGAATTGGAAAGGAAATATGGCCAAAGGATGACAGAAATTTCAAGATTAAGAATCATAGAGAAAAATTCACACCTGAAACCCATGGGATTAAAAACAATACATTTGCTGAACTAGATATCATGATGATGATGATGACAGTGATGATGATGATGGTGGTGGTGATGATATGAGAGAATGACAAAATAAATATCTGAACTTAGGGAAGGCTATGTGGACAGAATACAATTAAGAGCTATTTGGGTTGAAGGAGAATGGAGAGAAAAGAGGAATAATTGAGTCTTGGGGAATAGAATTGAACATGAAATGTGTAGAACACTATGGTCTTGTTGGACAACATGCTGTCATATTTGAATACACCAACTCATAAGGAATAAACATAAAGTAACAAAAGAGGATTAGCACACACAGTGACTCAGTTGCACATTATATTGAGTATATCTTCTTTATTAATGAAAAACTCTTTTGGAGGGGGTGAAGGGAAGGGCAGAGGGAGAGGGAGAAAGAGAATCTCAAGCAGGCTCCATGCACAGAGCCTGATGCAGGGCTCAATCTCACAACCCCAAGATCATGACCTGAGCTGAAATCAAGAGTTGGATGCTTAACCAACTGAGCCACCTAGGCACCCCAATGAAAAACACTTTTTAAACCATTTGAGGGGTGATAAATAAGCTACAGTTTCACATTCAGATATCTGTCAAACATATTATATGTCGGAGAAAATTTCTCACCACAGCACTGTTCATCACAAGACTTTTGAAAACACAGAATGGTACCAAAACATAGTTAGCTGACTGCTAATCCCTTTATCATTGTTTATCTGAATTGAGGTTTCAGACAAAACTGAGTTTATGGTTCATACAAGGAAACCTACATTTCAAGGTGCAGCAACTCTTTTCCAAAATATTCCAATGCAAGACACAGAACATTTCTGAGGGATTGCAAAACTGTTTCTCAGCCAAATACCTTAGGATGTCTACCATCCAACGCAGTAATCTTCTTCAAACGCACATCCTGGAATAACTAATTACTGTTTTACATTTGTGTTTGAAAAACTAAAAAAAAATCAAGGCAAAAGTTCATATGTATGTGCTTTCTTGGATTAATGGAACATTTCTGACCTCACTGGCCACAAATTAGGAAGAACCAAATATGTCCAGCATCTCACAGCAACCACATAATTTACATAATAATGGCATAAATATCATAAACTGATGTTGAATGAGGAGATGTTTTGACGTGTGTCATAAAATTCTTAAACCACAATGAATATCTTCAAAAATGATTTGTATTGCCTTGCTTAACCATATTCTGAATCTCATTCATTTGATATTTAGAGACACAAAATTCAAATGCAATGTAGTTCCTAAACATAAGTTGTTTCTGTGCTAAGAACAGATATAAAACCTACAAAATGTGAAGGGATTTTTTCCCTTCTTTAAAGCTATTCTCTATAAATGTGTTAGGTCTGCAAAGATTTAAACCTTTTATCCATATACATGATAGTAAAAACATGATAGCTGGTAGCAAATGATGAGATAGGCCAAACACAGAATTTCATCTTACATTATATTCAGCATTCAGTAGGTCTAATTGGAAGTCATAAATAGTAACTTTTCTCTTACACATATACATATATGTGCACATATATATATGCATATATATACACATATGCAAACATTCTCATATAAAAAATTGTTTGAAGAATAGGAAGGTCTAGTTTTTTTTTATTATTTTATTATGTTATGTTAATCACCATACATTACATCATTAGTTTTTGATGTGTTCCCTGATTCATTGTTTGCGTATAACACCCAGTGCTCCATTTAGGAAGGTCTAGTTTTAATGAGTAATTAAAAATCTTTGAGCCAAGAGAGCCTTCAGAATAATAGTAAAATATGCTGAATTAAGTAATGTTATATTTTACATAATTACTCAAAAATTCTGACAGAAAAATCAGTGGAAAGATTTCACTTCATCAAAAAGATCTAAAGCCAATGCTTCTGTGACATACATTAAAGTTATACTTTAATTGATTTCTGGGATAGTCTTCTAAAATTATAAAATAATAAAGGAAAACATTTTTATAATACTCTGCATCAGTTATTGTTCTCACTGCTTTACAACAATTAATATACTTAATTTCACAACAAACCTGTGGGTAGGTACTGTTATTATCACCTCAATTTCACAGACAACAAAACTGGTCTAGAAAAGTTGAGAAATTTTCCCAAGATCAACAAACTGGTAAATGTCAGATCCAAGTTTCAAAATAAGAAAGTCTAGAAACGGTCAGTGATCTAAACTACTACACCATATTGCCTTCCACAAAATGCTATTATATAATTCTCTCTACAGTGTAGGGGAGGAAAGTCACCCAAAACTTCTAAAGGATATTTCTTAGTATTTTTATCTAACATAGTCAAAAGATATCTACTAAGCTCGGACGACATGCTAAGATATCCATTTTTTCATCTATTGATATTTCCCTCTTGAGTGTCAAAAATGACCAGGAGTTTTTAAGTGTGTATGTCTGGGAAAGTGTTGGTGTCATTAAGAAAGACTTAGAAAGTTGAGATTGGCTACTGAGAGAAATAATGTGTTAAGTTCTATACTTGTTGAGTTTGTACATTCATTCCTTTATTCATTGATTCAACAAGTATTTATTGAATACCTACTAGAGAATGTAGCCATCAGCAAAAACTTTCAACATGGAGCTTGCATCCTAATGGGAGTTATTATAGGTAGATCTGAGATCAGGACAAATTATCCATTGGTGATATACAGGAGACAATTAGAAATTCAAATAATGGACTAGCCTAAAACTATAGATTTGGGACCACTAATGAAGAGGAAATAATCAAAACTTTGAGAATTGATGACTGATCCTCAAATTTTAAAAAGGAATTTTAGGCCCACAGTTCTTGCAAGAAATAGTCAAAATTAGGGGTGCCTGGGTGGCTCAGTCATTAAGTGTCTGCCTTCAGCTCAGGTCGTGATCCTGGGGTCCTGGGATCGAGCCCCTCGTCAGGTTCCCTGCTCCGTGGGAAGCCTGCTTCTCCCTCTCTCACTCCCCCTGCTTGTGTTCCTTCTCTCACTGTGTCTCTCTCTGTCATATAAATAAATAAAATCTTAAAAAAAAAAAAGAAATAGTCAAAATTAGAACATCAGAAGAAAATAAGGAGCCAAAAAGAGTGTGACCAGAAATTTAAAAAAACCATAAAGAGATAATCACTTCAAGAAAGCTATTAGAAGTAAAAGTTTAGTCAACAATGTCAAATATGGGGCAATGCCAATAGAGAAAAGGATTTGGCAAATATTAAACCCCTAGTCTAATATTTCCTGAGAAAAATTTCAGTAAATCAGTGAAGTAGAAATTGAACTGTAGGATAAAAAGAAATATAGTTAAAACAAGATATCCAGCAACAACAGGAAGGAAGGAAGGAAGGAAGGAAGGAAGGAAGGAAGGAAGGAAGGAAAGAAAGAAAAAGAAAGAAAGAAAGAAAGAAAGAAAGAAAGAAAGAAAGAAAGAAAGAAAGAAAGAAAGAAAAGAAAGAAAGAACGAGAAAAAGAAAGAAAGAAAGATGAAGTGAGGGGGAGGGAGGGAGGAAGGAAGAAGCTAGACAGAAAGGAAAGGCCAAAATTATACGGTGGCTTTGTAACGTATCAACATGGCTAGGTTGAACTACATTTTCCAGAATACCCTTTTTTGTATGCTTATATAGCAACCATCTACATAAGAACATCTATTTTCTTGTTTTTCAAGGATCACATTAGATTATATAGCTAAAGAACTTAGTTCAGTACCTGGCAGACTGAAAAAATGTAAAAGTCTTCTATAAGTATTAGTGCTATGGTCTGAAAGTTTGTGTCCCCAAAATTTACATGTTGAAATCCTTCCTCCAAGGTGATGATATTAATAAGTGGGGCATTTTGGAGGGGATAAAGCCATGAGGGTACAGTCTTCATGAATGAGATTAGTACCCTCATAAAAGAGGCCCAAGAAATCTCCCTGGCCCCTTCTGTCATGTGAAGTTATAGCAAAAAGACGGCCATCTAGTAAGTGGGTTTTCCAGACACCAAATCTATTAGCATCATAATCTCGGGCTTCCCAGCCTTCAGAACTGTGAGAAATTAATGTTTTTTGCTCACAAAACAAAAACAATAACAACAAAACAGCAGCCATTTTGTATTCACACCTTTTGTCATTTATCTGCTGACTCACATTGTGAGGCAGTGACTAGGCTTGCAACTAAACCACCCCCTCCTGAATCCTTCTTCAGCTTCTATGACCCTTAAACTAAATATATGTGTTTGGCTCATGAAGAGGGATCCTGACCCAGATCATAGGGAACAATTATACATGGGTTTTAGTCCATTATCATGGACTCTAGCTCATGTTGTGGGTCCCTGCTTGCTTTTGGTCTCCCCTACTTGATATCTACCTTCCCTTTCAGACTGCCTGCCATGTAGACTTCAAACTTCAGCATCAGACTCAATGATAAAAGCCTTACGGAGACTGCTCATACAGCACCCAGAGTAGTTTAAGTTCAAATCTCTGTAACGATAAAACTATATATAGGCATAAAGATATAGAGATATATAGAAGGATTGATGATATATAGATAGGTGGTAGACAGAGAGATCCTAGTAGTTCTCCTCTGCCTGAACCCTGATACAAAATTTGGACCAAAAGTGGTTCCAGAGGAACAGAATCATAAGAATGAGTTCTCTGAATTACTTCTGGATTATCTGTAATTGGTTCTATAATCTAATTGCATATAGGAACTAGAATGACCCTGTTTCTAGTTGCAAAGGGGAAACTGGTAATGCCTGACAGGCAGTGGCAAACAGTTATTCAAATTATCGTCTATAGAAACTTGTAATCTAATGTTTCTAGATTGAATGTGGATTTGCTGCCTTAGAACATTTTAATGAAATATGGAATATAATGGGGGTGGATAGTTGCTTCTCACTGTGCAAAAGAACTTGTTTAAGTCAGAAAATTGATTGGGAAGGGATGGGATGCTGAAGATTGACATGGGGACATATGGGCATATTCCAGTGAAGTTGGGGGCCTTGAACCCCTAAGTTCTGCCAAGTCTTTTGTGCCTTATTTTGCCTTTCCACCTATCTAAGAAGGTTTGTTTCTCCTTGCCTGAACAACCTGTAATAGTGTCCCTTGAGGTATGACATTACAGACACTAGTGATCCTCCTTAGGGCCTATCCCCACCACCTCCCCTTGCTTTTAGACCTACAACCAGAGTCAAGTTCCAAAAGACCAAAAGTGTGAGTTACAAAATATAACTCATGGAGCTAAACTACACCCCGAAATAATTGCATGAGTTTTCCAATTTATATTGACAGAGACCCAGGTATTACGTGACGGAATGGATCTGAAGGGTATGAGATTACAGTGGAAGGCATTTAACATTAAGGGGTCAAGATGAATTTATTGATATGGGCTCATTAACTAAAGAGCCCAGATTTCACAGTCCAGGAATGGCTCTATAGTTTGCTTCGTTGATTGACTGAAGTATAAATCCAAAGGCAGTCTGCACTAAATGAAGTTGGAATGGCAGAACTTCCTTTACAGACCGGGGGGTAGGGGTCGGCAAATTTTTTCCCTAAAGAGCCAGATAGTACTTTTTTTTTTTTAATTTTGCAGGCTATGTTGTTTCTGTCACAGCTATTCAGCTCTGCCATTGTAGCATGAAATCAGATATAGAAAATATGTAAATAAATGGGTATGACTGCTCTAACAAAATTTTACTTACAAAACAGGCAGTAGGCTGAATTTGACCCATAGGCTGCAGTTTTCTGACACCTGCTCTAGAGGAAGATATCCAATGGCTTAGAGATATTGGAATATTAGAATGGATTTATCATGAAAGAAATGCTTACCTACCTTATGAGGGCCCAGAGAAAATACCCTTCCCTATGGCTGTGAGGAATAAATGAGACCCAGCATCCTTAAAAAGCCCTGTAGTGACCTTTCTCTGTAGGTCAGAAATTATACTGGGAACAACTATCATCAAACTTAAGATACCTAAATGCAAAGAGAATAATGAGTTTTCAGGTTGACAGGTGTCAAGGGACAGCACTTAATTTCCAAAGGCAAGATGAGCATGGTTGCCCTGATAGTCAGCAAAGCCAAAGCAGTAATCAGCATAGTCTGGCTTACAAAGATGTTTGGAGTTAGGTAGTTGATCATGGTGTACCTAGAACTGAAATTAATAGGCAGCCTGCTAAAATCTTACTTAATCTGTGTAAGCAGAAAAGCTCTAGGTCTGGTGAATGGAAGTCTTACTCAAATCACCAAACCAAGCCCTTCAATTAATTCTTAGACTTGAGCCAGTTCACAGAACGAGGGTTCTTTCAATGAAGAGAAGCTCAGATCTCCTTGAGGAAGAACGCTGCTACACTACCAAAAATGTATACTGCTAATTTTTCTCCTAGCTTTCCCCAAAGGAAACTGCACCCATTTATAAGTGTGACTGCATTGGAGAAAGATAAATAATCAGACCTTTAGGGGATTACTAGACACTGGCCCCAAACTAACACTAATTCCTAGACATCCAGAATACACTGAGGTCTACCAGTCAGAGTAGGGGCCTATGGAGATGAGGTAACCAATAAATTTTCAGTTCAGATCCATCTCCTAGTGGGTTCCTGAGCCTTCTGTGGTTATTTCCCCAGATACAGAATGCTTAGTTGGAATAGGCATACTCAGCAATCAACAGAATCTACCCATTGGTTCCCTAACCTGTGAAACAAGGTCTGTAATGGTGGTTTAAAAAAAAAAAAAAGCTCCAAGTGAAAGCCACTAAATCTGCCTCTTTCAACAGAAGTAGTAAGTCAGGAGCAATATTGCATTCCTGGAGGGATTTCAAAGATTAGTGCCATCAAGGACTTGAAAGATGCAAAGGTGGTCATTCCTACCTCATCTGTATTCAGTTCTCCTATTTAGCCTGTGCAGAAGAGAGATGGATCTTGGAAAATGACAGTGGATAATCATAAGCTCAATCACGTATTGATCCAAATGCAGTTCCTATTCCAGATGTGGTTTTGTTGTGGGAGTAAATGAACACATACCCTGGTAACTTATATGTAGCCTTTTTTTTTTAAGATTTATTTATTTGAGGGTGGGGAGGGGCAGAAGGAGATGGAGAGAAAGTCTCAAGCAGACTCCACACTCAGTGTGGAACGCAACGTTGAGCTCCACGTAAGGCTCAATCTCATAACCCTGAGATCACAGTCTGAGGCGAGACTGCCTAACGGCTCCTATAGTTGCATAGTCAAAATTCTATACAAATTATATACATATAAATATATAACATAGAATTGACCATTGAATAACACAGATTTGAACTGTGTGAGTCCACTTAAATGGGGATTTGTTTTCAACAAAAACAGTACAGTATTGTAAATGTATTTTATCTTCTGATTTTCTTAATAACATTTCTTTTCTCTAGTTTGCTTATTGTAGGAATACAACATATTTATGTTTATTGGTAAGGCTTCTAGCCAACAGTAGGCTATTAGTCGTTAAGTTTTGGGGGGAGTCAAAAGTTATATGTGGATTTGTAACTGCACTTGGGTCAGTGCCCCTTGCCCCACATTGTTTGAGTCCTGTGTGTGTGTGTGTGTGTGTGTGTGTGTATCTCCTAGTTTTTCTGCTTCCCTGATTGAACACTAATATGGTAGAGAAAAGAAATACTGGAGGCATGGAGAGAGGTGCAACAGTTACGAAAAATGGAGAACCTCTGGGGTGGAGAACTTTTTTTTTTTTAATTTTGCAGGCTATGTTGTTTCTGTCACAGCTATTCAGCTCTGCCATTGTAGCATGAAATCAGATATAGAAAATATGTAAATAAATGGGTATGACTGCTCTAACAAAATTTTACTTACAAAACAGGCAGTAGGCTGAATTTGACCCATAGGCTGCAGTTTTCTGACACCTGCTCTAGAGGAAGATATCCAATGGCTTAGAGATATTGGAATATTAGAATGGATTTATCATGAAAGAAATGCTTACCTACCTTATGAGGGCCCAGAGAAAATACCCTTCCCTATGGCTGTGAGGAATAAATGAGACCCAGCATCCTTAAAAAGCCCTGTAGTGACCTTTCTCTGTAGGTCAGAAATTATACTGGGAACAACTATCATCAAACTTAAGATACCTAAATGCAAAGAGAATAATGAGTTTTCAGGTTGACAGGTGTCAAGGGACAGCACTTAATGTCCTTTTAAGAAGAGATTAGGAGATGGTCAGACACCGAAAGAAGACCATGTGAAGACACAGTAAGAGGAGAGAGGCCTCAGAAGAAACCAACCCCATTGACACCTTAGTCTCAGATTTCTAACCTCCAGAACTGTAAGGTAATAAAATTTAATTGTTTAAGCCACTTAGTCTGTGGTATCCTGTTATGGCAGCCCTAGCAAATTAATATAAGCTAAATGTTTATAACCTTAGTCTTTTCTATCCAGCTGCCTACTCTGTATCTCATCTTGGATGATGTACTTGGCATTTCAACCTTAATGTCCCAAACCAAATTCTGCATCTCAGGAAATGGCAAAACCATCTTTCCAGTTGTTCACACCAAAAAGTTTGCAGTCATTCTCAACTCCTCTCTTTCTCACTTACCCAACATCAACCCACTAGCAATCCTATAGTATCTATCTTCAAAACAGATCCAGAATGCAGCTACTTATCACCACCCCGACTGATGCAACCCTGGTCCAAGCCACCATGATCCCTCACCAGGATTATTACATAAGCCTCCTAACTGGCCTTCCTGCTTTGGCTCTTATACCCAATTAATTATATTTTCAATGTAGCCTATAAAGTAATCACATTTAAACAGAAGTTACGTCATGCCGTCTTTCTACTAAAACCCTCCAATGGTCTTACACCTCATTCCTAGTAAAAGCCAAAGTACTTACAAAGGCTAATCAATCAAGGCCTATATCACCTCCCTCCCTCCCTCCTTCTCTGATCTCAATTCCTATGGCTCTTCCCTTCATTAGCTCTACTCCAGCCCACTGCTGTCCTTCAGAAATCATGCTCACTGCCGTTCTGACCTTGGGTGCTTGTACTTGCTGTTCTCTCTGCCTAGGCTGCTCTTCACATACTCCACACTGCTCAGTCTCACCATCCCTCACCTCCTTCATGTACTTACTCAAATGTCACCTTCTCAGAGATGACCTCTATGGTTAGTATATTTAAAACAACAACCCTAGCCCCTCTCCTCCTTTATTTTACCCCATAGCATATCATCTTTAAACGTCTTTATTACTTAAAATACAAAGTACTTAGGGCGCCTGGGTGGCTCAGTTGGTTAAGCGACTGCCTTCGGCTCAGGTCATGATCCCAGAGTCCTGGGATCGAGTCCCACATCGGGCTCCCGGCTCAGCGGGAAGCCTGCTTCTCCCTCTGACCCTATCCCCTCTCATGCTGTTTCTCTCTCTCTCTCTCTCAAATAAATAAATAAATAAAATCTTTAAAAAAAAAAATACAAAGTACTTAAAATACTTTAAATTTTCTTTCTTATCTTATTTACTCTTATCTTATTTACTGTGTCTGCCCTACCCTCCCACAACCACCCAGTTAGAATATGAGTTCTGTAAGGTCAGAGATTTTCATTTGTTTGATTCACTGTTTTAATTCATATAAGACAATCAATAGATTTTGTTGAATGAATCGTATATTGATTTGTGGAATTTAAGATCTGTCTTCCCATTAGGCTGTAAAATCCATAAGACAGGGACAAAGTCTATTTTGCTCACTAGTGGATTTTTAATACCTAGCATTTTTCTTGACTAGAGAGTCATTTAAATATCATTTTACTATTAAATAAATGAACAGACGGATTATACTTTAGTATGAATTATTTCAAAAGATATCCATAAGCTAATCACCTTGAAAGTGACCTACAAATATGCAATTAAATGTGAATCATACCAATTATTTGATTAAAGTAATAATAGCATAATGTAAAAGAGTGTATCATTATGTAAAAACCACTTATCTATTTAGAATACTCAAAAATAAACTAAATCTCATAAATATAACATTTGGCAAAGAATACACGTAATGTGTTATCTGTCTCAATGTAAAGCATGCAAAACAACTCTACTTATTGTTGAGAAAAAAGAGAGACAGAGAAATGCATGGAAATGATAAATGTCAGATTCAGGAGAGCATATACCTCTACAGGGAAAGGAAGGGATTACAACTAGGAAAAGGCACATGAGGGATCTCAGCAGGGTTTGTAGTGTTTCCTTTGGATAAGCCAATTGTGGATTCATGGCTGTTCATTAGAGTATTCCTTGCACCTTTTTGTTTTTCTGAAATAATCCCAAATAAATAAAAATACAAGTAAACACACAAAATATACTGCTTATAATTCAAGAGGAGCTTTAAACTGTCTCCATGTTTTTCCTTTACTATACCCAGGGAAGCATAATCACTTCTAATCAGTAGGTTGCTTGCTTCTCCAAGTTTTTGCCTTGTTCTGTGGTGCACTGAATCCTGACAGGTGTTAACACTTTAGTACACAGCAAGGAAATTGTTTACTTGCTAATTGGTTTTATTCTTTAAATTAAGCTGTACTTATCTAATACTATCTTTCCACTCTATGATAGCTAAAAATAAAGTAAAATGAGAAACATGACTAAGTTTCTTTCATCTACATATCCAGAAAAATGATCTTTAGGAAATCACTGGGGAATACAATTTTTAGTCCAAATAAAATGTCTTCTGTTTGGGCTAACTGGTCCCACCCATGGCTATATGTGGTCCTTTAACTCTTAATATTTAGGTCCTAAAGGATGTGAAGGGGAAAACACCCTTGCGAAATTTTTAGCCCTCTGATTAAAAGTGCCAATAAAAATTTAAAATTAGTTCTTTTATGTCCCTGGGAGGGCCTAATATATTACAAAGTCACATACTGAAAAGCCTGAAATGCAACTTAAGAAATGAGTACTCTCATTTCACAGAAAACAAAATCCCCACATATCTAGGTGGGTCAGAGTTTGCACCAGAACCCACGCTTCCCAATTCTACTCTGATGCTCATGAAACTATCCCCAGAAAATGTAGAGTCTAGTGATACTTCTTCCTAGGAGTGAGAAAAGGAGCTAACACTGAGAATTCTGCTGCCTCTTGCTAAACACTTTAGAGGTAACTCTCGCAACAACTATATGAGATAGGAATTATAATTCCATTTTCTGGGAGAGAAAACGGGGGCTCAGAGAGGTTATGTCACTTGACCTTGTTCTCCTAAGTGATAGAACCAATGATAGAACCAGAATCCAGGCAGATTTGTCCAAGTCCAAAGTTGTGCTTGCTCCACTCTGCCCACTCCTCTAAGTATTAGTAATGGGGTGGGAGTTAGGGATGAGGTATTACAGCAATAGTCTATGTTATGCAGCCTTAATGGAGGCAATATTCCCCCAAGAAGGTAAAACCAATAGTCTATGTTATGCAGCCTTAATGGGGTTAATATTCCCCCAACGGGGCAAAAACTCTTGTTACAATGCTTTGTGGCCCTCCAAAGGGTACTGTACATATAAACATATGCTATAATTTCATAGGGAAGGGAGCAATCGGAAGAAAAAAATTTTAAATATCTCCTTTGGGGAGTGATAATAGAAAACAAAAAGGTTGAGAAACAGTGGGTCTATATGTTTGAAGAAAAAAGATGCACATCAATTTTCAAGTCATTCTTCTGACTATAAATATAAACTCAAAACTAGGATTCTTATTTCTCAAATCTATGAAATATATGTTTTTAAGCATCAATGGTTCTTTTCTCTTATAAACGACAGGATTTCTGCTGGTCAAAGCATGGATTTCAGAGACAAGCAGACCTATCAAGTTGGAAAATCAGCTCAATTACTCACAAGTTACTTGAATTACTACTTGAATTTTCTGAGTTTCATCTTACAGGACCATTGAAACAATGATAACAGCAGGCGAAGGGCCTAACATACAGTAAACTTTCAGTAAATGTGAGCCCCTTCCCCACATTTGTTTATTAATTTCTTTGAATAGTAAATCTCTACAAGAAGAAGAAGAATCCAAGAATTGGTTAAAATAAAGGCTGTCTTACTTTGAGGAAGGAACTGAATATTTAAGACCATTATAGGATTATGCAGTTTCCAAGTGGCTGGAACTTAGTATTCAAGCATTTAGAAAAGTAACAGAGGCTTGTACAGCAGCAGGATTTGCTGCAGTATTTTGAAGAAGGGTTTTTTTTGTTTTGTTTTGTTATGTTATGTTAGTCACCATACATCATTAGTTTTTGTAGTGATCCACGATTCATTGTTTTCGTGTAACACCCAGTGCTCCATGCAGCACATGCCCTCCTTAATACCCATCACCGGGCTAACCCATCCCCCCATGCCCCTCCCCTCTAAAACCCTCAGTTTGTTTCTCAGAGTCCATAGTCTCTCATGGTTCATCTCTCCCTCCAATTCCCCCCACTCAATTTTCCCTTCCTTCTCCTAATGTCGTCCATGCTATTCCTTATGTTCCACAAATAAGTGAAACCATATGATAATTGACTTTCTCTGCTTGACTTATTTCACTTAGCATAATCTCCTCCAGTCCCATCCATGTTGATGTAAAAGTTGGGTATTCATCCTTTCTGATGGCTGAGTAATATTCCATTGTATATATGGACCACATTGAAGAAGGGGTATTTTAAATGGCCTGTTACAGAAGGAAAAATGAGAGGTTATGTTAACTTCAGGGATAACCTTTGGTGGCCAGGGAGCCTGTATGAGACCAATGAAATCACACAGGACAAATATCTTAAAGGAAGAAAGGAAGAGGCAGCAGATAGACTGGCCTCTACAGGGATAGACACTAGATCGAGATTTAGATTTCTGAAATTGTGGTGTAGCATATTATGCCTCAGTGCAACTATTTCAGTTCCAGATTATATTAAATGGAAGATTGCATCTCCCCTCCACTGTGCTAGAACATGTATCCCCAAAGCAGATTCCTTAAGGATTTATTTTTTAAATTCAAATAAATATATTACCCCATACATATTAGCCAAAAAAACTTCACCAATAAATTCCATATTTCAAAGAACTTATTTTATAGGTAGACTAACATCAGTACCCATGTTTATTTTTGTATATTCCTATAATCCCCTTAGTTTCTCCTTTCATTACTTAGTACAAAGGAATATGCCAAGTAGAAAGGATTATATAAAAAACATATACACATAATGTATATTTTTGTTGAAGATTATGTATATATATTCATGAGTATGCCTATCTATTTAAATCTTATGTATTACGTATGTTTGGCAGTCTTCCTGTATATAATCACATAGGCATTACAAATGGGCAGATTTTATTTCTCTCACCAGGAAATGATATCATTTTAATTACATACTTATCACCACTCTATAGCAGCAGTATTTTGGAAATGCACCATATAAAGTTATAAAAGAATGAATGATGATGTAAAGAAGGAGATGACAAAATTTGAAGCCGAGTTTCTATTTGTCAGTAATAAATCATCATTCTAGTGAATATGCAGCCATTGGCTATAATGATTTAAGAACAAAGAAGCTTGGCCATGGGGTTTTAATTATCTTAATCTTTAGTTATCTTAATCTTATCTGAAAAGAGAAGAAGTAAAAGTTTTCATCAGAGAAATAGACATGGCTCTGACTGCTGTGGGAGCAGCCATCCATCCATCAGGGTGTTTATTTCAAGGCACCAGTTCCAGGTCCAGATGCTCTAGGTCACTGCCCTTTAAATACTGGAGGAATGAGACCCTTCTAGTCCCAAAGTGGTGAAAGAAAAAGCAGGGTTCCAAAATCATTCTTTGCTTCTTTTTAACCAATTTGAAAATATTACTAGAAGCTGGTCGTCATGGTAAACTTAAAAATATCAAAAAGGGGGGCGCCTGGGTGGCTCATCGTTAAGCGTCTGCCTTTGGCTCAGGTCATGATCCCAGGGTCCTGGGATCAAGCCCCTCACCAGGCTCCCTGCTCGGCGGGAAGCCTGCTTCTCCCTCTCCCACTCACCCTGCTTGTGTTCCCTCTCTCACTGTGTCTCTCTCTGTCAAATAAATAAATAAAATCTTAAAAAATTATATCAAAAAGGTCCTTCTCTCACATCCTGTCTCATTTCCAAAATGCCTTCCTGAGTTTTCAAGTACCCTTCCTGGGTTTTGCATTATGTCTGGACTTCTGACTAATTATGGTATTGAGTGCCCTGGATGGGCTCTTTTACTTCACTGTGTTACAGTTATATCACAAAGCCAATTAATTACACTATGTCAGTGCAATTTTCCACCTAAATAGTGTTGACAGCAATTGATACTGTGGCTCAGAGGCTGTAGGAATGGGCAAGGTCCTAGTTGGAATAGTAGCTTTTTTTTTTCTTTTGCTTAAGTGAATCAACTTATTTCTTTTTCTTTTAGTTGTCTTTTTTCCTACCTTGTGTTTAAAACCCAGTAGAACTGAACCATCACCTTAATAACCAGAATGAGAAAACAAAGGGACCCATTTAAATGAAATGACAATTGAGCTAAAGAACATCAACAAATCCACATTTAACTGTCTTCACTTCCCCACATCTCAGAATTTTCAGAACGTCTTGAGTTCTTGGGTTTGTTTATTTATATGAGTAAAATATATTATCATCTCATCTATGCTCGAGGAGCAAAATATAACAGGCAGTTTTGCATAGACCACAGACATGAGAAAACTGAGTTTTCCCACTTTTTAAAGGTCAATTTATTTTGAAATAATTTACAAGAATGGTTTTGCTATCATTTCAATTAAGCATTTCTGTGAATTTTCAAGCTTGAAATGTTATATTCAAAAATTTCCATTTACCTATAAATATAGCAATTAAAATATATTTAGCATTGCACATCATCGTACAAGTTACTTTATGAAAAAAAAAAAAAAGAGCCATTTATAAACCCAAAACAATAATGGTAGGGTCTACAGAGAACAAACCTATACTCTTACTATAGAAAGAGCTGGGTCTTTCTCCTTTGATCTCAGAAGTTCTGGAATTTATATAACAGAGCTTAGATATGATCAATAACCTAAACAGAATTTAAAATCTAGTGTTCCAAAATACATCATTAAACTGAATGTCTACATCATATACTTTTCATAAACTTTTTATATACTTTAGATGAATCATCAGGATCAAAACCCAGAAAGCCTTCATTCAGCAACACCCACCAAGTGCCAGCCACTGACTGGAAGCTTAGTGTGAAAAGGTGCTGAAAGCATGTCTGCTTCCTATCTGAGACACAGAGGGGGATATACTAGGGTAACTCAAAGTCTGAAGAAGAGATTCGATTTAAATGTTCATATCTTCATTATACCCTGCATCATTTGGTTGAAACCTTAAGAAGAGTTTTAAGCTGCTTTCCTTCTGATTAATTTTAGAACTTACTTGAAAAAGGGCAGTTTTGAACTTCCAGATATCCTGGCCATGCCATCAGACTGATACATTATATTTGACCTTTTTAACACCACACAAAAACAAAATGTAGACTCATTGTGAACCACAGAAGCAAATGTTCTGCAGCAACAAATAAATTAAAAAATATAGAGATAAGTTAGAATGACATGTTAAGCCGGTTTAGAAAGTGCTTGAGGACAAGAAGTATGAACTGGGATATAGTTTGATTTCTGGAAACCCTCAAATTAGAAAATGGGAAAGATTTAGTGAGTGAAAAACATCTTGTGATCCAATCTTCTATCAAAGATTCATCTTCAATCCTACTTACTAAGAATTCCATACCCATGGGAGGGAGATATGGAAAGCAGGAAATGAGACCATCATGATCACTTTAGGTTGATTTGCCCTTATAACATACTCCCATCTGAAGGGTCTGTGCTTCTTTAGAATATGCCATGAAAAATAGGCAGAAAATATAGAAACTGAAAATATAGAAACTGAAGATTGCTTCAGACAGAACCATTCTAAAAGGAAATGTTTTCCTGATTCTTCTTTAAGGAATCAACAGCCCTTCAGTACCATGTAATAAGATTCAAAAGGAAAAATCAGATTCTCCCAAAGTCTTAGGTATATGACAATGTGTCATCAACCTTTGTATCACTGTCTTCCATATCACAAAAGGGATCCATGTGTCCACTAACTCTCTTTCAACAAATATCTGCTCCATG
Organism: Halichoerus grypus; assembly: GCF_964656455.1. Lineage (NCBI taxonomy): Eukaryota > Metazoa > Chordata > Mammalia > Carnivora > Phocidae > Halichoerus > Halichoerus grypus. The sequence goes on from NC_135714.1 coordinate 87,572,554, forward strand.
CCTGCTGTTCTAGGCACTACGAATATAGCAGTGAACAAGAGGTAACCATGCAAAGACCACAGACAAGAGCATTCCACACAAAGGGGCAGTCAGTATGAGGGCCTAATGTGGGAACACATATGGTCTGTTTGTTGCGGTTGGAGAGTAAGAGCAAGGGAAGAATAGTATAAAATAAAGTAGGAAGGATAGGCAAGGACCAGAACATGTGGTACTTTATAAGTCAGAGCAAGAAATTTGGGTCTCATTTAACTATGGTATTTGGTACTTTCAACAGACCATTCTGGATCCTGAATGGATTATGGAGAAAGCAGAAGAGAAATCAGTGAAACCCATTATTGTAGGCCAATAAAAAAGAGAAAGCTGGTTAATAATAGAGATAGAAATGAATAGATGAATTTAAGATGGATTTTAGAAGTAGGCTCTATAAGACTAAAATGAAGAACTGGAAAAAAGAAGCGAGGGATGGAAAGTAACTAAGGAGAAGTCCGGGGTTTTATCACAAGTAATTAGATGGAAAATGGTGCCATTTTCTGAGAGAAGGAAGTTCAGGAATAATTTGTATTACTCAAAGATGAAATAAACTCATCTCCTAAAAAGAAGCACAACTTCAATTCTAAGTTCCTCATGAGACTAAGTCACTGAGAATCACATTGCAAAATGTTATACACTAAACTTTCTTCATTTTTCTTTTCAGACCTTTAAGCCCTCCAACCCAGTTCATCGATCAATTTGCTATGATCCTGTTGATTTACACAGCAATGAGAAAATGAATCTTCCCTTCTAAAATGGAAGCACCACAGGGTTCATGTTGAGTCAAATGGAATTTGAAGGAAGGCTTATACTGGGTTTTACAAGCCAGCCAATAGTAATGCTGTTTCTTCCTGGATTGCTTCAATTTTACTTAATCTACGTATATCCACTATGGCATTAAAAAGTACTACAGAACATCTATGACTACTGTTAAAAGAATAAAAGAATATGGGTTGTGTCCAAAAAGCAGCCTCCCTTTTACATAAACACCCATGGTGGGGTACTCAAAGAAACAGTACTGAGCAAAAATTAGTTTTCCTAATAAAAAGAATACTAACACTTCAAGAATTTATTTTCCTTTTTGAGATCTCAAGATAATTTGAAAATAGATATATAGAGGAAAAACATACTTCAGAAAGAAGTGAAGTTCATACCCGAAGACACTAAGCACCAAGTAAGGGTCCATGAAGTTTAAACAACTTCTCACTATCAGGACACTTAAGGACTCTCCAGAGCTTTTATTGTTGATCATATTACCAGAAAAATTTGCAAAATCAATTTTCTTCTAATCTATGTCAGATGAAGCAGGAAAGACCCTCATTAACATATGTCCAATGATTTCAGAGACTGTCTTTGCCCAAAAGGTTTAGGTAGAGGGGCACCTGGGTGGCTTAGCTGGTTAAGCCTCTGACTTTTGATTTTAGCTCAGGTCATGATCTTAGTGTTGTGGGATCAAGTCCCATGTCAGGCTCCACGCTCAGTGCAGAGTCTGCTTGTCCCTCTCCCTCTGCTCCTCCTCCTCCCTCTCTCTCCCTCTCCCTCTCTCTAATACATAAATATGTAAAATCTTTAAAAAAAAATTTTAGGTACAAAGGAGCCAAATCTTTCTCTGGGAAAAAGAGAAAGGAGTCCTTCGAAGTGTCACAGAGTTCTTTTTATAAATCAGATAGATCCAGAGGCCATATTTTCATTTTGTCTTAATGCCATCTACCTGTATACCTGTAACTTGTCAACCAGTGTGGACTCTGTATTGTAGGTGTTCTAATGTTAGTCATTTATCAAAGAAAGTTCCCTGCGCTTGCTGTTCTTCCCCCTAGAAATAATCTTCTCAAAGCACATGTGGCTGTTTTATTTTTTTCTGTCAGATTTCAGCTCAAATATTCTCTCCTCACTTAAACCTTTCCACCTGCATTTGTTTGGTAACCAAAAGTTGTGTAACAAATAAGCCCAATATGCAATAGTTCAAATACAATAGTTTAGTTTATTTCTCTTTCATTGAATAGGCCAGGCAAATCTTGTAGGTTGCAATCAGGACAGGAAGCTTGGCTCCACACAATCATTCAGGGACTCAGGCTGACATTAGCTCTTCCATTTTTAACACATGACTTCCAAGATTGCTCTGGTCACTGATAATTGTTGTGACCTTCCACTCCACAAGAAGAAATAAAAGCCATTAAAATCCATATGAGGAAGGATTTATGGGCCAGGCTTGGAAGTGGCACACTTCACTTCTGCAGCTTGAAAGAACTTACTCAAATGACCAATAAGCTATCTACGAAAGAGTTTTAAATTTAGAAATTTAGTATAGCTGGGCAACCATGTGACAAGCTATGGTAGAAGAATGGGAGAGTGAACTTCAATGAATAGCTAGTAGTATCTGCTACACCACACTAGTTTTAAGTCACATGTATTAATTTTCTACCATTCCCATTATTACATAAGATCTTCAAGTCAAGATTTTTGTCTGTCTTGCTCATGTCTGAATGCTCAACATTAGAATAGAGCTTAGCATCTAATAGATGCTTAGACAATATTGTTGACTAACTGATTCACCAGGCAAATGCCTCTAAAGACTCCCATAAAATGAGACCCAGATATTTGATTGCCATGACTTTCTGGTGCTCACGAGTCTACTTTCAGAAATAACTGTGTTCATCTCCTCTTTCTTTGTGCTCTTTTGTAACCATCAAATGATAGTAAAAACAATATCTAGCATGTGTTGAATAGCTGCCACATGCCATACATTGCACAAAATGTATCACATGTATTGTTTCATTTAATCCTCACAACAACCCTAAAAAGTAGGTACTCTTATTAGTTCCACTTTACAAATGAAGAAAGTGAGGTGTAGAAAGGTTAAGTAATTTGCTTAAGGCCCACAGTGAAAAGGTAACAAAACTGGGACTCAAATCTTGTTCTAGAACTCAGTTTCCTGAGCCCAGACTCCTAATCATTAGGCTATATGGCCTCTCATAAAATATTTATTCATTTACAGAAGTGCTTCTCAACTGGGGCAATATTAGCAATGTCTAGAGACATTTTTTATTATCATGACTTGGGTAGGGGAGTTTCTGACATCTAATGGGTTGAGATCAGGGATGCTGCTAAACATCCTACAATCACAAAACCTCCTCCCCACAACAAAGAATTGTTCAGTTCAAAATGTCAATAGTGCCAAAGCTGAAAAACCCCAATTTAGAGGGACACACTGTTATTCAATAACATGTGCTTTGAACAAATAATAAGCAATTGCTCTCTTGCTCTGATTTTCTAAAAGATTATTGTTTCTCATATAAAAGGCATCCAAATTGGTAAGGAAGAAGTAAAACTTTCACTATTTGCAAATGACATGATACTAGAGATAGAAACCCTAAAGACCACTAAAAAACTGTTAGAACTGGTAAGTGAATTTAGTAAGGTTGCAGGATACAAAATCAACATGCAGAAATCTGTTGCATTTCTATACATTAATAATGAAGCAACAGAAAGATAAATTAAGGAAGCAACCCCATTTACAATTGCACAAAAAATAACAAAATACCTAGGAATAAACTTAACCAAGGACGTGAAAGACCTGTACTCTGAAAACTATAAAACACTGATGAAAGAAATTGAAGATGAAACAAATGGAAAGATATTCCATGCTCATGGATTGGAAGAACAAATATTGTTGAAATGTGTACACTACCCAAAGCGACCTACAGATTTAATGCAATTCCTATCAAAATACCAATAGCATTCCTAACACTACCAGAACAAATAACCTTAAAATTTTTATGGAACCACAAAAGACCCCAAATACCCAAAACAATCTTGAAAAAGAAAATCGAAGCTGAAAGTATCATAATTTCAGATTTCAAGTTATACTACAAACGGTGGTAATCAAAACCAGTAGGGTACTGGCACAAAAATAGACACATAGATCAATAGAACAGGATAGAAAGCCCAAAAACAAACCCACAATCATATGGTCAATTAATCTTTGACAGAAGAGGCAGGAATATGCAATAGGAAAAAGACAGCCTCTTCAACAAATGGTGTTGGGAAAACAGGACAGCAGCATGCAAAAAAGTGACAATGGACCACTTTTTTACACCACCCACAAAAAATAAACTCAAAATGGATTAAAGACCTAAATGTGAGACCTGAAACCATAAAAATCCTAAAAGAGAGCACAGGCAGTAATTTCTCTGACATCAGTTGTAGCAACACTTTTCTAGATACATCAAAGGAAACAAAAGCAAAACTACTGGAACTACAGCAAAATGAAAATCTTCTGCATAGCAAAGGAGACAACAAACAAAACTAAAAGATACTGAATAGGAGAAGATATCTACAAATGACATATCCAATAAAGGGTTAGTATCTAAAATATATAAAGAACTGATAAAACAACACCCAAAAACCAAATAATCCAATTAAAAATAAACAGAAGACATGAACAGATATTTTTCTAAAGAAGACATCCAAAGGTCAATAGACACGTGAAAGAATGCTCAACATCACTCATCATCAGGGAAATGCAAATCAAAACCACGATGTGATATCACCTCACACCTGTCAGAATGGCTAAAATCAAAAACACAAGAAGCAACAAGTGTTGGCAAGAATGTAGAGAAAAAGGAACCCTCATGCACTGTTAGTGGGAATGCAAACTGGTGCAGCCACTGTGGAAGACCATGTGGAGGTTCCTCAAAAAGTTAAAAATAGAATTATCATATGATCCAATAATTCCATTACTGAGTATTTACCCAAAGAATATGAAAATACTAATTCAAATGGATATATACACCCCTATGTTTATAGCAGCATTATTTACAATAGCCAAATTATGGAAGCAGCCCAAGTGTCCCTCAACAGATGAAAGGATAAAGGTGTGGTATATATATATATATATACAGTGGAATATATACAATGGAATATTACTCAGCCTTAAAAGAGAATGAAATCTTGCCATTTGCAACAACATGAATGGCGCTAGAGAGTATAATGCTAAGTGAGACAAGTCAGTTAGAGAAAGACAAATACCATATGATTTCACAAACTGGTGGTTACCAGAGGGGAGGTGAGTGGGAGGATGGGTGAAATAGGTGAAGGGGATTAAGGGTAACCTTATCATGATGAGCACTGTGTAATATATAGCATTATTGATTCACTATATTGTACACCTGAAACTGAATAACACTGCATGTTAACTATATTGGAATTAAAATAAAATACTTAATTTTTTTTTAAAAAAGATTATTTTTTCTACACTTAAAAACTCTTTTCAAGGGGCAACTGGGTGGCTCAGTTGGTTTAGCATCTGACTCTTAGTTTCAGCACAGGTCATGATCTCAGGCTCCACGCTCGGTGGGGAATCTGCTGGAGATTTGGAGATTCTCTCTCCCTTTCCATCTCTCTCTGCTCTCTTTCTCTCTCTCTCTCTAAAATAAATAAATAAATCTTTAAAAAAAAAAGAAAAACAAACTCTTTTCAAGATCCTCCCAGATTATATTGTTGCTTACTTTCTCTTTACACACTTCAGCTTCTAATTTTAATTCGTCCCTGGAAATTTTATCATTATCTTTTTCAAGCTTGTATTGTCTTTTGCAACAATGCACAAAAGTCTATCGCTTTTCATTCTAACACTTTCCAATATCCTGTCTCTTTATGACACCTCCCTCTACAGGTTACCAACCTTTGCAATGACCTCCACAACCCAGACCAAAACCAAATGTTCACATAGCTCCTCCTTCCCTGGTTAACACACCAAACATACTTAACCTCATTTGAGGCCACTGTGTCTCTTGAACCTAGACAGGATTTTAATGACCATCTAATGTAAAACTGCCATCTTCTTTAAAAAATGAAATGAAAAGAGTGAGTTAATAGCAAAACCAAGATGAAACACCAGGCCTCCTGACTTCCATTTGACCATTATTTTTAAAATGCCACACTGCCTCCCACCTGACAGAATGTCCAGATTCATTTACATTTGCTTGTATTAATGCTTTTAATCTAGCTACAGCCAACAGTAAAGTTAGACGAACCTGCTAATTTCTAAATAAGTTATTTGGTACAATTTGCTTTGTACATTTGTATATTTGCTCAGACACTATATACACTTTAAGACAGTGTTTACAGAAATCAAAGTTGTTGATTTTTACATGTCAGATTGCCACTTTATTGGCTTTAGAGCCAAACAGTATGAATTTGGCTTCTATAAATTGTAACTGGACTGTTTTATTTTAAATATAGTAGCAATGCATAAGCTTGGTAATCACAGAGAACATGAAGAAATTCCAGCATTCAAGAGAAAGGATGGTGAGGATTCTCACATCTCCTCTGAGCTCTACCTAGTTTTGATCCTAACATAAATTGGATCTAGGTGGGGGATGACAGGATGGATGCAAGAGATAACAGTGACGATGACAAAAGGAAAAAAACTGCAGAGGGAAAGGTCTATTTGAAGTTAAACAGAGGGAAACCAATCTAAGCAAATCCAAAAGCAAATGGCCCCAAAATGTGAACTTACCACCACCAAACCCAGGATCTCCAGGTGTTTTCTTTTCGTTTCCTACAGAGACAAGATTGTCAGGATGTCAAGCACCTGATTGAACTCTGCTGCACTGCACGGCGAATTCCAGGCCTATGTGTGTCATTCTGTCCATCTGTTTCCAATTTAACATGCTCTTTCTCTCCAGATAGCTTTACAAATAGCTAAGCACATTTAATGTGGTGACCCAACCAGGAAGGATGTGTCAGACCGCTAACTCTGGTGCTCCTTTCGAATGATTGTCTGGACAGGCAAAACATGACCAGCAGCCATTCCTTGCCAGGGATTTCCATGGCAGAGAGCTGTCTAATCCGGATATGATCTCTCTAATGACCTTGGCTGCTGTTTCACTGTAATTACCTGAAACCTACAGGTAAAATCTAGGCACTCTCATGCATATGGAATTTTTATGGAAATGAACATCAAATATGGAATGTAAGCTTTATAGAACAATGAAGAAGCAACAGATGTGAAGGAGCGAGAAGGGAACAACAAGAGGAACCAGATGGTTAACACCCCTGTGAAAAATGGTATGCGATGCGGCACAATTGCCCTCTTGGTAGACATAAAAATGCTGTAGCCTTAAAGAGAATTCAGTGCCTAGCTTCATCTTTTCATATTCCCCACTATTCCAACTCCTTGCCATTCTGCTGTAATTCTGACTCTGGGAATTTACAGTGCCAGTTTCCAGCTTATCATGGAACCAGGAACCACACAATGAAAGACTAGAACTAACCATGAAGTCACATTAGATCTGAATGGTTGTTGAAACCTAGAAAGACTAGGGACAAAGAAGAAGGAGAAGAAGAAAATTCTTAAGATGTTCCTATTTAAAAAATGTGGCAAAAGTAAGAAAGATACATGCATAGAGTGGTGATTTGATAGAAAACATCCCACAGTGGTGCAAACATTTTAATTTTACGTGTAAATCAGCATTGAAAAGTCCACCTATAATTAAATCCACATTTCTTCACCAAAAATATTGTAAGGTACACCCCCACCACTACGTGAAAACACAAATGCATTATGAATGTAAAATCAGGATACACAACTTGCATATGCACAATACATAATTTATGATTTTTTTACTGAAAACCATTCATTGCAGTTTACCATAACACAGGCTAAGACATTATATCTTGTGCCTATACTCAGAGTTCTCATAAGCATCCCGAATATGCAAAAGTCCCTTAGAGACCTCAATAAAAAGGAACTGCAAGGAGAATTGAGAAAGAAGAGACAAAGGCAAATTAGCCTTGAGGTTTACTTGTGGGTTTTCCCCAAGCCATTTTCTTCAATGTGAGGAGAGAACTTAGAAAATGCTTGTTTTGGGGCTCCTGGGTGGCTCAGTCGTTAAGCGTCTGCCTTCGGCTCAGGTCATGGTCCCGGGGTCCTGGGATCGAGCCCCGCATCAGGCTCCCTGCTTGGCGGGAAGCCTGCTTCTCCCTCTCCCACTCCCCCTGCTTGTGTTCCTTCTCTCGCCGTGTTTCTCTGCCAAATAAATAAATAAAATCTTTATTAAAAAAAAGAAAAGAAAATGTTTGTTTTTTTCGTTTTTTTGTTTTTGTTTTTGAAGGAAGAGGAATGAATGAATGAAGAGGAAAGAAGTGGATTTTACTCCAGCTCTACTTGGTCCTAGGCAGGAAGACATGAGAAGGTATTAATTTGTATGACAATTCTAGTGAAGGGACTATCTGATTAACTGGTATTTCCAGCTTAAAATAAATTCCATGTAAACAAATCTAACTGCAATTTACTCTCTGTAAAATGAAGGTCAATAGAACCTTATCACCTGTTTTAATGAATATTATACTAGGGTTACTAAAACACTTAAAATTCTTTGAAGATATTTGAAAGAAATTATATGTGCTTATGATACTATTCCTGTATAAGGCTGGTCAATTCTTTTGAATGTGTAAAGCCAATGGAAGATTTTCAAAACTGCATCTTTAGGGGCGCCTGGGTGACTCAGTCGATCCCAGGGTCCTGGGATCGAGCTCCGCGTGGGGCTCCCTGCTCAATGGGAGACTTGCTTCTCCCTCTCTCACTCCCCCTGCTTGTGTTCCCTCTCTCACTGTCTCTCTCTCTCTCTGTCAAATAAATAAATAAAATCTTTAAAAAAAATTGCATATTTAAACAGAGAATCAAATAAAGCTCCTTGACCTGAGCAATGTGTTAAATTTGCATACGTAAGTAATTAGAGTATACTTTAAAGCAGTATTCCTTTGTGCAAATCTTTGTTCTCCACTTCCTGCAAATGAAATTAAAGAAGGATATATCAGATTTAGAAATCTCTTGTTTTCCTTTTAAAAATACTTTGTAGTGGGGGGCCTGAGCGGCACAGTCAGTTAAGCCTTACACTCTCAGTGTCGGAGCTCAGGTCATGATCTCAGGGGGGAGAGATCAAGCCCCACGGGGGCCTATGTACTCATCGCAGAGTCTGTTTGAGTTTCTCTCTCCCTCTTCTTCTGCCCTTCCCCCCTCATGCACACACACTCTCTCTCTAATAAATAAATAAATCTTCAAAAAACTTTGTAGTAAAGTATGCTCAATTAAAAGGGCACCCATGAAAGACAGAAGGAACACTGATGATTCTGGAGTGTGAAAGCCACACACCAATGTGTTCAACCCCCAGCAGGCAGATTACAACAATCATAGTTTGTCTTCATCAAAAGTACTTTCAGAATTAAACATTGGAAATGCATTTCAAGTTCAAAATACTCCCTCCAAAAATTATAGATATATATATAGCTTTTACATCTCTTGAATTCTTATTATAGATATGTATAATCAAATTCATCATTATGTTTAAAATAAATGTTTTTTAAAATTTATTTAAAATATTACTTTTATATCCTTTAAAATCTCATCTTAGGTATGTATAGTTTATATGTAAAATAAATATTTTAAAAATCCATTTTAAAATTTATTTATACTATGGATTAATCTTAGAGGGGCTAAAAATAATAAAATAGAATATTTGAGGAGAGAGCAGGAGAAAGAGCTAAAAGTTACACTATTTTAGTTATGAGAATCTAAAGAGAAATTCTCTCTGTGCATGTTGTCTGGATGTGACTTGAAACAAAGAACCCTGAGATTGTATTCTAGCTCAGTCACTAAATCAAGCAAATTATTTAACATCCATATTTCAAGTACCTTACCTAGAAAATGGGAAAATTTATTTCTGGTGTCTATTAAGTAATCATGTCATTACACTTCTTAAAAAGTGTTTTCAAAGAAGTGAAATGACCAAAAGCATGTGTGCTAAATATTATGCTTTCTACATGCCATTTAATTTCTAACTCTTCAAGATAGGTATAAAATACAAACTTCATATCTTCACATATCAAGCAATCACTTATCAAAATACTAATCAAGCTTAGACTATGTGCCAGCAATGAACAACAAACAACTCCATCTTCATGAATCTTATGTTCTAGAGGAAGACAACAACAAACAAGTAAATAAATAAGCAAAATACATAGTTTCTTAGGGAAATGAACCATGTCTTATATCCTCCAAAACTTAGCACAATATCTGAGACAAAATACATATTCAATGTATATAGAATTATGGATGAAGGAAGGGAGGAAAATAAAAAGAGAAAAAAGAATGATTTAATAAGTCATCACCCCGGGGCACCTGCGTAGCTCAGTCAGTTAGGCGGCCCACTCTTGATTTCGGCCCAGGTCATGATCTCAGGGTCATGAGATCAAGCCCCTCATTGGGCTCATGCTCAGCGCGGAGTCTGCTTGAGTTTCTCTCCGTCTGCCCCTCCCCCAGGCACTCTCTCTCTCTCTCTCAAATAAATAAGTAAATCTTTAAAAAGAGTAAGTTGTCACCCAACAAATTACCTTCAAAATAAAATGACTTTGGCTATAGCCAAGTAGCATTTTACAGACAAACTATTCTACCAAAGACAACTACAAGAGCTCAGGATAATTCAGCTCATTAAAGGCCTTTGAAAGCAACAATGGTAACCAGGATTTAAAAGGATGAGATCCCCTAAGAAAGAAAATGTATTGAAGTGAATCCACAACTCTCTGTTCCTGTCTCCCAAAGGCATTTGCAAATTTCTAAGATGAAGATGGCAAGAGGCCAGGAAGCCATGGAAAGATCAGAATGAAACACCTAGGAGGTAATAAAGCTGAGTTGAGTTTTTAAGTAGCCTTATGATCTCAAGGAGGCAAAAGTTCCTACCAAAGAGAAAGGACCTTGGTAAAAACCACAGGCTTTCCAGTCAGACAATCCAAGGTCTACAATTTAAGAAGAGCAAATTAGAAATAACCCAGCCCTTAGAAATATTGAAACTCAGACTCTAATTTCTTAATCCCTCATTGAATCAAGATGATATGTCCAAATACTATACCAGATAGAAGACAAACACATTCTAGAAAAAAGATAACGTTATCCAGAAGCTCCATAACTTTTTTATTAAATATGTAAAGTATTCAAAACTTATTAAGTATGCCAGGAGAGAGGACCATAAAAGCCAAGAGACAAAATAAGAAATAGAAATAGACTCATAGATGACTCATTTATTGGGGTTATCAGACACAAACATAAAAATAACTTTAATATGTCAAAAAATTAAATGACACAGAGAACTTCACCAAAGAACTGGAATCTGTAAGAAAATTATAAATTAAAATTTCAGAACTGATGTGCATGGTAACTAAGATTCAGAACTCAATACAGCGTATTAGCCTAAATGAAAGCTTAAATGAAAACAGATTTTTTAAGAGAGATATTTTTTAAAAGACATAAAAGACAAAATATAAGAGACATTTGGGACATAGTGAAAAGATATATTATACATATACTTGAAATCCCAAAAGAAAAATAGAGAGAAAGGGGAAGTAGCCATAATTTTAAAATATAGGTGAATAATTTTCCAAAAAGGAACAAAGACATCAAGCAACATCATTAAGAAGTTCTATAAATTCAAAACAAAATAAATGCAAAGAGAACAACATCTATATACCCTTCTGAAAACCAAAAAGAAAGAAAAAAATCTTAAAAGGCATGTAGAAACAAAAATCACTTTCAAATAAACAAAAAAATTGACAGCTCATTTATGAACCGGAATGAAATCAGAGGACAATGGAATTATATCTTTAAATTTCTAAATCAAGATAACTTCTAACCAGAATTCTTCACCTAGAAAGATACTTCTTAAAAATAAAGGGCAAATAGAATGCCTGGGTGGCTCAGTCGGCTAAGTGTCTGCCTTTGGCTCAGGTCATGATCCCAGGGTCCTGGGATCAAGTCCCACATCAGGCTCCCTGCTCGGTGGGGAGCCTGCTTCTCCCTCTGCCTCTGCCTCTGCCCCTCTCTCTCTGTCTCTCATGAATAAATAAATAAAATCTTTAAAAAAAATAAAAGGCAAATAAAGACTATGTCAGACAAACAAAAGTAGAGAAAATATATTGGCAGCAGACCAATGCAAACCACCAAACAAACACAAAACTAAAGGTACTTCCAGCCAAAGAAAGTGACTCTAAATATACAAAAAGGAATAAAGTGCAATGGAATTAGTAAATGTGTAGAAAATATAAATGAATTTGACTTCATAAAACAATATATATTGTTCCTTATGGAATTTTATACACAGAATTAAGATATGTGACTAGAATAGCAAAAAGGCTAAAAGAGGTAGGACATGTTTAAAATTATTTCATTGTCTAGCAATTGATAAAAGTAGTAAAAATTATAATAGTACTAATATCTAGTAGACTTTACTGAGTAAAAGATCCACGTTCTAATATCTAGAATAGGTATTGGCAAACTATGCCTAAGGATCAACTCTAACCCACCATCTAATTTTGTATAGCCTGAAAGCCAAGAATGGTTTGTATCCTTAAATGGCAGAAAAATATATTTTAAAAAAAAATAGAATGTTTATAGAGTGCTTTACAATATGTTGTGCATTGTTCTAGATCTTTGCATTTATTAGTTCATTTAATCTTTACATCAACCTTATGAAGTAAGTAATTACTCATTGTGCAGCTAAGGAAATAGAAGCTTCTAGATAGTTACTTCAATAGTTAAGTTACTAAATAGTTAAAGATCACACAGCTAATGATCCCTTCTGACATTCGAATTCAGGGAGTCTAGAGGCTGTGCTCTTACCCAAAACTAGGAGAGCAGTATATAGGTGTCTAAAGACAAATGCAGACAACATATTAATCTTACTGTGGTTTAGAGAAGCAAGAAGAGATGATATTTCTATCATGATGATAGGGAACACTAAATTTAAACTCCAAATAACTGAAATGTTTTTCCCCAAAGAAAGAATTCCATTCTTCTCATCAGTATATCTGTATTACAAAAAACCTTACTCAATTATTTTTATTATATTTTGAAATTTGTCAATAAAAAATCTGTGTAAATTTGTTCTTTCTCTTATTACATAAGTAGCTGCATAATATCCTTGAGTTTGCCTCTTGGCCTGAAGAACCTAAAATATTCACTATCTGGCCCTTTACAGAGAAATATTGCCAACCTCTGTTCTGGAATAACCACAAATTTGTAACAAAAAATGTATAGCTATGAGATTGGCAAAATCAATTAATCTGAAAGATTAGACATCTAAAAGACATTCTTTTAGATGTCAAGGAAAGAACAAAAAAGGAATAAAAAAACATGTGGAACAAAGAGGAAACAAATATGAAGAAAGATTTAAACCCAAACAGGGGTGCCTGGGTGACTCAGTCCGTTAAGTGGCCAACTCTTGATTTTGGCTCAGATCATGATCTCAGAGTTGTGGGATCGAGCCCTGAGTTGGGCTCCATGCTCAGCACAGAGTCTGTGTGAGATTCTCTCTCTCTGCCTCTCCCTCTGCCCCTCTCCCTTCTCTCACTCTCTAAATAAATAAATAAATAAATAAAATCATTTTAAAAAGCAAAAAAAAAACATGAGTAGTTAAATTAAATGTAAATGGATTTAAATCTTATTAAAAGCCAAAGATTATCTGACTAAATAAAAATAATACCCAACTATGGTTGCTCATAAAAGACACACCTAAAATATAAGGATACAGAAAAAGTGAAATTAAATGGGTGGAGAAATCCTATCATGCAGACTGAACAAAACAAAGGCTTATGGCCATAAAAATAACTAAGTAGCTATTAAAGCAAAAAGTATTAATGGAGACAGAAAAGGAAAAAAAGTGACAGAAATACTAAATAAGCACAAAATATATGAATAATATTAAACATCCCTAGAATGATAAAAAATAAACTCACAATAAGATATATCCCTATATAACATCAAAATGGCTAAAATGAAAGACAGACAAAAAGTTGTTGAACAATTAGAACTCTCATACACTAACAACAGTAGGAATGTGGAAAAAGTATACCACTTTGGAAAAGTATCAAGCAATATCTATTAAAACTACATGTGCATATTCCCCATGACGCAACAATTTTACATCTACGCAACAATTCTACCCTCAATAATGTCTATGTGTGCTCACCATAAACACATATAGAACTGTCCATGAGAACTTTATTGAAAATAATCAAAAACTAGACACAACCTAAATGCCTCTCAGTATAACAACTGATAAACATATCCATGTAATGGATTACTATATGTCAATGAGAATTAAACAAAATATTGTTACACACACAATGTGGATGAGTGTAAAAACATAATGTTGACTGGGGCTCCTGGGTGGCTCAGCCAGTTAGGCATCCAGCTCTTGGTTTCAGCTCAGGTCCTGATCTCATTGGCTCATGAGATTGAGCCAGGGGTCAGGCTCCATGCTCAGTGAGAGTCTGCTTGGATATTCTCTCCCTCTACACCTTCCCCCGTTCATGCCCTTTCTCTCTAAAATAAATAAACAAATCTTTAAAAACACACACACAAACAAAAACCATAATGTTGACTAAAGGAAGTAATACAAAAAAGAGTGCCTACTATATGAACCTATCTATATAAAGCTTAAAAACAGGTAAATCTACAATATAGAAGTTAGATTACCTTTGCAGGGAATAATGACAGGTAATGCACAAAAGAGACTTTTGGGGTCCTAGTAATGTATTTCTTGAGCAGAATGAAGGTTATATGCACGTGTTCATTTTGTAGAAATTAGAGCTTTTACAATTCGTGTACTTTCTGTATGCATGTTATACATTAATTTTTTTTAAAAGAAAGGACATAAATAGTTTATCAGAAGAGACAATAAGTAATCAAGTCACTTGATTACATGGCTCTCACCCTGGCAATCGCTCTCTCAGATTTCTATAGCAACTCCTGCTGATAGGTCTTACCCCAGCCTATACTGCAAACTGTCATCCCATTGCTTTCTTCAAACGCCAAATTTTAATCCCATTGCAAATTCTTGTTGTGCCTTCCATTTGCATATTAAATCAAGTTGAAATTCCTAAGTGATATAGCTAGGCCTTCCATCAGGAGACTATTAAACAAACAAACAAAAAAAGGAGACTATCTTACCTGTGCAAAACCATGACTCCACCATACCAACCAAGTCTTAGCAATCCTTGCTCTCTCCACACTCAGAACCTCAGCGTATGATCTCTGCCTGAAATGTCTCTCTGACTTTTTTTAATCAAAAACCTTTATGAAGATTTAGAACTTCTACGAAAGCAACTTTGACAATTCCAACCTACAAATGTTTTCCTTGCTCTGTTTCCATGGCACCTAAAAACACAATCTATTCCCACGACATTACATTCTTTCCTATGAATTATGTTAGAAATACTATCCCATCCATTATTTGTATGTCTTGCCCCCCAACAGGAATGTAAATTCATTTGGTTTTGGGAAGTTTCATACATTACCTGCACTCATCAGTGTCTCCAAGTTTAGATACATAAAGGAATGAATTCTTGGTGGATAAAAGAAAAAAAAATGCTTAAAAGGTACTGTCTTTCCATTAATTATATAAACTTTCTTTCCTCATCTATAAGGAGGAGGATTTAAATTCAGCAGCATTATGACCCACCTTATAGTTACTTCTTATCTACATAATGTAGCACCAACCTCTCCTCAAGATAAATTGTTGGTGGGTAGATGATAGATAGATAGATAGATAGATAGATAGATAGATAGATAGAAGATAGATAGATAGATGATAGATAGATAGATAGATGATAGATAGATGATAGATAGATAGATGATAGATAGAGATAGATGATAGATAGATGATAGATAGAATAACATAACAGAAAGCTCTAAAATCTGTTTAGCTTATTGTAACAAAATTAATTATAAATTTTATCTATTTCAAAGAATTCACTTTTAAAAATTATACTGGTTAAATGAGCAAAGAATTTTTAAAAATGAATTGAAAAAATCAAATACAATTTCTGGATAAATTTCTAATATATTCTGATATATTAAATGTTATTTAGCCATTTATTTATTTATTCATTGTTCTAAAAAGCATTTATTAAATACACAATACCTCATATTCACATTTATCTTGAATTTTAAAGTGTTTCATATCCATTAGCTCATTTGTTACACTCATTTATTTGTCATCTGTCCCTTATAAGCATTTCAAAAGTAAGAATATCTTAAATTTTTTATTATAATAAAAATAATAGCTAATATTTATGGAGTGTTTAATGTTTTAAGTGTCTTTTATGTGTTACCTCATTAAGTCTATTATAAGTTTATTATAAGTCTATTATAAGTCTAACATAAGAACTATTATTATCCTTAGTGTACATACATCTCCTAAGTGGTGGGAACAGAATTTAAACCCTGGAAGTCTGCATCCTGAGCTAGTTTGCATCCTCCACTGTCTAAGACAGAATATTGTTAGCCTCATTACTAGGTAAAAAAAAACAAAGATGAAAGTCAGGCAGAAAAAAAAAAAAAGAAAGTCAGGCAGTATTTCTAAAATCAAAATGAATATGAGTGAAGAACATTAAACTTGAATACAGATCTTTCTGACTCTGGTCCAAAATCAAGACTTTTTTACCTTAGAATTATAAACTACAATATCATATTCCAAGTTTACAAACTCTATGGAGAACAATTTGGAAACACTATTAAAATTTTTGAAGTATATATCCTAATCTAGCAGTTTCATTCCTGGGAATTTATCCTACAGATAAACACACAAAAGTATGAAATAGTACACATACAAGAATATTCAATAGTGCATTTTTGTAACTCATATGTCCCACAATTAGTCACTCTAAATAAAGCTATTACTATCATAAAATGAAATATAATGTAACCTTTAAAAATAACAAAATAGTCTGTAAGTACTGATAAGAAATGATCCCAATATATGGTAAAGAAAGAGAGATAAAGTGATGAAACAAAATGGGTTCTCATTTGAGTTTTTTTAAAAAAGGAATATATGTATATGTATGTAGTGAAGATTCCAGGTAGATATAAAAAGAACTGGTTACGGTGGCTGCTTCTAGAGAAGGAAAAACTGCTTAAGCATCAGTATAGGGAGAAAAAAGCATTTTTCAGTGGATTGTCTCTTGAATATTTAAAATTTAGCATCAATGCATGTATTACCATAGAAATATAAGTTAAATATTTTAAATAAAATAAAAAAGTAATAACAATTACTATCTCTGTTCTGGAAATGTGTGCAATGGAGAAATGCAGCACAATTCTTAAAGGAGAGTAACAACCACAAATTCTAACCACCACAAATTCTCAACCTTGTGAAAATCAAATACAGTTGTAAATGATAGAAAACAAACATTTACTTACAGTAAATAAGATTGCCCTTAACTAAACAATGTAAGTAATAGTCATCTAGTACAAAGCTAGGCCTTCTGGGTTTCTTTCTCAATTGAATGCAGTAGATTCATTTAACAGTTTCTCAGTCTCCCCACCACCACTTCCCCGTCTCTCCTCTTGTATTTACCATCTTACCCTTTTTGAAAAGTATTGTAAACACTTCATTGATTTTTTAAATGACAATAAGACAGCAAAATGAAATGTTGAAAATACTTTTGCTTTGTATTTTCCTTACTGCAGATGCACAAACATATGTAAATTTCTCCAAAACTAATTTTTTCTAAGAAACAATCCATAAAGAACAAATGTTTGCTGATAGCGAGGACAATAATAAGTTTGTCACCATTGCTTAACATCATAACTAGTAAACCTACTTTGACTGTTATGTGTTGGAACAGGCTTAATTATTTCGCTACAGGAAGTGGGGAGGGAACTCTTCTGTTTCCAATATTCATGAAAAAAGTCTCAATTTTGGAGAAAAGATAAATTTGGATAAACTGAAATGGGATCCTCTCCCTGATGAAATGTTCTGAAGACATTCTGCAGACCAGGCTGCTTCTCTTCTGCTCCCTCCTCCAGCCTTCCCCTTGACACAAGGCACTACTTATTTAGAAGATAAATCTGAACTGCATAATTTGGAAAAACATACTTAGAAATATCTCCCCTCTTGGGGGCTCACAAAAGGAGAAGCATCTCTCCCCTGGAGATCTGCTTCTTTTTGTAATTAACACAGCATAAGAAAGCCTTTTTATATGTTTTTGCTCAAGGGCTCAGAATTTAATCAGATGCCTCTCATAAAGAAGTCAGTTTTTCTCAGTAAGTAAAGGAAACTAAGAATTTATTAGAAATATGGCTACTTTAAGAAGTTTAACAATAAGGATTTCTACAAGGCTTGCTTGACAGTGACTGGATATTAACAGGCCCAAAGACAGAAGGAATTCCCAACTTTCAGAACAGAATTTCTTCACTATACTACTTTTAATACTGGTCAGCCACTTCTATGGGTTAACTGGTGATAGCAAAATCTTGTTCAACTTAGCCCAGGGCAAGATCTGGAAGCAGTTTCCAAAGATTCGTTTCCCTCACTCATATTCCCTTCATATGCAAATTTCATGCACCTCAGGCCCCTTTCTTCATGTAACCCAGCCATGGATTCCCCTCTAGTTGTAACCTCTAATTCTAATTTGCCCTGGTTCTCTTTTCTTTCTTTCTTTTTTTTTTAAAGATTTTATTTATTTATTTGAGAGAGAGAATGAGAAAGAGAGAGCATATGAGAGGGGGACGGTCAGAGGGCGAAGCAGACTCCCTGCTGAGCAGGGAGCCCGATGCGGGACTCGATCCAGGGACTCCAGGATCATGACCTGAGCCGAAGGCAGTCACTTAACCAACTGAGCCACCCAGGTGCCCCCCTGGTTCTCTTTTCTTAAGTTTGCAAATTTGCCCCTTTCTAAAGATTTGGAATCTCTCCAACCTTCTTACTAACACTTATGTCCATGGTTGAGATTTCCCCTTACCCATCACAGATTGTCACCTCTTATCTAATTTCCTATTCATGAAAGTCATTCATTTATTCGTTCACTCAATAAGTATTCATTGATCACAATATACCAAGCACTGCTTCAAATACTAAGAATATGAGCAATGAAAGTACAGATGGCAATAGCAATCAACAGTGATTGTTCTTCACCTGGATCCAATGTGAAGGGCGGAAAAGTTGTTTCTCAAAGACATACTAAAAATTAACTCTAGGGACTTCTGGGGAAGATTATGGAATGGGAGGGACCCAAGCTCACCTCATCCCACAGATACGACTAGATAACACCCACATCAGTGTAAATAATCCAAAAAATGATCTGAAGACTGGCAGAACAGACTCTCCACAGCTAAATGTAAAAAAGAAGCCACATTGAAGAGGGTAGGAAGGGCACAGACATAGCTGGAAGTCAAATGACCCATGGGACTGCCCGTGGGAGAGAGGAACATAGCAGGTGTGGAGAGAGAACAGACCCCCAATTCAAGCACTCCAGGCATTCCAAGCGTGGGGACACCCATGGGGGAGACAAATCCCCTTAACACTTAGCTTTGAAAACCATAGGGACCAAACTTCACAACTTCTTATAATCAGTGGGGCTTAACACTTAGAACTTTAAAAATCAGGGGACTCAGCACTGGGAAAGCCAGAGGACAACAGGATATTGAGTCCCTGCACTAGAAGAGACAGCCCAACAAACATCCCCACAGAGTTACAGCATAGAAGCAGCAGTTTATAAAACTCCTGGGGTATACAAGAAGATTTATTTACTGATCACAAGAGCATTTGCTGGAGGGGCAGGAATATTTGGGAGACTTCTCCAAAAACAAAAGAGCTGGCAGGTGCCATTTCCCTCCCCTACCCCCCAGCCTAAATATACGGACACCTGCAGGAACCAGCACAGCACGAACACTCACCACCTAGCTTGCTAACAGCATGCCCCCACCGACTTGGCTGACCTCAGCAGGAGTTTTCTCAGGCCACTGCAGGTCCCCTCTTGTATTCTCCACCCATGTGTTCTTTTGCAGACTTGCCCCCTCCAACCTGGCCTGGCCAGAGGTCATCCAAAGTGATGCCATAAGCCTGGCAATATGAAAGCATCTTCAAAGGAGGCCAGCAACACCCCAAAGTGACTCCTGCCCTGGGGAGAGGAGAATATAACCACACACACTAGTCCAAATGCAGCTCTAGCAGTGGGTTGGGGGCAGACGTCAAGTCTGACTACAGACCCCACCCATCAACACAAGCTTCTCAGGACACAGTAGAGGAAAAGCACCCTGCAGTTCAGTGCTACTTTATCTCCAACAAATGCCTGATCTGACTCAGCTGAAGCACAAGGTGGCCCCAAACTGGCCCACTAACACAGGGTCCAAACCCTGGCTATAACAGGCAATGAGAACCATTGCAGACAACTGGACTTACAGCAAATATGGCTCAACCATAACAGTAAGACACAGGCAACACATATAGGACACACCCCTGAAGCACCAAGTTCTGCTGAACAGGGGCTACTGCACTGCAGGGCACCACAGGACCTATTGTTCATTAGGCCACTACTTTCAAGAGCAGGAGATGTAGCTGACTTTCCTAACACATAGAAATAGACACAGAAACTTAGACAAAATGAAGAGACAGAGGAACATGTCCCAAATGAAAGAATAGGACAAAATCACAGCAAGAGAGTTTAACAAAATGCAGATAAGTAACGTGCCTGATAGAGTAATGGTCATAAAGATACTCACTAAACTTGAGAAAGGAGTGGAGGATCTCAGCAAGACCCTCAACAAACAGACAGAAAACTTAAAAAAGAACCAATCAGAGATGAAGAACTAAATAACTGGAATTAAAAATGCACTAGATGGAGGGGTGCCTGGGTGGCTCAGTTGGTTAAGTGTCCAACTCTTGGTTCCAGCTAAGGTCATGATCTCAGGGTCTTGAGATCCTGCCTTGGGCTCCATGCTCAGCATGGAGTCTGTGTCTCTCTCCTTCCCCTTCTGCCCCTCCCCTCCTGTCTCTTGCTCCCCCTTTCTCTCTCTCTCAAATAAATAAATAAAATCTTTTTTTAAAAATGCACAAGATGGAATAAATAGTAGACCAGAGGAAGCAGAAGAATGGATCAGTGACTTGTAAGACAGAGTAACAAAGTAATCAAGCTGAACAGGAGAGAGGGAAAAAATAATAAAAAATTAAAATAGACTAAGGGAACTCAGTGCCTTCATCAAGCATAATAATATTTGCAGTATAGGGATCCCAGAAGGAAGAAGAGGGAGAAAGGGGAAAGAAAATCTATTTGAAGAAATAATACCTGAAAACTTCCCAAATCTGAGGAAAAACAGAAATCTAGATCCAGGAGGCACACAGAGACCTGAACAAAATCAAACCAAGGAGGTCCACACCAAGACACATTCTAATTAACATGGAAAAAGGTAGTGATAAAGAGAAAATTTTAAAAGCAGCAAGAGAAAAGAAAACAGTTACATACAAGGGAAACTCTGTAAGGCTATCAGCAGATTTTTCAGCAGAAACTTTTCAGGCCAGAAAGGAGTGATATGATATATTCAAAATGCTGAAAGAAAAACCTGCAAATAAGAATACTCCATCCAGCAAGGCTATCATTTAGAATAGAAGAAGAGAAAAATTTTCCCAAACTAAAGTTAAAGAAATTCATCATCACTAAATCAACCCTACAAGAAATGTTAAGGGGATTCTTTGAGTGGAAAGAAAAGACCATATGCAGGACGCCTGGGTGGCTCTTTTGGTTAAGCATCTGCCTTTGGCTCAGGTCATGATCCCAGCATCCTGGGATCAAGTCCCACATCGGGTGCCATGCTCAGCAGGAGCCTGCTTCTCCCTCTGCCTGCCACTCCCCCTGCTTGTGCTCTTTCCCTCTCTGGCAAATAAATAAATAAAATCTTAAAAAAGAGAGAGAGAAGACCATGCGCAGGAATTTTCAGAAAGAGGAAGCAAAAAGCAGTAAAATTAAGTATTTCTAGGAAAATCAGTCAAGGGATTCACAAAATAAAAGGATGTAAAATATGACACCATATACCTAAAACATGGCAGGGAGAGAGATAAAGAAAGTGTTCAAACTTAAGCAACCATCAACTTAATATAGACTGCTATATGCATAAGATATTATATACAAACTGAATGGCAACTAAAAATCAAAAACCAGTAAGAAATATGCAAAAAATAAAGAGAAAGGAATCTAAGTATATCACTAAAGAAAGCCAACTAATCATAAGAGAAGAGAGCAAGAGAAGAAAAGAACAGAGAACTACAAAAACAACCATAAAACAAGTAACAAAATAGCAATAAGTACATACCTATCAATAATTATTTTCAATGTAAATGGACTAAAAGCTCCAATCAAAAGACATAGGGTGACAGAATGGATAAAAAAAAAGCAAGTCTCATCTGTACACTGCCTACAAGACACTCATTTCAGATCTAAAGACACTTGCAGATTCAAATTGAGGAGATGGAAAAGCATTAATCATGCAAATGGAAGTGAAAAGAAAGCCAGCATACCAATACTTAAATCAGACAAGATAGACTTTAAAACAAAGACTGTGACAAGAGACAATTGTTCACATAAAGTTAACAATTCAATGAGAGGATATAACAATTGTAAATACTTATGTGCCAAACATGGGAGCACCAAATACATAAAACAGCTAATAATAAACATGAAGTATGTAATCAATAGTAATACAATAATAGTGGGGGACTTTAACACCCCACTTAGATCAATGGACAGATCATTCAAGCAGAAAATCAACAAAAAAACAGTGGCTTTGAATGATACACTGGAATAGATGAATTGAACAGATATATTCAGAACATTCCATTCTAAAACAGCAGAATACACATTCTTCTCAAGGGCACATGGAACATTCTCCAGAACAGATCACATATTAGGCCACAAAACAAGTCTCAATAAATTCAAAAAGATCAAAGTCATACCATGCATCTTTTCTGACCACAATGCTATGAAACTAGAAATCAACCACAAGAAAAAAATCTAGAAAGAACACAAATGCTTAGAGGTTAAATAACATGCTATTAAACCATGGATGGGTCAATGAAGAAATCAAAGAGAAAATCAAAAAATACATGGAGACAAATGAAAATGAAAACACAATAGTCCAAAATCTTTGGGATGCAGCAAAACTATTTTAAGAGGGAAGTTTATAGGAATACAGGCCTACCTCAAGCAGCAAGAAAAATCTCAAATAAACAACCTAATGTTACACCTAAAGGAGCTAGAAAAAGAACAAGTAAAACTTAAAACAACAGAAGGAAGGAAATAAATAAACAGAAATAAATAAAATAGAAACTAAAAACAAAACAATAACAATAGAATAAATCAATGAAACCAGGAGCTGGGGAGAAGCCAGGTGGAGCCGAACTCCAGTCTCTGGCATGAAAAAAATCGGGGCTACAAATGTACTTCAGAATTAAGAGACCAAGAAACCTGGAAGATGGATTATAATATCTGAGGAAGAAAAAGATCCCAAACTGCAAATAAATCTATTGTTTAAATCCCCATGCTCTCTGCACAGATTTTGAAAATGTCCTATGTGTTTTCCTCAAGACGCATATACATTAGCATTGTGTAAGCAGAGAAAACAAAGCAAAACAAAATGAAAGGGAGACTGTCTAAAGTGTTGGTCAGAGAATGAGGTTTTACAAATTAAAGCCGAGAGATTGAATAATGGAGAATAAACGTACATGTTTCTGGTGCAAAAGGGCTAAGATCTATACAGAGACCATTATCAGATTTTAGACCAGCAGGGCCTATCTTCCAACTAAAGTGTGAAGGCAAAGAAAGAGAAAATATGTCCTTTGGAAAACTCTAACTCTATTAAGAGAAGACACCAGAAAAGGACTTTTGAAACAACTGGCTTCATGGTTTGGGAAAGGAATATTTAATCCAGCTTCCTCATTTTATTGATGGGAACCTATGGACCAGAGACAAATAAAGAGTAAACATAAAGTTGTGCTTACTTTCTGTGACCTTTCTCCCTTGGGGCTGACTATATCCTCCCTCTCTGAGAGACACTAGGAAATGTTCATCTGGAACATAAGGAGAACACAGAAACAAATTTGTGTCATGGATAAAACCCTTACACTGTCAATTTCTTAACGATTTATGTTCCTTAGTCTATCTCACTGAGATATAGAAAATAAGGTAAGAATATTTGTGACATTATAAGCATTTGTTAAATGTAATAACTGAAGAAAGGAAAGATAGGAGAGTTGGAGGCAAAATTTTTTCACAGTTTATGTTTATATCCACCTTGACTAATTTCAGACCTTCTTGCTTCTTTGCACTGCCCACTACACACACATGTCAAAATCCATCCCAAATAGCTGCTAAGAAGTGCTGAGTGAGACCCTCTTTCTGGCCGCCTCCCACCACTCAGGTGCAAAGAGTGACCCAAGATGGCGGCCCCCGTGGATCTGGAATTGAAGCAGGTCAAAAGGGATCTTAAACAGGCAGAGCATTCTGTTAGGAAGGGAACTGTGGACAAGAATTTTAAGTGAAGCCCTAGTCCTGCAGAAGAAAGCAAGAGGCTCCAGGGCCCTGGGGAAAGGTTTCACAGAGGCCCAAGATAGGTCTCAAGCTGGGTGGGAGCAAGCATGTCTTGCAGGATAGGAACTGGTGAGCTGAGTACAATTGTCTGAGGCCTGCCACTGGCCTATCCCCTCATTCCAATCTCCAGAGCTGTATCATTGCACTTGGAGCTATCAGGGACTTAGTTCCACAGTAATTACTGGAGAGCGTTTCAAATTGGGGCCCCTTCAGGGCTTGCCTGAGCTGAGGTATCTGTAATTCTGCCTCCTCATTCACTTTGAAAAACTCCAAACCTGTGCTTCTTAGGGCATTTATTCTATCCCCACCTATCTGACAGGCTGCAGTATCTTCAGTTCAGAAAGTCAGGAATTCTCACAGCAGTGTTCATCTCAGGGCTTTGGCCCTCATCCCCACCCAGTTTTTTTTTGAAGGACTTTTCAAAAAAGAAATTAAGTCCAATAAAGTTTTTCCAATCAAATTGGTGTAAGAAAGAATTGGATGTGTTATTAACCGGAAACATTTTTGCCACCTAAGAGTGGTCAGGATTTTCACACCACTAGACTCAAAACCACATACCTTTTGGGAAGGGAGAAAGAGGAGGGAGATTAGAAAAGAGGTTAGACTTCATCTTGTTTAAATCTGTACTTTTCTGGAAAAGGAAACTGAGTTCCAGAAAGTCTCAGTCAAAAGGTGGGATTAGAATTCAGTAAACTCTGTTTTACCCCACACGTTTTGAATATTCCTCAGAAGAGAAACTTGTTACTTCTTAAGACTGCATTCTGGTCAATCTTTTCGTAACAAATAAACCAGCTGGAATAGCTGTTGCTCCTAATACATAAAATTACTTGCTCTTACTCTGAGGAAAAAAAAATTGTTAAATGATAGTGATCAACCTAGGTTCCACTGTCAGAGTCATCACCTGAATCCCTGGAGTGACAGACTGTCTTCTCTGGCACTGGCCATTTCCCTACAGGGAAATTAAGGAAAATTAATTTGTGCTTCTGACCACAGAGGACTTTGAAGACAGGAATGCTGTGATGGTAATTGTTACAATTGAGAATGTAGAGTGAAGCCTCAAGTGAACAAATGGCCAACAGTATGGATAGAGACCCAGAAGACAAGTGCGAAGAAAGAGAGCTGGCATCAGGGGC
Source organism: Halichoerus grypus (assembly GCF_964656455.1). Lineage (NCBI taxonomy): Eukaryota > Metazoa > Chordata > Mammalia > Carnivora > Phocidae > Halichoerus > Halichoerus grypus. The sequence continues at coordinate 87,598,128 of NC_135714.1, forward strand.
ATACAAGAACAACCCCTGGGTATTCTCTCTGCTCTGATCCATCCATGCCATCTCTCTTAGGAGGTGTTTCCTCACATCTAAGACAGAGTTGTGGTCCTCAGCACTGGTGACTCTAGAAAGATCAGATTTCTGGTCATATCAGAGAACTGTGTATCCATCCATTCATCTATTTGTGATTTTACTCTTTGTTTTTTTTTTAATTTTATTTTATTTATTTTTTTTTTTTTTTAAATTTATTTATTAGAGAGCGAGCGAGAGAGAAACAGCATGAGAGGGGAGAGGGTCAGAGGGAGAAGCAGGCTCCCTGCTGAGCAGGGAGCCCGATGTGGGACTCGATCCCGGGACTCCAGGATCATGACCCGAGCCGAAGGCAGTCGCTTAACCAACTGAGCCACCCAGGCGCCCCTTTAATTTTATTTTTTAAGTAATCTCTATACCCAACGTGGGGCTCGAACTCACAACCCCAAGATCAATATCACATGCTCCACTGATTGAGCCAGCCAGGCTCCCCATTTGTGATTTTATTCTTATCCCTCTGTGTTCCAGAATGAATTTGAAATAGCTCAAACAAAATGTAACAAAATAATTTAAGTTAAAAACAGGAAAGAAAGAAAACAAAGTAAAGGACTAAACAGAATTCAGGAATGAAACCAAAAGCAAACACCTCCAAATTCATTTTGTGATCATTCATCCAGCTGCACACATGTGATTTCTATACTTTTCTGTATGGATATATGGGTAGCAATAGAAAAAACCCATTTTCCTTAAAAATAATAAAAATAATAACTGACAGAGAAAGACAAATACCATATGATGTCACCTATATGTGGAATCCAAAAAAAAATAAAAACCTAACTTATCAATACAGAGAACTGATCGGTAGTTGCCAGAGCCTGGGAGTAGGGAGTGGGCAGTGGGCAAAATGGGTGAAGGGGTCAAAAGGTACAAATTTCCAGTTATAATATAAATAAGTCCTGGGGATCTAATGTACAGCATGGTGACCACAGTGAATAATACTGTATTTTATACTCGGAAGTTGCTAAGACAGTAGATACTAAAAATTCCCATCACAAGGAAAAAAATTATAACCATGTGTGGTGATGGATGTTAACTAAATTTATAGTGATTCATTTCACAATACTCTATATACAAATATCAAATCATTATGTTATACACCCAAACTAATGTTACATGTCAATTATATCTCAATAAAAATAATAGTAACATTTACATGTCAGTCACACTTCTGACCAGTTCACCCACATTATCTCATTTAATACTAACAATTCCATGAGAGTGATTATTGTTAATTTTTCTCTTTTAGAGGATTAAGGATTTAAAGAACTTGTCTAAGATAAAACATGGAGTCAACTAAGGCATCCATTTAGCCAGGCTGTCATCACAGAGCCCACAGCAGTTTAAACTACTCTGCTAATGATCTTCTGTCTTTATGAACATTTCAGGTGTTGTTTTTATTTTTTCATTCTTCATTAGGACAAAGCAAATTGCATGCAACAGTGTGTCACAGATGGGTATTTTTATAATGATTAGGTTTTTGAAAACTTCATAATTTTAATAAAAAAGTTTATACAGAGCTTTTACATAAACTTACAGACTATCTTGTACTGATCTACTTTGAATTGTCATATTTTTTTAGTGTGCTAGGGTCTTAGGTGAAGCTCATGTTTGTGAAGTTAGGTCAGCCCATTTGTACAATGGCCCTTTCCTGCTACCTGCCCCATAAAGTTGAGCATTCATAGCAATCAAATCCCCACCTGATGTTTTAGGTGTAAGAAGGAGATAAGGAATCAAAAACACTTTCTTTGAGTAGAAAGTGTCACCTTCTTTTTATATTAAAAAACAAAGCTAAAGTTGAAAGCCCAACAGACAGAATTTTGCATTTTATTATGTCTCTTAATCTTATGATTTCATTATCATAATAATTTCATTCATTATCTCTCCCATGAACTAGAAAATGAATTACCAAGAGTTCAAGTTCATGATATAATTCTAAATATTCTACAAGGTAGTCACTTGGTATGAGGCCACAGATGACTAAAAAAAGTTTAAAATTTGCTATAATAAAGCACTAAGATAAGACTGGGGCAAATAAAATAAAATAAGATATCAGTACTTAGATGAACCAAGACTGGCTTTTAGAAAAACAAGTAGTATAACACAAAGCTATAATTTAAAGTAAGCAGAGAGTGAGGAGGGAAGGGCAGAGAGAAAGAGGACACCCACACTTATGAACAGAAGGTTCGGGTGCAAGACCTGGGCTATTTCTGTGTAAGACACGTGTTGATGGGAAGAATTAGTTGTCACCAGAGCATTACAGCACACTTGAAACATGAAGTCTTTGAAAGGGATCTACCAGAGATGATGCACAAAAAATGCTTTCTTGGGGGCTTCCTGAGTCACAAACTATCCTAAAAATTAAGAAACTAAAAATGAAACAGCTATGTAATTTGACAGCAAATACAGGTATGAAATATGTCATCAAGTTGGTAAAAGAAGCAATAGGTTTAAGTATAAGGCTCAACAGAGACTTTACCCCATGGAGAACAATGACCAAAAAAAAATAGGCCATATAATAATTTAAATATGTATGACTTGAGTGTTTGCATATCTTACTTTTTTGGTAATGTTAGTTTACAAATGGCTTGGCCAAAATATACTGTAAAACTGCTTCTCATAAAGATCAGGGATCCCTATTATCTGATGATATACAGAGATGAAACCAGAGTGATTCCTTTTAAGCCAGAGATTCACCAGCCCTACTAGGGAAAATTGCTATTTGAAATACCCAAAAGTCCGTAAAACATTAATGGCATGCTAAACTAGATGACTACTCTAAAATTCTTGATTAGTTGATCTCAAAATTAAAACTTCCTGTGAAATGTTCTCACATAAAATGGTTATATGGAAATGCAGAGAAAGGAAGAACTGAACTCATATAATGTGTCTATGTATATGTATGAGTGTATGTATCTCTATAAATTTATTTTTATTTCCTCTCTGTCTCACAATTTAATTAAATGAAAATTCATGTGGTGAAGCCTAAAACTCAACCCAAACTCAATTCTTTTTGTACTCTCAGATGGTCTTACCTCTACCACAATACAAGAAATAATAAAGGGCAATGTCTTTTTTATTTTTATTACTTTTATTATTACATACAATAAAATATACAGTTTCAAAGTTATGGCATATGCATTCACCTGGGCAACCATCACCATAATCAATATAGCAAACAAACCCATCACCCCCAAAAGTTTATTCTTGCTTCTTTGAAATCCCTCCCTCCCCTTCTCCACACTCTGCCTCTCCCTTTCCTCAATCCCCAGACAACCACTGATCTGTTTTCTGTCACTGTGGATTAGAGTTTGCATTTTCTAAAGTCTTTTGTAAATGGGATCATACAGTATGTACTCCTTTAGGTCTGGCTTATTTCACTCAGCATAATAATTTGGAGATTCACCCATATTGTGTGTGTTTACCAATATTTCATTTCTCTTTGTTGCTGGGCAGTATTCCATTGTATGGACATAGCACAATGTGTTTATTCAATCCCTCGTCGCTGGACATTTGGGTTTTTTCCAGCTGTTTGCTATTACACATAAAGCTGCTATGATCATTCATGTACAAGCTTTTGTGTTGACTTACACTTTCTGTTCTCTCAGGTAAATAACTAGGAATATAATGAATAGGTCATATGGTAACAGTAGGTTTAACTTTTTAGGAAACGGCCAAATCACTTTGCAAAGTGGTTTTACCATTTAAATTCCCATCAACAATATATGGGAGTTCCAGTTCCTCTGTATCTTTGCCAACACGTGGTATGGTCAGTCAGCTAACTTAAGCCATTCTAATAGATGAATAGTAATATCACACTGTGTTTTTCATGTGAATTTTTCTACTGAGCATCTTTTCATGTGCTTACTTATCAATCCATTTTTTTGATGACATGTCTGTTCAAAGATTTTACACCGATTTTATTGGCTTTACAATTATTAAATTTTGAGAATTTTTTATACATTCTGGATACAAGGCCTTCATCAGATATATAGTTTGCAAATCTTTTCTCACAGAATGTGAATTGTCTTTTCATTCTCTTAATAGATTCTTTAAAAGAACAAAAGTTTTAACTTGCAATGAAGTCTAATTTTTTTCTTTCATTAATTGTACTTTTTTGTGTTGACTCTTAAGAAACCTTTGCCTGACTTATACCAAATATACAGGTTTAGCATTTTTACCTCTTAGTGATTGTTTCATATCTGTAACATTTTGGTTGAGATGTTAAATGGTGGACGAGTACTGTGGATGTGAATGTGGGAAATAATTTTAATTATGTGTAATTGGTCACAAGGCCTAAGTTGCAGTAACTATTGCTGTTTATTTAACAATGTCTTGTTGCTTGGTATGCATTAACCTTTAGGTGTAAAGATTGTGTGTCTATCCAACAGGGAGCCATAATATTTAAATTGACCAACCCAATGTTACAATACTTTTAGGTGGCCAAATGTAAACTAAAAGCCTTAATTAAAGTGGTGCAATTTTGTATAACAACATCAGTAGTTCAATAAATTTGGATTGCCATACAAGAAGACGAAGAAGAAGAGGAAGAAGAAGGAGGAGAAGGAGGAAGAGGAGAAGAAGGAGAAGAAGGAAGAAGAAGAAGAAGAGGAGGAAGAGGAGGAGGAAGAGGAGGGGGAGAAGAAGAAGGAAAAGGAAAAGAAGGAGAAGAAGGAAGAAGAAGAAGAGGAGGAAGAGGAGGAGGAAGAAGAAATAATTTTGCCTAACTCAAGGTCACATTTTCTTCTATGTTTTCTGCTGGAAGATTTATAAGTATTAGGTTTTATGCTTAGATCTATAATTCATTTCAAGTTAATTAAAGATCAAAGTTTATTTATTTTGCATGTGGATATCTAATTTTTTCAGCACCCTTTGTTGAAAAAGTCTCAATAGTCTAAAATCAAAGTGTCAGCACCTTCTGTTCCTTCTGAAGGCTCTAGGACAGAATCCATTTCTTTACCTTATCTAGTTTATCTAGTTTAGATTGAGCCCACCTGGCATATCCAGGATAATCACTTCATCTCAAAGTCAATTGATTAGCAAACTTAATTCCACCTGCATCCTTAATTTCCTTTGCCATATAACCTAACATATCACAGGTTCTGGAAGTTAGGATCATTGTGGGGCTGGACCACACATGTTTACTGAAATTCATGTTTTCCTACTGTAAAAAACCTTTCTCCATCCTTTAAGATAGGTCAGTTACCCTAACCAATAATTCCACCACTCTACAGATATTAATTCCCATTCCCTACCATTAACCTTGTCCTACAACAGTTAAATGAACAATGCCCTGCTTTAATGTATGAAAGTCAATGTCAGTGTCATAATGTACAATGCACCATGCACTTATCCTAGAAACCTGTGTGTCTATTTCTATTTGAGAAGCATCATTGAAACAGCCATGCAACCACCATGTAAGTGTTTGAGTAAACCTGAGCAAATATCTGTTACAGTAATTTCATAAAATGTATTTTTCTCATTGAATGAGATGTCATATGCAATAAATAATCTTTAATGTAATTCTCAATCCTAAGCATATTTGATTGTGTAAAACCAAAATAATAAATATAGTTAGGATTTACTCAGTGCTTACTATGTACCAGATATCTGTGAAACACCCATTCCCTTGTGTAATCCTTACAACAAACTCTGAGGTAGTTTTTGTTTTCCCTGTTACACAGGAAGCTGATGTACAGACCTAAAGGGGCATGAAATAATCTGCCAAAGGTCACATCCTTAGTGTATACAGGAACCACTGTTTATGCCTAGTACATGTTTCTATATCCATGATACCATACTGCTGTGATCCTTTATTATAGGGATCCACACATAGGCTGGCAGGGATAACAGCAGGAGAAACCCAGAGACCAGAACTCTTGTTCTTGTGCTCAATCTCAAACCCACCCTTAACATTTCCAAATCTTATTGCTCATTTTTGCTTTGTATTAATCAACATCGGCTAGATTCTGCTGCAATAACAAATAACCCCCAAATTTTTGTGGCTTTTAACAACAAAGATTAACTTCTCAACTCATATTGCATGCACATCACTGACAGCTCCTATCTTGAATAGTTTGATCACCTGGCAGAACTTCTACTTGAAAGGAGCATACATTAGTTCTGCTCCCTTTTCTTGGCCAAAGTAAACCACCAGGCTAAGCTTGGTATCTGCTAAGCAGACATAGACAAAAAGGGGCAGTACATTTTGGGAACAATAACAAAATGTATCACAAACTTCTTAGCTTCATCTTTCCATTCCTCTGGCTTACTCCAATCTCTCCCATTCAAATACCTTTATCCACTGGTTTCTCTAGCTCTCAAACTCACCCTATATCTGTCCTTTGTTGCAATGTACTACTTTTCTCTTCTTCCCTGTCTTAGTGCTTGCCAGATGCACATCTGCTAAATGAACCCCTTCAGTTAGGTCTGGGGATTTTCCCCTATAAATGGCTCTAACAGAGCCCCAGTGTCCAGGGATCCACTTCTCTGGCATTAGTTTACATAGATATTTCCTGAATTCACTGAATGACTTGAATCTGAATCTTAAGAAAAGAAAAAAAAGAACATTCCATACTAAACAATGGATAGCCTGAAGGAGAGATGAGGTATCTCTACTATATGATAAAAATGTATTCTAGTTTTAGGAAAGATTAACCAAGAGGAAAATACTTCTTGGTGATAACTCCTACTTCTGTCTAATTTCTTGCACCTGCATATGCTGCAATCATTATTACACATGTGGGGAGAAGTGGATTACAACCTATGCTTTTTGTCTTTATGTAAAATAGAATAAATTTAGTTTGTACTACTGAAACCTCTGTTGTTTTAAAAATTAATTTTAAGATTAGTTATGCTTTGTGTGCATCTATATAATCTTTCAAAAATAGTAAATAGCAATATGATTTGCTTATAGTGTACATATAAAACTGCTTTATATTTCATTTAAGTTTGTCATCTCTCAGGTCAAGAAAGGGCTTAACTGATTATTTTAAAAAGGTATCCATTATGTCCTTAAAGTTCACATTTATCAACACCAACTAGATTCTTAACCATTTCCTTAGAAAATGCAAAGTCAGTGCCTGGATATTTATTCTGAGCACTAGACCCATATACCTCTTTCCTATTAAACATTTACTCTGAAATATCCCTTAATCACACCAAACTCAGTATATCTATCATTTTCAGTCCATTACTCCAGTACACCCTTCACTCTGCCACTCCTACTTTCATTCCCACCAAGACCCTACTCTTTCTATATTTCCTAGGCTGTTAAAAGGTACCATCATTCACCCAGCTGCCCAAGACTGACACTTGGGAGTCATGATAGACTCTTCTGTATCTCACCTCCCTCATCAACTTAGTTGTCAAATCTTCTCACCTCCTATACACTTTTCAAAGACGTAAATGCTCACCATTTTCACTATCTGTGCCCTGGTTTAGACTTTCATCAAATCTTTGAGTAATCTCCTTATTGGACTCCCTCTTCACCCTCAGTTGACATTATTATATTTATGAAATGCAGATCTCACCGTGTTACTTCTCTACTTAAAATCTTTACTTGTAAGATCTACCACTTATCTGCCTACTGTAGAAATCATTCTAATAATTTTTCACGTAACAACTCATTACATCCTCATAATAACCCTGTCATGGAGATACAATATAATATTCTCTACAATTTGATGTGATGAAATTTATGCACAGAGAGGCGAAGTAATTTGCCCAAGGGGCACCTTGGGTGGTTCAGTTGGTTAAGTGTCTGCCTTCAGCTCAGGTCATGATCTCAGGGTCGTGGGATCGAGTCCTGCCTTGGGCTCCCTGCTCAGTGGAGAGTCTGCTTCTCCCACTCCCTCTCCCTCTGCTGTTCTCCCTGCTTGTACTCTCTCTCTCTGTCAAATAAATAAATTAATTAAATTAAATAAAAAATTGCCCAAGTTCTCAGAACTAGCAAAAAGCCTTGGATTCAAACTCAGATAGTGTGCCTCCAGAGTCTATCTTCTTAACTACCACAGTATATTATAGTTTTCTTTATATTTATTCACTACATAGAAACAACGACTCCTCTTCAGCTTCAGGATAAACTGCAAAGGCATATAAGATGCTCTGTACTATGTCTCTTATCCATCTCTCCATTCATCTTTCTCTACTCTATTGGCCCTAGTCCTGTCTAAACATTTAAATCTACTATATGCATCTATTTATCAAAACATTTCTTTTTTTTAATATTTTTATTTATTTATTTGAGAGAGAGAGCATGAGTGGGTGAGGGGCAGAGGGAGAAGCAGACTCCCCACTTGAGCAGGGAGCCTGATCCGGGGCTCAATCCACAGTCTCCGGGATCATGACCTGAGTGAAGGCAGACGATTAACTGACTGAGCCACCCAGGCACCCCTATCAAAACATTTCTTGATCATATACTTTGTAGCCAATACTTTTGTAATTTCTTATACTATGCAAAAAAAAAAAAAAACCCACATAGTCCTTGTTCTCAAGTAGTCCAACAGTACGTGGAAACTGATGAGCAGCTCAGCTATTTCAGGAACATGGCACTTATGATGACAATGATGGGGTATGCACAAGGTACAAGGGCACACAGAGGAGAAGCACTTGGGACAGGAATACTTGCTGGAGAAGGTGATATTTGAACTTAATCTAAAGAAATGAGCAGAAGGAAAAGAAAAGAAAAATATTCTAAGGAAGGAACAGTGTAAAGGAACGTTAGAGAGCTTGACAGAACAATAGAGTTGTACCATTCAATATGGTAGCCACGAGCCAAGTGGAACTACTGAGCATTTAAAATGTGGTTAGTCCAAATCTGGATGTACTAGAAGTTTAAAATGCATGCTAAATTTTTAAAACTATTTATGACAAAAATATTTAAAATATTTCATAGCTTTTATATTGACTATGTTAAAGTGAAGGTTTATATATTTGATTAAATAAAATCTATTATTAAAATTAATTTTACCTGTTTATTAGTTTTACTTCTTTAATGTGCTTCTAGAGGATTTTAAATTACATATGTGGCTTCCTTTATATTTCTATTTTACAATGCTGCCTTAAAGAAATGGATTTAAAAGGTTAGCTGATGCTGGTTAGCAATGCTGGTTTAGGCCACAAGATGGTGACTTGGGACAATATCAATTGCTTGGCATGAGGTGGAGCTGCAAAGAAAATTCAAAGATAAGAAGAGAGTAGAGAGCCATGCCCATGGCAACAATCTAATCAAGGCTTCTGGACTATCCCCTTAGTGAAAGTTGGCATTTGTCAGAAAGGCTATTTATTTAGGAAGGGGGGAAAGATACAGCTAAGTTTATTATAAATTGAGAGTCTATAACACAATTCATGAACAAAAAGCATGAATCGTACTAGTGGGAACTTGAACTCTAGGGGAGGCATAGAAGCAAGAAGGGCCTAGTCACAGTCAAGAGTAAATCATAAGACATCCCCTTCACTCACACAGCCACGAGCCTATGTCTACCACAGAGCCAGACACATGGATGTTCAATTCATAATTGTGGGATGAACGAATATGTGAATCAGCACCAAAGCAGGTCAACAAGGAGCCAGAACGATTGGGTTTCATGGTGAATCAGCAAGGGCTAGTTAAATTTGAATTAAGTTTAGCCTCCTGATTCCTTTATTTCTGGTTCTTAGATGGGCTGCTGTGATGTGAGCCCAGATGGAAGAGCATATCCTGACATTGGGTTTACCTAGGAAATGTGATCCAGGTTTTTAGATTCTAACTCCCTCTCTAAACTCCTATCTTAATGCCTTCTTTAAGTTTGTTTTGTTTTGTTTTGCTTAGTGTTGCTTTGTTTGGCTTTGGAATCTAAAACCTGAAATAAGATGTTTAATGATCATAGGATCTGAAAAGAAGTTCTTTAATAAAGCCTAGCTTATCCACAGTATGATTTATCTGGAAATCTTAAATATCCAGGAGCCAGGAAGTAATTAATTAGTGTGTTGAATTAGTATGGTTATCTCAAAATCCATGCCTTAGTGACCACGCACTTAACTTATAAAAATGAGTTCAATATTCAAGTTTATTTGCTCTTAAAAATTAAAATTGGAAATAATATTAATAGTTTTTGAGCATTTACTGGACACAGCACATTATTCCATGAAAGAGGTATTATTTTCAGTCCTATTCTACAAATAAAAAGAGGACTGAAAAGATTAGACTCAAATTCATATGTATCTGACTCCAAATCCAGCAATATTAGTTGTGATAATTATGTTACTTCTGTAGCAGATTAGCAGACTACACTGGCAGTGGATAGAAAGTGATAGCTAATGACCTGATGAGCAGTACATGGCATCTGCCTTCTAGTCTGCTCAGGTCAACTAATAACTGTATTATGATATGGTTTACTGCTATAATAGAGACATAAAGTGCAAAGTGAACTTGTGAAGTAGCCAATTCAAACTGAATTTGGAGATGGAGGGAGGTCATCAGTGGATTCTTAGAGAAGGTGGCACCTAGAGAGACTTGAAAGGCAAATTACTTAGGTAAGAAGGGTAGGAGATAGTTACTCCTGGCAGAACAAAAACACTGGCAAAAGAAAAGTTTGTGGCATGTTCAAGAACTGCAGCAGAGTAGAAAACACTGTGCTAGAGGTGAAAAAAGAGGCTGGAGAGATGGACCAAGGTTAAGTCATGGTGGCCCTTACCTATTAAATTATATGTGATAAAATAAAGGAGCCACAAAAGCATTTAAAGAAAGTCACATGATTAGATTGAATTTTTTGGGCGGGGAGGGGGGAGAGAGAGAGAGCGACGGTGGCGGGGGATTGTAAAGGGAGAAGGAGAAAGAGAATCTTAAGCTGGCTCCACGTCAAGCATAGAGCCTGACATGGGGCTGGATCTCAGGAGACCTAAGATCGTGACCTGAGCTGATACCAAGAGTTGGTGCTTAACCAACTAAGCCAGCCAAGAGCCCTGATTACATTGCATTTTTAAAAAGATCACTGGCTAGTGTAAGAAATAAGGAAGAAAGGGAAGATAAGAGGCAAGAAAATGACAAAAGGAGCTGTGGTGGCAATCCAGGTGAGAAATTGAAGAGCTAAACTAGGACTCTACCAAGAGGAATGGAGAGATGTAGATGGATTTGAACACTACCAAGAAGGTAGAATTCAAAGTTTAGTGCTTATCTGGATATAGGTGATAAGGGAGAAAAAGGTGTCATGCATGATTCTAAGATTTCTGTCCTGGGCAGTTGAGTATATGACAATGTCCTTAACCAGCATAAAGAACACAGAAGGAACAGTCTCAGAGGGAGAGAAACTGGTTCAGTTTTTGACTTGCTGATTTTGAGGTGCTTTAGTGGTATTCAAGAGAAGGTGATGTACCATGAGTTAGACAAATAGCTCTGGAATAAAGAAAATAGATCTTAGCTAGAGATGTATTGATTTGCAGCTATCACAAAAAGAACAAATGCCAATGGATTGCCCAAAGAAAATTAAGAGGAAGGGATATCTTGTAAACCAAAGGATTCTCCAGAGATTCTAGAGGCAAAGTAATGGTTTTATTGTACACTGCACTATAAATTTACAGAGTACTTACATAAATACTGATTCATTTGACTCACAATTATTCCGTGAGAAAAATAGTGTGCCATCATTCTCATATTACAGATTAAAAAATTGAAGTTCAATTCAGTTAAGTGACTTTCCAAAAATCACCAGACTAATGGGTTGTGGATCCAAGTCCAAATCATAATTTTCAGACTCCAAATTGGGGCCTCTTTTTACTAAACCAAATTGCTATTGTTAATACTTGGTACAAATTCCAATTTAGAAAGAGCATGAATTTTTACTTGAATTGGTGGAGCTGAAACAGGCAAATAAGCCTGAAATGCATCCATGTCTAGCAAAATTCCAGGGTTTGTATCTACCTATTATCGGTGTTAAAGACACTTACCTAGACTTTTAACCTTTCCTACCAGCACCAAAAACTAAAAGTGTATCTATTGTCAGGCTGTCTTTCAAATGAATAGGTCAGCCTGGAATAAAAGCCAAAATTAGCAACCTTCCAGGCTTTGTGACTTGAAAGTCTTCAGATCTTTATAACAAAGACCATTAAAAGGATCTTGAGCCCTTGAGGCTGAAAACAAACGTGACATTCTGCTGCATTCAATAATTATTTGCTTCTGAGCATTTGTTTGCCATTATTTTCTGTGGCCCTTTTGTAGGATTTGTGTTGAGATTTCCCATATTGACATACCAAAATGAATTCATTATAAATTCCTTTGGTGGATGATTAATACCTTTCTGAGTAAAATTCAAAATAGGGTAAGGGTAAAGATAGGCTTGGAAAAAAAAAATAGAGAAGTTGAATTCAATTAATCATTTTTTTCATCCTTGTGAAATTGGAAGCACAAGATTACTAAAGCAGAGCTGTCCCAGGTTTAAAAAAAGAAAGAAAGAAAGAAAGAAAGAAAGAAAGAAAGAAAGAAAGAAAGAAAGAAAGAAAGAAAAGTCAGAATATCCTTTTGATTGCCTGGACTTCCATTCAAAACAATACAGATGTAGCTAGCACAATGTTCTAAATGTATAAAATCCCTGAATTTATCTTATTGGAAGGTGAGTTACAAAGTAATTTTGGCTGAGCATATATTGTAATTAATATTCAGAAGTGTCCTAAATAACAACCTTAAACAACAAAGTATTGCAAACTTGGCTAAGCAAATAATCCCCACTTTAGAATCTCTCTCTCCCTGAACCTAATGACAACAACAAAAAGATGCTGGATCAGTTAGCTTTTACTTTATAACAAATCACCCTCAAAACAGTGTCTTAAAACAACAACCAGGGTGGAGTGTTGGATGTCACCAAGATGGTCCTGACCTCACTCCCCTTCACAAGAAAAACAACTGTTCAAGAACAAGACGCCACTGAGAGAATCCTAGAACATGGGTGTGAGGCTAAAGTACTTCCTGTAAAACAGACACCAAGACAGACTGCATCAGAAGGGAAAAAAAAAATTATTATATGTTGACTGCATTGTCCCTCCTCCAGGACAGCACAGAACCATGCAGAGAGGTCTCCTGAGAGTCTCCACCTCCTACAGTGGGGAAAAAAGAACCCAAGAGGGACACTCAGCAGCCCCCAGCACTATGGGTCATTTTGCAAGAACCCCTATTGTGATTTCCCACTATGGGGACTGCTGAGCAATCTGTGGGGCTTGACCAATGGGAATTAGACTGTGACAGAGAAGTGGGAGGGGGCTTACAATAACCAGCACATGGATCTTGACCGTCTGAACAGATACCTGCAGCACCCAAGTAGTAATTCCAATCAGTGGTTTTGCTCATCTGCAGAACAAGTCAGGGTGCACTCTGACCAAGGAACTTGGTGGGATGCAGATCTACCCAATTCAGATCCTCAAACAAGGAGTTTTGCCAGCCCTACAGTCTAGGGAACGGAATCACAGCCCCACCCTAGTGGAGAGTGCAGCCCCACCCTTGTGGAGAGTGCCTTCCAGGCAGTCAGGCGGAGCTAATTGCCGCAGAGCAAAGCCAGGACTGGATATGGAGCATTCACATGCTAGGCACAAACGTGGGATTAATTTATAGCCAAGGTTGAGAATAGCTCCGGGTACCTCCTACCCTGAGAGTCTGTTTAGAAAATTGAGAGTAGCCCAGAGTGACCCCGCCCTCCTCCTACCCGGGCAAAGAGCTGAATCATAGCCTCACCAACCATGGAGAGTGTCTTTTGGCCCCATCTGACAAGAAGGGTTGCTGACAATTCCTGGAAGCTGTGCAGCCCAGCAGTGCTTGAGCTAAGAGGCAGAAAAGTGATGTTGACAGTTTGGAGAACAAAGCTAGTGGCTTTGGTCAGGGAATTTGGGGTGTAGTTGGCTTCAGTTAAGACAACAAAGAGCTTTATCAGCTTTACAGCTCCTTCTCCTATTGTGCCCAGGCAGGGAACATAATTCACAGCCCCATTACTAAATATAGCCTCCAGGCTGACCAACCTAGAAACCTAACCAGAGCACACAGGAAGCTGCATAGCATTCAATAGCCCCAAGCACAGTGACACATGAACAGCATCATTCTCTGGAACAACCAATGGATCAGAGAAGAAATTAAATGGGAAATAAAGTTTGAGACAACTGAAAATGGAAACACAACATACCAGAACTTGTGGGATATAGCAAAAGCAGTTCTAAGAGGAAAGTTCATAAAAATGCCTACATTAAGAAGCAAGAAAGATCCAAAATAAACAATCTAAGTCTATACCTTAAGGAGCTAGAAAAAGAAGAGCAAATAGAGCCCCAAGTTAGCAGAAGAAAAGAAATAATAGAGAATAGAGCAGAAATAAATGAAGTAGAGAACAGAAAATTGAGTCAGGAATCAAAAATCTCCCAGTGAAGAAAAGCCCAGCCAGACAGCTGCACAGATGAATTTCATCAAACATTTAAAGAAGAATTAACAGTAATTCTTCTCAAACTCTAAAAAATCAAAGAGGTGGGAACACCCAAACTCATTTTATAAGGTCGACATTATCTCAATAACTAAACCAGAAAAGGACACTACTAGAAAAGAAAAGTGTAGGCCAATATCCCTGATGAATACAGACTCAAAAACTCCCAATAAAATACTGGCAAACTGAATTCAGGAGTACACTAAAAGGATCATTCACCATGATCAAGTGAGATCCATCCCAGGTATCCAAGGATGGTTCAACAAATGCAAATCAATCAATGTGATAAATCACATTAACTGAATGAAAGAAAAGAATCATGATCATCTCAATAGATGCAGAAAAAGTATTTGACAAAAAACAACATCCATTCATGAAAAAAACCCTTAACAAATTAGGCATAGAAGGAACATATCTCAACATAATAAAGGTCATATAAGACAAGCCCACAGCTAACATCATAGTCAATGGTGGAAGGTTGAAAGCTTTTCCTCTAAGATCAGGAACAAGATAAGGGTGCCTACTCTCACCACTCCTAATCAGCATGGTACTGGAAGTCCTAGCTAGATCAGTCAGGCAAAAGAAAGAGAGAAAGAAAAAGAGAAAGGAAGGAAGGAAGGAAGGAAGGAAGGAAGGAAGGAAGGAAGGAAGGAAAAGAGAGACAGAGAAAGAAAGAAAAGATAAGAAAGAAAGAAAAGAAAGAAAGAAAGAAAGAAAGAAAGAAAGAAAGAAAGAAGAAAGAAAGAAAGAAAAAAGGTATCAGAATTGGAAAGGAAAAAGTAAAACTGTCTTTATTTGCACATTGCATGGTTTTATATAAAGAAAATCCTAAAGACGCAACCAAAAAGCTGTTAGATCAATAACTTCACTAAAGTTGCAGGATACAAAATTAACATACAAAAATCAGTGGTGTTTCTATATACTAACAATTAATTTTCTTTTTTTTAAGATTTTATTTATTTATTTATTTGACAGAGAGAGACAGAGAGAGAGGGAACACAAGCAGGGGGAGTGGGAGAGGGAGAAGCAGGCTTCCCACTGAGCAGGGAGCCTGACATGGGACTTGATGCCAGGACCCTGGGATCATGACATGAGCCAAAGGCAGACGCTTAACGACTGAGCCACCGAGGCACCCCACTAACAATTAATTTTCTGAATAAAAAAGAAAGAAATCCATCCTATTTATAATAACATCAAAAACAATAAAATACTGAAGAATAAATTTAACAAAAGAGATTATCTCAACTCTGAAAACTATGATACTGATGAAATCAAGATAACACAAATAAATGGAAAGGCAGCTTATATTGCAGATTGGAAGGATTAATACTGTTAAAATGTCAGTACTACCAAAAGCCATTTATAGATTCAATGCAGTCCCTCTCAAGAGTCCAATGGCATTTTTTATACAAGTAGAAAAGCTCTCCTAAAATTTTATGGAACCACAGAAGACCCTAAATAACCAAAGAAATCCTGAGAAAGAGCAAAGCAGGAGACATGTACTTCTGATTTCAAGCTATACTATAAAGCTATGGTCATCAAAACAGAATGGTACTGGCATAAAAACAGACAAATAGACCAATGGAACAGAATCAAGAGCCCAGAAATAAACCCAAGCATATACGGTCAACTAATATTTGACAAGGGATCCAAGAATACTCAATGGAGAAAAGATAGTCTCTTCAATAAATGGTGCTGAGATAATTGGACATTCTCATGTAAAAGAATGAAATAGACCATATCTTATACCACTCATGAAAATTAGCTCAAAATGGATTAAAGACTTAAATGTAATAAGACCTAAAACCATGAAACTCTTGGAAGAAAATATAGGAAAAAAGCTCTTTGACATGAGTCTTGGTAATGATTTTTTGGGTATAACACCTAAAGCATAAGCAACAAAATCAAAAATAAACAAGTAGAACTACATCAAACTAAAAAGCTTCTGCACAGCAAAAGAAACTATCAACAAAGTGAAAAGAAAGTCTATAGAATGAGGAAAAATATTTGCAAATCTTATATCTGGTAAGGGATTAATGTCCAAAATATATAAACAACTCAATTGGGCAAAACACCTGAATATACAAAGAAGATATACAAAAGGCCAACAGTACATGAGAAGATGCTCGACATCACTAGTCATTAGGGAAATGCAAATTAAAACCACCATGAGATAAAACTTCACACCTGTTGGAATGGCCATTATGAAAACGACAAGAGATAAATGCTGGCATGCAGGTGGAGAAAAAGGAACCCTTGTGCACTGTTGGTGGGACTGTAAATTGATATAGTCCCTATGGAAAACAGTATGGAGGATACTCGAAAAATTAAAAATAGTACTACCATGTAATCCGGAAATTTCATTTCTGGGAATATATAAAAAGGAAATGAAAACACTAACTCTAAAAGTTATCTTCACCCCCATGTTCATAGCAGCATTATTTGCCATAGCCAAGACATGGAAACAACCTGAGTGTCCATTGATGGATGAATGGGAAAAAAATAAGTAGTGGTATATATACAATAGAATATTATTCAGCCATTAAAATATGAGGAAATCCTACATTCATGACAACCTGGATGCACATTGAAGGTATTATGCTAAATGAAGTAAGTCAGACAAAATTAAATACTGTGTGATCTCACTTACGTGTGGAATCTTAAAAAAAAAAAATCACACTCGTAGAAAGACATCAGACTTGTATTTTCCAGAGATGGAAGGTGGAGGGAGGGGGAATTGGAGGAAGGTGGTCAAAAGGTACAAACTTCCAATTATAAAATAAATAAGTACTGGGGTGCCTGGGTGGCTCAGTCGGTTAAGCATCTGACTCTTGATTTCGGCTCAGGTCATGATCTCAGGGCCATGAGAGTAAGCCCCTCATCAGACTCCTCGCTGGGTATGAAGCCTGCTTAAGATTCTCTCTCTCCTGCTCCCTCTGCCCCTCCCCCCCACACTCTCTCTCTCAATCTCTCTCTTCCTCGCTAAAAAAAAAAAAAAGATAAATAAGTACTGGGATGTAATATACAACATGATGACTAGCTAACACTGCTGTATGATATACAGGAAAGTTATTAAGAAAGTCAATCCAGTAAACCTCTCATCAGAAGGAGAAAAATTTTTTTCTTTTTTCTTTCTTTTCTTTTTATTGTATTTATATGAAAAAATAGATTTAGCTGGACCTACTGTGGTAATCCTTTCACAATATATGTAAATCAAATCACTATGCTGTACACCTTAAACATATACAGTAGTGTGTATCAGTTTTTTCTCAATAAAACTGGAAAGCAAAAACAAAAACTAAATAACAACCATTTGTTTAGCTCAAGATTCTGTGGGTCTATGTCATTCTTCAAATCTGGGACAGTTTGGCTGATCTCTCTTGGGCTCTTTTGTGAGTTTGTGCTTAGCTGGTGGGTCTGCTGATGGCTGTGTAATAAAAGATATCTGACTGTTGGCAATCATCCAGGATATTGTGACAACTGGGGCACATGATGTTCATCCTCTGGCCGGCTAGCTTTGACTTCTACATACAGTGACCACAGAGTATAGAGAACAGCTAGAAAGAACAGACATTGCTGCTCAATGCTTTTCATGCCTCGGCTTACACTGTAAGCCCATTGACCAAAGCAAGCACATGGCAAGACCCAGATTCAAGGGGTAGGAAAATAAATGCCACCTTCTTGACAGGAGGAATTGCAAGTCCACATTGAAAAGAGGTGTGCCTATGGAGGTGAAAGAATCTGTGGGAGTCTGCCATGAAGGCAAAGCCTAATACAATATCTTCAAAACCCAGGCACCAAGAAAAGAAACAGAAAATCCTGCTGCAGCACTCAACAACTGAACCCAGCCATGCCTACCTGAATTCATACTGTTGAAAGATAAAGTTGTGTGAATTTTAACTAATGCCCTGAATCTACATAGAAGGATGTTAAATATATATCCTTTTCTTGTTCCTTTTCCTGAGATGTAGTGAACTGTGCAAAAGGTTAAAAAATGGTTTTGACTTTGCCTCACAGAAGTAAGTTCAGAATATTTCAGCAGAGGGAACAGAGTCCAGGTGTTATAACAAAGAATAAATGTTCCCTCTCCTTTCTTCCTATCCTTCTCTGCTTTCCCTCTCTTCCCCTAGTAGCTTGTAGTTTGGAGAACACAAATAATGTTGGAAGAGAGTCAAGAAGTCACAAACTCTATGTAACAGCAAATTGAATATCTAGACAAAGCCACTCAAGCAGGAACAAAATCCTAAGAAACACAGAGAAATTACTAGAAAGAAAAAAGAAAGAGAGAGAGAGAAGAAAGAAAGAAAGAGAGAGAGAGAAAGAGAAAGAGAGGAAGAAAGAAAGAGAGAAAGAAAGAGGAAGAGAAAGGAAAGGAAAAAGAAGGAAGGAAGGAAGCTTGTAAAAAAATAAATAAATAAAGGACCAAGGATGTGGACTAGGAGAAAATAATGCAAGAACAGAAGAAAATTTCTTATAATTTAATAAGAAAATAATTCAATACAATAGAAGCTTAAAAAGAAGTGATAAAACAATAGAATGACATATGACCTAGAAAGGGAAATTCAATCATAAATATTAAGGGCACAAACAAAATAATTTTAGAATTAAAAGATTTCAAAGAGCAATCACTTCCACAGGCACCACTGGAAAACCATTACTGTCACGGGGAAAAAGCTTGAGGTAATCACGGAAGATGCACATGAAAAACGACATAACAGCATTTAGAGAAAAATTAATGAATGAGAAAAGCAAAGATAATCCAATGAAGGATACTTGTTACTCACAAAGTATTAAGTCCAATAAAGGGAATCAAATTTTTATTCAATGATGTAATAAAAGAAAAATTTTCTACAATGAAGAAAAAATTGAATTTGCCATGGGAAAAGCAAATGCAATATGTTCCAGAAATTACAACACTGATATATATACTAGCCAATTTTTATACTTTAAGAAGGAATAAGGAAGGAATTCTGAAAGTATCCAGGCTTTAAAACAAATTGTTGACAAGGGGAAAAAGTCAGGTTGGTCTCAAGCTTTTGCATAACAATATTCTATGCCAGGGGACAACAGAGTAACATCTATAAAATTCTGAGGGGAAGAAAGTTTGACCCAAGAACACTGTGCTCAGTTTAGCATTCAGGTATAAAGGCAATAAATAGATAATCATCCTCAAATATGAAAAAATTTGAGGAATATACAAGCCATGAGGCTTCTTTTTTACTTTTTTCAATTTACTTAAATTCAATTAATCAACATATAGTGTATTACTAGTTTCAGAGGTAGAGTTCAGCGATTCATCAGTTGCACACAACACCCAGTGCTTGTTACATCACGTGCCCTCCTTAATGTCCAACACCCAGTTACCCCATCCCCCACCCACCTTCCCTCCAGCAACCCTCAGTTTGTTTCTTATGGTTTGTCTCCCTCTCTGATTTCGTTTTATTTTCTTTTTCCCTTCCTTCCCCTATGATCCTGTTTTGTTTCCTAAATTCCGCAGATGAATGAGATTATATGATAATCTTTCTCTGATTGACTTATTTCGCTCAGCATAATACCCTCTAGCTCCATCCACGTCTTTGCAAATGGTAAGATTTCATTTTTTGGATTCCTGAGTAGTATTCCATTGTATATATACACCACAGTTTCTTTATCCATTCATCTATTGATGGACATCTGGGCTCTTTCCATAGTTTGGCTATTGTGGACATTGCTGCTATAAACATTGGGGTGCAGATGCCCCTTCAAATCACTATGTTTGTATCCTTTGGGTTAATACCTACTAGTGCAATTGCTGGGTCATAGGGCAGTTCTATTTTTAACTTTTTGAGGAACCTCCATACTGTTTTCCAGAGTGGCTGCACCAGAGCCATAAGCCTTCCAAAAAACTACTTGGCAAATAGATCTACTCGAAAGAAAACTCAAAGAACTCAGGCATAACAAAGTCCTGGTAGTCATTTAAAATATAGAATTAATTTTTAAAATACTATGAGAAGTCTGGTTACTGAAACAAATGAGTATGAAGTGCTTGTGCAATAAGAAAAACTAGGGAAGCTGCAGGATCAGTTAACATCCAGCTCTTGTACTCCAGGCACTCAATCACCATGAGCCGAAATTTAACCAAGTGGTTAAAAAAATTTAAAAAACACAATGTCTCTAACTTCATATTTTCCATTATCTATTTTCTTTTTCTTGAAGGATATTTTAGGAAAAATATCTTTTGTAATGGAGATAGATAGATGATAGATAGAAAGATAGATGATAGACGACAGATGTTCTGTACATATATCCATATATATGAAGTTTTATGATCCCTCTATATTTCAATTCAGTTTGATTTTGCTTAATTCAACTCAAATTATAAATTTTTATCAGAAATAGTATCAATAACATGATCTCATTTTTATAAAAGTATATCTCTCCATCTTTCTTCTCTATATTTATGTGAATAAAAAGATGTCTCTAATGATATTTCCTAAATGTTAATGATGTTTGTTTCTGGGTGGTGGGAGTGATTGAATGTTTTCATCTTTTTAATTTTACTTTTTCTGCATGGTCTGGAGTCATAGTGTGAGGACATATCAATTTTATAAAAATGGTAAAGAGATTTTACATTAAAACAGAAAATGGGAAGCAAATGCAGCAAAATATCAACAGTGGTACATTCTTGCTGGTGGGAAAATGAATGACTATTACATGACACTTTTTTGTTGTGGTACTCTACTGCAATTCTAAAATTTTGTTTTAATTTGGAGGCAAAATGAATGTCGATAGCAAAAACTGATGCCTACGGGGATTTTTTTTTTAAATATTTTTTGGTTCTCTGCTGTGTGATAGCTCACACCTCCAGTAAGAATCTGAGGTCAATCTTTAGATTGTTGCCTCCTCTTTGTTACCTGATATAAGAATGTGTGAATGAATGCCTATCTGTGACTCACCACGAATCACACCACGGCCTGGAAAAAATCTGCCAAGCAAGTGAAATATGTTCATGGGACAGTCTGATTAATAGGAAAAATCAGGCTGTTTAGTTCCAAACACTGTTAAAGAGACACCTGTTTGAAGGCTGTGAATGATGAATGCAGTGTGGCATATTACAGAGAAGAGAAGATGAATGATTATGTAAAAGAACAATAACCATAAACCCAACAGTGATTGGGCTGCTATTGAACCGCAAGCCATGGGCAGTAAGGAAACCTTGGAATGAAGTTGAGAACATGGAGCAATAATGGCTAACACCAGGAGGAAGAGAGAAAGTAATATGGTAAAGAGGCTGCTATTTAAAGTTCCTCAATTCTTTCCTCCTGTCTTTGCCTCCATGCTAAAAGTCCTTCTAGAGAATCACTGTCTCTAAGAGACAGAAATGCAAATTCAGCCAAGCTCAGAGGCTGAGTCTATGAATCAAGCAGTGCTCTAAGATTTTTGAGGAAATCAGCAATCCCTAAGCAAGTCCTGCCTGAAGAGACTATAAAAATACTATTACAGTGAGAACCCAAAAATGTTAAAATACAAACAACCAAAAACCCATCTCCGTATTGTCAAAAGAAATTAAAATAACACAACTCCTTCCTTGGTTTTGTGTGGTAATAAATAAGCAACTGTGTCCTGATAAATGCTCTCTTCTAAGGAATGTGCCTTACGTAGATGGGCTCATACAATCCTCTGAGACAGAAGTTATTACTAATCTAATTTAATAGAGAAATTACAGAACTTACAGAGAAACTAAGCAATTTGCTCAAAGCAATGAAGAGTCAAGATTCAAACTAAAGTAGCTCTGATTCCAAAGACCACACTCTTCCTAACACCTAACATTAAAAGTCAATGTTACTTAATCATAAGCATAGAAACTGAATTTATTTTATGTGATAAAACTGGAAAACCCCAGGGTGGAACCCTAAAGAAATGCCAAGGATTCTTTTTATTACAATTAATCTGGAATTAATTCCAATTTTTAAGGTGGGTTTTTTAAATAGATGATTCAAAAATAATTAAATTGTGGTTCTGAAAAACATTTAATTTAGCCAAAGCAGGAGCAGATCCTGATGACAAAGGAATGATGTCAATGAAATGAATTTCAGAACTTGAAAACAACCTTGGTGAGATCTAGACCGAGTTTGACAAAAGAACTTTAAACACATCTAATGTTTGTTATAATAGAGTTAAGTATCAACACATTCCCTTTAAACCTCTTCCAGATAGTCTATTAAAAAATACGTATTTTCAAAAGAAAAAAGATCCATTGTACAGCCAAGCTACAAACGACCACATATTGGTCAAATCTATCATGGAAATACTAGAAATTCTTCTGAAAATCACTCTTTTCTGTAGTTGTAAAAGCAATTCATCTACAAAAACATTGTAGATCATATCCTAAAACAAATTTTTTCACTTTTCAATATTCCATGTTTAAAAACATGATTTTTTCAGTATCTATATAGTTTACAGTGACTCCTCCTTGTCTAGGTAATAGTATTTCACACCTTGGTGTCCTTTTTTCTATGCTTTTTAATTGAGAATGCTCTGCTTGACCACTGGCCTCTAATTTTGTCTCATATCCTTCATACTTGGTTCTGCCCACTGAGACTCAGTCACAAGGAGCTTGGGGAATGTAGTAGAAAGACTACAGTGTATGGAATTAAAATGACTGGGCTTCAATTTTAAATTAAATTAGTCAGCAGTCAAATGAACAAAGTTGTGTAAATTCCACGGGTTAAGGACTGTTTCCTACCATAATCTCAGTGCCTAGAAGAGTGAGTAGGCATTAACCAGTAGTTGGTGAAAGTGAAAATGATGTTTTAACCACAGTGAAGGATTACTATTAAGATTAATGGAGGAAGTACTTTTTTGTAAATTGAGTAAACTTTATTTTTTAGAGTAGTTTCAGGTTCACAGCAAAATTGAGCAGAAAGTCCAGAAAGGTTCAATATTCTCCCTGTCTCCACACACATACAACCTCTACCGCTCTTGACAACCTGCACTACAGTGATACATCTGTCACAGTCAACGAACCTACACTGACACATCATTATCACCTACAACCTATAGTTTAGATTAGGGTTCACTCTTGTGTTGTTCATTTTATGGGTTTATGACAAACGTATACTGACGTGTATCCCCCATTATAGAATCTTACAGAATAGTTTCAGTGCCTGGAAGTCCTCTGGGCTCCACCTATTATCCCTCCCTACTCTGCCTAAACCAAGGCAAGCACTAATCATTTTACTGTCCCCATAGTTTTGTCCTTTTCCAGAATGTCATATAGTGGGAATCATACCATGTGTAACCCTTTCAGATTGGCTGCTTTCACCTAGTAATAAGCATTTAAGTTTCCTCCATATCTTGTCATGGCTTGATAGCTCATTTCTTTTTAGAGCTAAATAGTACTCCATTGTCTGGATATACAGTTCATTCAGAAGTACTTTTATTTTTTTTTTTAAGATTTTATTTATTTACTTGACAGAGAGAGAAAGAGAGCACAAGCAAGGGGAACTGCAGAGGGAGAGGGAGAAACAGGCTCTCCGCTGAGCAGGGAGCCCGATGCAGGGCTTGATCCCAGGACCCTGGGATCATGACCTGAGCCAAAGGCGACACTTAACCTACTGAGCCACGCAGGCACCCCCAGAAGTACTTTTAAACAATAAAACGTAACACTAATTATTATTACCATCATCATGATTGTTGAAGTGACATTTCAACCTTGTCAGCTTGACTATGACTCAACTCTTGGTTTTTGAGTCACAAAAACCTGTAAATTTCTCATTTTTTCAGAAACAAAAAGAGGTTATAAACATATGTTCAATACACTGGCTGAGGTGTGGTCAAATATCATACCCATAAAGCCATCAGCTTGCAATTGTTGCTTCATAGAGTGCTAATGGGACTTGAATTTGATATCCAATAGCCCTCTTCCTTTCATAGAGAGACTATGACTAAGAGAATTTCCAGACGGATAAATATTTCTTTTTTTCTCACCTCCAAAGACCAATTTCAACATCAAATTCAGCCCTAGTACTAAAAATTTGGAAAAGGAAAAAGGAAGTGTCAATTTAGGTCTTCTCTGTTACGGGCCCACGCCTAAAACTGAGTATATCCTAAATTAGCACCAGACCCAGATTTTGAGCCTAGAGTAAATCCAGTTCCCTGTGGTCTGCCAAGCCAAGAATGATTGAACATGAGATAAAGATTCCTCCTTCCTGGATGGTAGAACAGAACCATAGTGTTTCTGAACACTGAAATAAAATTCATTTGCTAATTCACCCTTTAATGTTTTTGTCTGAAGAATTTCTTTAGGTACCATTTTAATGAAATGGAATTGTTTGACATGTTAAACCATTTCATAAACCAAATTTAACCTGCAGCTAGCAAGCAATCAGGGCACCCTTATTGGAATAAGCCCCCACTAATACAGAAAGAGAGCAGAGTGCCTCTCCTGGGAGCATGACCTATACTTTTCAAAATTTGACTATATCCAGTTCAAGAAAAGATACTGACGTAGAAAAGGTCAAGAAAGACAGAGAAGTCTTGCAGCAAATTGAAACATGATCCCTCCATGTTCCCTAGGTCTTTTTTTAATGCAGGTGTGAGCACAACTCGCTTAACCAAAATTATTATAACCACTCTCTCTTGCTGGGATTGACAGTTGCAGATTCCAATGAACACAGATTTTTCTTTTTTGCTATATTTTGTGTGGGGAATATTTAGAAGAGTTACTTCAAGTGTAACAGGGTTTTACATCTCTTAACCCAACGTGAAGTTGACAAGTGCACCCACTGGAAATGGTAAATATGAGTTATGTTCATAGTGACATATGTGGTCTATCTCCAGAAAGAAGCAGTTCTAATAATTTTTGGAAATAGGGAAAAGGTCCATGTGTTCTTTCAGGTCCTTTGTTTTAGAGGCACAATCTCACTCATTCTTTATCCAATTTTCTAAACATATATCAGAACTTCATAAGGTGAGGCAGGAGAGTGTGGTAACAGCTTAAAACAGTTCAATGAAAACTATCCTGGGTTCCAAAATATAAATGGCAGGTATGCCTAAACATCTGGGACATAATCCCCCTATATCTAGCCCTACTACATCAAGAAGCTTATAGCTTTATATGAGGACCGCCTCAGATAAGGCTCAGTTAATTCTGGCACAAAATCATTGTCTTAAAAGAATAAAATTTGATTTACCTTGTTCTTATCATCATTTTGAACATCCACTATTAACCGATTTTAAATCTACTCGAGACCTAATATTCTGGGATTTATGTGCCAAACACTGATTCTCTTATTCTAGAGTTAAATTTAATTACATCAATCTTTCATTTTTATGCATTCTTATATAGAAAAGTCAGAACTAAATTTGAAAGTATTTTTCTTTGTCCCTAAATGAATGTACCTCAGCAATTTCAATTTTCATTTCAAGAGCTGCACTGCAGAATTACAGACCAAGATAGGATAAATGTAGGAAACAGAGGGCTAATTTTATACAGATTTTGCCTTAGATTTTCGATATACCAACATCTAATTTCCTTACTATGTCAGAACTCCCAAATATTGTACAAAACAAAAAAATAGAATAGAGTCCTAGTGCATTAAAGTTTCCTCCATAGTTAATTATTCCTAGAAAACAAAGCCTACCCTTTACTCTTGCTCTTTTCAGTTCTGTTACAGAATCATAAATCTTTTCTGCTCCTCACATTTATCTCAGATCCTGCAAAAACATATTTACATGGCTCTAATTCAGCAAGATACTGAACAGAAGTATCTGTGATGCTTTCTATATAGGAACTGACTTGCTGGAATTAATACTGTTAAGTCATTAAAGCATAGTCCCAGTGAAAGCAATTTAGTGGGGTTTCATTATGTATAAGGAAAGGAATTTCTCATGATTAATTTTTTGGTTGTTTAAGCATTTTTTTTTTATTTAGGCTTCTTAGAGAATTGTTTCTAAGCATTATTTTCACTCTTTTTAATAATTATATAGTCAATGAGTATTTTGCTTGGTCTGAAATGCACCCTTAGTCTACAAGGCAACAATATATCTCCACAGTAAATAGTGAAAGTCGTACTTAACAGTCTAAAACAAAAAAAAGAGAAATGGGTGGGGGAAAGATTGCGAGTAAATAAAAAGTACTGGATCACTGAAGTTTCTTATTTATGTAACAGCGTTTTTCTCAAACAAAAATCAGCATGTATTTACTGATCTCATTTTAATATAATAATTTATTTGCTGGGAACTAACAAAAGCTTCAGAAATCAAAATCCCTTTCTAATAAATTACCTCCTCTAAAAAAGGAGGGTATTAATAAGCAGCAGTCACTTCTATTAAAGCACAAAACTGCAAAGGGGTTTGATAGGTACCATTTTCATGATTAATGTTGCTAGGTCTTATAATCTATTTCTCTCATATAGTTTAGTTCTTTGTTTCTAATTTTCTGGTTCAAAATAATAAAGCAAGTTAGTAAAAAGCTGGAGAAGTGATTTAAAGAGCAGTGGTACAAAAAAACATTCTTGAATCAAAGGAGTTGATTTTTGCCAGCATGAGCCAGAAAGCCAAGAACTGTATCCTTCTACTCTAAGGTGTGTAGTTTACTGTGTTTGTTTTCATTTCTGAAGAAGAGTAAAAAGATTCAAAAAAAAAAAAAAGTCAATTGTCACTTCAAGAATTTGGAACCATCCAAAACCTTTTCCTTCTCCCCCAAATGCTTGCAGAACTTGGCTCAGAAACCACTCTATCACTGTAAAAATAAATGAGAAGATTGTTCATAATACCATGGAAATCCAAGTTAGTGGTGTATTGAGAGGGATCTGCTTTCCTATTCCCAGATGATTGAATTAAGGCATGAACTGCGGGGAATGCTTTCAAAATAACTCTGTTCATTATAGAAGCTTTTGGAGGAAGAATCCGAAGTGTTCCAAGTCCCAAGAGCTACTCTGCTACACTGAGTGGCCTTTGGATTGACATCCATACTAGTCAACTTATAACAAGCTCAAATCCCACAACAGCTCCGCTGGCCAGAATATTTTCATCGTAGAAAGGATCAAGAAAATGGCTTGAAATAAGTTGATCTTGTATGAGAGCTACATTAAAGATGGGTATTTAAAATCCATGAATTAAGTTTGTGTTCTATCAGGAGTGCAATCGTGTCTTTGTTTATTGAGATGATGAGTGTGGACAAGACAGTAATAAAATGAATATATACTCTAGTTCTAAGCTCAGGCCCAGCATATAATAGAAGCACAAAAAATACACAACTATTAAGTGAAAAACAAAATATTTCAGCCAAAATTTTGTTTCCAGACCAGAAATCAATCTCAACTGAAGTCGCTTTTGAATCGTTTGACTTATTGTATAAGATGCACAGTTGGTTTGTGAAAGAAATTATTTCTTTAATTTCTGCATCAAGATATCAAGATATAAGAAAATATGTTTTGCCACAAAGAGAATTTGGAAGTAATATAATACCACCTGATGGTACTCTTTCTATTCCAGAAACTCAAAATTCATACTTGGTGTTTTTAGCTGTAACTTCTTATCCCACTGTACCTGCCAATAAACAATTTTGTTTCACTTTGACTCCTATTTCCTGTACCATAATTCTACTTTCCTCTTTCCTCACTCAATATAATAAACAAATACATATTCATCCTTGCAGATCCAGAATAGCATGTAGACTCAATTAGTTCTCTTCTATGATTCACAGATACTTGTTCCAAGAAATAGTTCCTATCAAAAATCAAATCGTTTTATTGAATTCATCAATCATTTACCACAGACTTGAAGGTGACACATTCTTAAGCTATCCTGTCCCAGGGGAATGTAACAATCTAAAGTTATTTCAAGTTTTTCAAGATTTGTTCACATTTTTACCCTTCCTTATACAGCCAACATCTGGGTCATATGATATTGGAAGAACTTGTGGAGAATTCCCTACACAGCTGTCTAAAAAAGCAAAGGGACTTGTTAACAGGAGAGGTAATCCAGTTAGAATAATTGGCATTTGCAAGGCATGGTTATATTATGAAGACTCAGTTTGGCTCTTACCCAACCTCACCTCCTATTGCATAGGCAAGGAATCTGCACTAATATTGAAGAGCCACAAATCTCCATGGAAATAAAGTAAATCTGGGTCATATCTGAGTGTTATTCTCTTCTACGCATAAAACAAGCCAAATTACTCTAGCTTACTGCATTGAGGGTGAGAAGAGCCTTTTTTTTCCTTTTGTTATCCAAAAGCAGGCAATTGCTTTTCATCTCAAAAACTGTCTGAACTTCATAACTTTCACTGCTATTAAATCATAATTTCCCCCATTGCATGCGAAGAAATTGTGCCATGGCAGTAAAGCAGCTCATACCTGAGATGTAGCCATCAGA
This sequence comes from Halichoerus grypus, assembly GCF_964656455.1. Lineage (NCBI taxonomy): Eukaryota > Metazoa > Chordata > Mammalia > Carnivora > Phocidae > Halichoerus > Halichoerus grypus. The sequence goes on from NC_135714.1 coordinate 87,626,993, forward strand.
GTGTTCCAACCTGCCCTACACTGTCTGGCTGATTCAGACCTTGAACTCAGAAAGTTGAGTCTGTTTCTTCTCCTCACTTAACAGAAAGGCAAACAGACTGTCAGCACTTGATTAATAAACAATGATACAAAGTCCTGGGAGGCAATCTGTGGTCCACTCCTGGACATCTTTCCCCTTGGCATGGCTCACTCTGCAGTGATAGATCTGGCTGCCATTCCCACTGAAATGATGGAAAATATCTGACACTTTACTCAAGTTGTGTGTGTGGGCGGGGGGGATGGTGAGCGTAAGACCTCTATGTGAGGAACCACCAACTTACCAAGGAGTTATGTAGTGATAAAAACAACTTCTTTTCACTGCTTGTCAGAGATAGTAAAATTGTACATAGCTTTTGATGAAACCTTGAGAGATACATTGAGAAGGCTTTATGTCATCAGTATCCAAGTGTGTTTCTCCAAGGAATTAGATGTTCCTTGGAAAATTAGAGACTTAAAAATCAATATGGCATTTCATGGTACCCGTCAATTATTAACACCTACAATATGAATTATAGTGTATAATTAAACTTTTTAAAAAATACCAGCCACCAAGTACACCAAGTATTTTCAAATAATAGGCAACAGGGACAACTTTTTCTTTCAGAACAAAGACATTTTATTGCCTCTGTTCTTGTCTTGTTCAATGAGATTTAAGGAGCAGGGCTCTGGAAAGGAAATGTTCAAATTCATTGTCTTTTGTTGTCCACATTTTCACTTAGGAAGCAACAAAACAGATTATTCTTCCCAGGATAACATATGGTAAACATAGCCAATAAAATGTTAATTTACCAAGATATGACCATTAATTTACCTAAAGTAAGTACTATTTTAGAGGTATCTGCTTCTTGGCCTAGGCCCTCTCCTTTCCTCTGAACTGTCTCTACAACTATGAGTTCATTTGATAGTGTCTCTTGCTGTCCTCTGGCTGTAGCTCGGTGCTCCAAGGGTGAGTACCTGTCCTGTTCAGATTTTCTCTTTCATGAATCAAAATGGGAAATATGGAATTCCAGTCAGTCATTTGTTGGCAGTGAGCACAGAGAACGTATCACTACAAAAGTGGTGAAACCATTTCCTGTCATAAATGAAGAGAGAGAATAAGAAGGAGAAATAGAGAGAAACTGATCACAAAAAAAAAAAAAAAAAAAGACACAAGAAACCATGTACCTCCTGAAAGAGAGAATCAAAACATGGTTGCCTTACTTTCTGATGTCTTTCCTCTTTTTCATTTCATGCCCTTTAATTTCTTGAGATCTATTTCATTTTACTAAACTTTTTTTTTTAGACTCATTTGAATGGATACCTGACATAACCAGAAAGAATTTGTCAAATATATTTTTTAATTATTAAGTAGTCATGATGAAGGGCATTCTGCAAGGCACTGTGAGACAATTGGTAAATGAAAATTTCTACTCTCGAAGCAAATGTATTTTGAAGGAAAATGCAACACAGTTAGTTGTAAGTGCCATAATAAAAGGCACGTGAGGTGCTTGAGTCATAGATGATAGAAGTATCAGTGCTGGAATGAGAAACACTACAGTTGAATCCTACCACTTATCCACTGTGGGTCTGCTAACAAAAAAGTGGTATAATAATAGTACCTACCCAGGAATAAATCCCACTTGATTGTGGGCAATGATTTTTTAATGTATTGTTGGATTTGGTTTGCTAACATTTTATTGAGAATTTTTGCATCTATGTTCATCAGGGATACTGACCTGTAGGTTCTCTTTTTTAGTGGTGTCTTAATCTGGTGTTGGCATCTGTGCAATGCCGGCCTCATAGAATGAATTTGGAATTTTCCTTCTTTTTCTATTTTTTGGAATATTTTGAGAATAGGTATTAACTCTTCTTTAAATGTTTGGTAGAATTCTCCTGGGAAGCCATATGGTCCTGGACTTTTGTTTGTTGGGAGTTTTTTTGATTACTGATTTAATTTCTTTGTGAGTTATCAGTCTGTTCAAGTTTTCTGGTTCTTCCTGTTTCAGTTTTGGTAATTTATATGTTTCTAGGAAATAATCATTTCTTTCAGGTTGTTCAATTTATTGGTATATAGTTTATCATAATATTCTCTTATAATTGTATTTCTGTAGTGTTGGTTGTTATTTCTCCTCTCTCATTTGCGATTTTATTTACTTGGGTCTTTTTTCTTTTTGATAAGTCTGGCTAGAGGTTTATCAATTTTATTAATTTTTTCAAAGAACCAGCATCTAGTTTCATTGATCTGCTCTATTGGTTTTTTTTTTAATTTCTATGTCATTTATTCTGTACCTACTTTTTAGTAAGTATATAGTAAATGCTAGCTGTTGTAACTCCAAAATAGCCAGAAGAGGTGGTAATTGTGACTTGGAAGGGACTCAGGGTTAAAGTTCACAGAGGGTGACACTGAAGCTGAGTACTGAAAGACATATATTTAATTTCAGAAGTATAAAAAGATATTCTAGGCAGGGAAGTAGAAGCAGCAAAGACCCAGAGATGTGAACATATGTGGGCTTACACACATTGCTCACAACAGAGAGTTGTAGGAGATGCAAAGCATAAAAGGAAACAAGCAGTAAAAGCCTTTTAGTGCCAAGTGATGGGAACTGAACATTATTCTGAAGAAAATATAAGATCATCAAAGACTCACCTTTTAAAGTTAGAAAGAAACATTCATGTCTATGTTTAAAGAAAACAAAAATATTAAAATATGATAATATGAGGACAGGATGAAGACAATGAAATCAGTTAAAAGGCTATTGCCATGGCCCAGGAATTTCCTACTACCTACGTGATGGTTCTTACATCAAGAGGAATAGAAAGGTGATTTCTGCATTTGAGGACCAGATGTTTAAAATACCTAGGCTCACCCAAAGGCCATTTTATTCATGAATTTCTACATCTAAAACATATGTTCCACTCTTTAACACCCAGTTCAAGATACCCAGGGGGAAGAAATCATCCAAAACTGAGCTTCCTATATCCAGGCCCTAATAATAGATAACAGATCTACCTTAATGCCCCATATCCAGGATTTACCAGAAGTTCCTTAAACCACATCTGGCATATCAAAGCCTGGTAACTAGAAGGATATTTTATTTATTTATTATTTATACCCTGCTTTCTCCCAAGATGGTTTTCAAGGCAATGCACCCTGAAGTATAAATAAGTACATCCCATAATCCTTTTGTGAATCCAAGAACTACAATAAAAAAAATTTAAAAAAAAAACCATACAGGCCCATCCTAGATTCCTGTACTCAGAATGTCACCCTTTGGGAAATTCATCCAGAACTACATTTTTTTGTTCTTTATAATGTGTAATGGCAAAAGAATAAAATGAAGGATTAGATGGGAGCTCAGCTAAACAAAAGATTAAAGAGATTAAGATGGAGTCCAGTGTCCAAGAAAATAGGGGAAGGAGGGAAACAGAATTGAGTTAGTGATCATTTAAAAAAAAAAAATTTACAAAGGGGAACCAGTTGAAACCAGTCAGAAGGGAGAATATAAAAAATATATTTTTATATAACTATAGGTAACATCATAAACTCAACACAACCAAATTCTCCACAAGTTTTTATTGTAGAAACTAACAAACTGATTCTAAAATTCTTGGTGAAGTACATAGGACTTAAAGTAGACAAAATAAATAATTTTTTTTAAATTTTTTAAAGTTAGAAGATTGAGACTATCTGATTTCAAGATTTATTACTATGCTACTGTAGACAGTGTAATATGATTAGAAAGATAGCCAAATCATGTATTTTATGTTTATGTATAGTCAACTGATTTTTAACAAAGATGCAAAAGCAATTCAGTGGAGAAAAAATTATCTTAATCTTTTTAATCAATAGTTCTGAAACAAGTGAACACCCAAATGCGAAGATAATAAAAGAATCTCAAACCATACCATGCATCTTTAAAATCTGAACTCAAAATGAATCATAAACTTAAATATAAAACCTAAACTAAAAAACTTATAGAAGAAAACATAACAGAAAATCTTTAGACCTTGAGTTAGGCAATGATTTCTTAGATATGTCTCCAAAATCAGGATCTGTAAAAGAAAACTTGATAAATTATACTTTCTCAAAATTTAAGAACTCCTGCTTCTTTGAAAAGAAATTGTTATGGGAATGAAAATGCAAGCAACAAAAATGCAAAAAAAATTTACAAATCACATATCTTATAAAGGACTTGTATGCAGAATATGTAAAGAATTCCCAAAACTCAATAATAAAAAAACAAACAACCCAGTGTTTCCAAGATCAAAAGATTTGAACAGGCATTTCAACAAAAAAAGATGTATGGATAGCAAAGTGTACATAAAGACATTCAACTTCATTAGTCATTAGGAAATGCAAATTAAAACCACAATAATAAACTAATACACACTTTTTGAGATGTCTAAAATTTAAAAGACTGAGTATACCAAATATGGGCAAAGATGTAGAGGACCTGGAACTCTCACGCACTGCTGTTAGGAAGGTGAAGTGGTATAGCCACTTGGGGAAATAGTTTGGCAGTTTCTTAAACCATTAAACATATACCTACTGTATGGCTCAGCAATCCAGGTCTACATACTTACCCAAGAGAAATGGAAGCATATCTACAAATAAACTTGTTCCTAAATAGCAGCTTTATTTGTAATAGCCAAAAACTGAAAATACCAAATATATATCACCAGGTAAATAGGTAAACAAATTGTAGGACATCTATGTAATGGAATACCACTCAGCAATAAAAAGAATAAACTACTAATACATGTAATAACATAGATGAATCTCAAAATAGTTATGCTGAATGAAAGAAGCCAGAAAAAGTAGAATGCATACTTTATGATTCCATTTGTATAAAATTCTAGAACATCATTATTATATGCCAACTATACTTCAATTTAAAAAAATAAATAGAAATAAAAATATTAAATAATAAAGTAAAATTCTAGAACATCAAACTAATTTACAGTAACAGAAAGCAGATCAGTAGCTTCCTGAGAATGGAGAGGTAGGAAGAAGGCAGGAGAGAGGAATTACAAAAGTGAATCAGAATAATGGGTACATTCATTATCTTGATTATGGTAATGATTTCACAAGGGTATGCCTATGTGCACTTTAAATACGTGGAGTTTATACCAATTATACCTCAAAAAGCTATTTAAAAATTAAAAACACAAGATACCACTACAAACACACTAGAATGGTTAACACTAAAAAAGCTGGCAATACCAATGTTGACAAGTATTCTGAACAATCTGAATCCTCATCTTTAACTGGTGATGGGTATAACATGGTAACAACTTCTTTGGAAAACTCTTTGGCAGTTTCTTATATAGTTAAAAATGCATCATACTACCTAACAATTTCACACCTAAGCAATTACCCAAGACAAATAAAAACATTCACCCCTCAAAAAAACTTGGTGACATATAGCTAATATAACAGCTCTATTGGAGCTAAAAACTAGAAAACAAAACAATGGAATGCTACTCAGCAATAAAAAAGAAACAATCTACTGATACATATAACAACATGGGTGATTCTTAAAAACACTTCGTTGATCAGGAGAAACCAGAAACAAATGGGCACACATTTTTTTACCCATTTACATTTAGTTCAATAATAAGCAAAACTAATCTATGGTGACAGAAATCAGAATAATATCTACCTTCAACAAAGGGAAGGGAACAGTCTGGAAAAGGGCAGGAGGAAAATATCTGGGATGATAAAAATGTTCTATCTTCATTGGTTTGGGTTATATGCATTTGTTAAAGTCATAGAGCTATACACTGAAAATATGAGCACTTCACTGCATGTAAATTATGTATGTAAAAAAGAAACATAATTTTAAAGGACTTGGAATGACCTGTATGCCATAATATTAAATAACAGATGAAATAAAACAGATCAAATAAAAAGTCCTAGACAGACACAAAACTATCAAATTTGAGTCAAGAAGAAATAGAAAATTTGAATAGATCTATAATAAATAAAAAGACAAAATCAGTAATTTTAAACCATTATACAATAAAATCCCAGGCCCAGATGGCTTTACTTTTGAATTTTATCGAAAGAATAATTTATACAAATCCTTCACAAACTTCCAAAGTATACAGGAAGAAACACTTCCTAATTCATTTTATGTGACCAGAATTAATCTGATACATAAGGTATCATAAGAAAAGAAAATTATAGGCCAATATCTCTTATAAAAAAAGATGTAAAAATCCTCAACAATATACTAGAAAATTAAATCTAACAACATACAAAAAGGATTATACAGCATGACCTGGTGAGATTTACTGTAGGAATACAGGGTTGTTTTAGTGTCTGAAAATTAATTAATGTAATACACCATATTAATAGAATTAAGGACAAAAATCACATGATCATCTCAATAGATGAAGAAAAAGCATTTGACAAATGTTTTCATGATAAAAATGCTCAACAAACTAGAAATAGAAGAAAACTTCTTCAGCCTGATAAAACATCTAACCAGAGTTAACATTATAGTTAATAGGGAAGACTGAATCCTTTCCCTCTAAGATCAAGAAGATAAGGATGTCCATCTTACCGGTTCTATTTAACACTGGAGTAGAAATTCTAGCCAAGTCAATTGAGCAAGGGGGGAAAAAAGGCATTCAGATTGTAAAGGAAAAAGTAAAACTATTTCAAATTTGCAGATAACATAATCTTATATATAAAACAATCCCATGAAACCCACAGAAAAACCAGTACAACTAATAAAGAAGCTTAGCAACGTTGCAGGATATAAGATCAATATGTCAGCATCAATTGTATTTATATATACTAGCAATGAACAATCCCAAAATGCAATTAAAAAAACAACTCCATTTACCATAGCCTCAAAAAAAAAAAAGCATTTAGAAATAAGTTTAACAAAATACTACATGTCCAGTCCACTGAAAAGTAAACATATTGTTAAAAGGAAATAAATAAAAATCTAAAATAAATGGAAAGATATTCCATGTTCAGGTATCAGTAGATTTAATATTGTTATGATTTATAGATTAAACACAATTTTTATCAAAATTCCAGCTATTTTTTGTGCAAAAATTAACAAGGTGGTCCTAAAATTCACATGGAAATGTAAAGGACTCAAAATAACCAAAACAATCTTGGGAAAGAAGAACAAAGTTGGATAACTCATACTTCTGATTTCAAACTTACTGCAAATCTACAGTAGTCAAGACAGGTACTGGCGTAAGGATATGTGGCAGACAGAACTGTTACCTCCTCAAATATGTCTGTGTCCTAATCCCTGGGAATGGGTTACCTTAGATGGCAAGGAGAATTGGTAAATAGGATTAAATTAAGGATCTTGTTTTGGGGAGATTATTCGGGGTTATTTGGGTAGGCCCAATGTAATCACAAGGGTCCTTATATGTGAAAGAAATGAGCAGAAAAGTAAAAGTCAGAGAAGAAGATGTGATGACAAAAGCAGAGGTCAGAGTAATATGAATATTGACTTTGAAGGTAGAAGATGGCCACAGGTCAAAGAATAAATGAAGTCTCTAGAAGCTAGAAGAGACAAGGCTTTAGAACCTCCAGAAGAAGCACAGCCCTGCAAACAAGTTGCTTTGCCCTAGTGAGACCATTTCAAATTTCTGACCTTCAGAACTATAAGAGTATAAATTTGTGTTATTTTAAGACACTAAGTTAGTGGTAATTTGTTACAGAAGCAATAGGAAACTCATAACAAACACACTGATAAATGAATAGAATTGAAAATTCAGAAATAAACCCTTATATTATTGTTTTTCAACAAGGTGTATTGATTTTCAACAAGGTGCCAAGACAATTCAATGGGGAAAGAATAGTATTTTCAAAATAGTATTTTCAAAAAGTGGTGCTTGGACAACTGGATATACACATGACAAAGAAGAAACTTGGACTTCTACCTCACACCAGACACACAAATTAACTCCCAATATATCATAGACCTAAATGTCAAGAGCTAAAACTATAAAATTCTTAGAAGAAAACAAAGGAGTAAATTTTGAGTTAATCAGTAGTTTCCTAGATATGACATCAAAAGCACAAACAACAAAAGAAAAAAACAAACTGGATTTTTAAAAGTTAAAAACTTTTGTACTTCAAAGACCACCACCAAGAAAGTAAAAAAACCGGGGTACCTGGATGGCTCAGTCATTAAGCGTCTGCCTTCGGCTCAGGTCATGATCCCGGGGTCCTGGGATCGGGCTCCGCGCTCAGTGGGAAGCCTGCTTCTCTCTCCCACTCCCCCTGCTTGTGTTCCTGCTCTCGCTATCTCTCTCTCTGTCAAATAAATAAATAAAATATTTTTTTTTAAAGTAAAAAAATCACTCATAAATCAGAGAACATATTTGCAAATCATATATCTGACAAAGGACTTATACCCAGAATATGTACAGAATTTCTGCAATCAATAATAATAAATGACACAACTTTAAAATAAGCAAAGGAGCCAAATAGACATTTTTTCAAGATATACCAAATGGCAAATATATATACATATATATATGAAATGATTCCATACAATTTTAGGATTGTTTGTTCTAGCTCTATGAAAACTGCTGGTGGTATTTTTGTAGGGATTTCATTAAATGTGTAGCTTGCTTTGGGTAGTATAGATATTTTAACAATGTTTTTCTTCCAATCCATGAGTATGGAATGCTTTTCCATTTCTATGTGTCCTCTTCAATTTCTTTCATAAATGTTCTGTAGTTTTAAGAGTAGGTTTATTCCTAGGTATCTTACTGTTTTTGGTGCAATTGCAAATGGGACTGATTCCTTGATTTCTTTTTCTGCCCCTTCATTATTGGTATATATAAGTGCAACAGATTTTTGCACACTGATTTTATATCTGCAACTTTGCTGAATTCATGTATGAGTTCTAGCAATTTTTTGGTGGAGTTTTTTGGGTTTTCTACATAGAGTATCATGTCGTCTGCAAAATAGTGAAAGTTTGACTTCTTCCTTAACAATTTGGACGCCTTTATTTCTTTCTGTTGTCTGATTGCTGAGGCTGGGACTTCCAGTACTATGTCAAATAGTAATGGTGAGAGTGGACATCCTTGTCTTGTTCCTGACCATAGGGGAAAGGCTCTCAGTTTTTCCCCATTGAGGATGATATTAGCTGTGGGTCTTTCATATATGGCCTTTATGATGTTGAGGTAAGTTCCATCTATCCCTACTTTGTTGAGGGTTTTTATCAAGACAGGAAGCTGTATTTTGTCAAATGCTTTTTCTGCATCTATTGACAGGATCATATGGCTCTTATCCTTTCTTTTATTAATGTGGTGTATCACATTGATTGTTTTGCAAATATTGAACCACCCCCACAGCCCAGGAATAAATCCCACTTGATCATGGTGACTAATTCTTTTAATGTACCGTTGAATTCAATTTGTCTAGTATTTTATTGGGAATTAATGATGTCAGGCAGGAAATGATGTCCAAAATCATTAATCATTCAGGAAATGTAAATAAAAATCACAATGAGATACCACTTCATACCCATTAGGAAGACAGACAATAACAAATAATCAAAAAGACGGATAATAACAAGTGTTGGTATGGATGGGGAGAAATTGGGACCCTCATACATTGCTGGTGGGATTATAAAACAGTTTGGCTGATTCCTCAAAATGTTAAACATGGAGTTACCATATAAGCCAGCAGTTCCACTATGTCCTTATCCAGCATTCCATTTCCTCACTCAGCAATAAAAAGGGATGAAGTACTGATACATGCTATAACATGGATGGACCTTGAAAACATTGTGCTAAGTGAAAGAAGCCACTCACAAAAGACTACATGATTCATGATTCCATTTGGCAAATCTAGAAGGGCTTGAAAAAGAAAGCTAATCAAAGGTATGGGAAAAGATTATGCACAGTTCTAAGTACCTAAAAATGAGCAAGACAAAACTGCATGGATGTAGGTCTTGAACTAGTATCCTTCAGCAACCAATGTAGAGGTTTCAAGAAATAGGATTGTGGCTCTGATTTTGGATCAAGTTACTAAATGCTACTAGAACAGTGGAAGGATAGGGGTATAAGGGAACCAATCAGGTATTTAGTGGGAAAATAGGTCATATGTTCTTCTGCTATCCTCTCCATGGAATGAGGCTGAGTAAGAAAGGTTAAGTGCTCTGGAGGAAGTTAGAAGAAGGGAGAAAATGGGAGAAATCCAAAGACTAGGGTGTTCTAAGAACAACTATAGTAGTAGCAAGGGTAAAGGGAAGTTTAACAGACAAAAGATTTTGGTCAAAGTAAAATGTATGAAATTATGATCTATGAGAAAAATTCATGGTGTAGCTATGGGAATGGATATTTCCAAGAGAGTGAACACAAAATTAACTGGAGAAAATAAAGGCTAGAATTTAAAAATGAATGTTTTCTACAGGTACACTGTAACTTTCCTCTCTGACAGGAGAAAGGGTAGGGATGACATTGTGAAAGCTGTCTCACAGTTGTCAAAGACTTCAACAAGTGAAGGGAAATGATTAAGAAGTCAGTAAATGACATCAATAAGGAAAGGGAGGAGAATGGGATAGCCTAATTGCATGAGACCCCAAAGAGAATGGGTTTTTACCAAAGGCTGGAAGGGGGATGCTCTAAAAGCTGCAGTGGGAAGCCAGGTGGCTTGCAGAGGGCCAGCAAGAGCTCTGTTCTGGGGCATGGCATCCTCATGGTGTTCTGACCCTTGGCAGAGCTTTATTATGAAGAGAGACATCTCAAAATTAAAAAAAAAAAAATCCCTATTTTAATAGTATTTTGATAGGGAAGAGAATGTTAGTATATAACAAGAAAAACCCTCAGACTTGAGATGAGAAGCAGGTAGTTTGTTTTTTGTTGTTTCATCTTTAAAAAAATTGTGAGATGAGAAATGTTTAGTCATGTCTTCTGCCCATTTCTTGACTGGATTATTTATTTTTTGGGTGTTGAGTTTGATAAGTTCTTTATAGATTTTGGATACTAGCCCTTTATTTGATAAGACATTTGCAAATATCTTCTCCTATTCGGTTGGTTGTCTTTTGGTTTTGTCCACTGTTTCCTTTGTTGTGCAAAAGCTTTTTATCTTGGTGAAGTCCCAATAGTTCATTTTAGCTTTTGTTTCCTTTGCCTTTGAAGACGTGTCTAGCAAGAAGATGCTGCAGCCAGGGTCACAGAGGTTGTTGCCTATATTCTCCTCTAGGATTTTGATGGATTCCTGTCTCACATTAAGGTCTTTCATCCATGTTGAGTCTATTTTTGTGTATGGTATAAGAAAATGGTGCAGGTTCATTCTTCTGCATGTGGCTGTCCAATTTTCCCAACATCATTTGTTGAAGAGACTCTCTTTTTTTCATTGGATATTCTTTCCTGCTTTGTTGAGGATTAGTTGACCATAGAGTTGAGGGCCCATTTCTGGGTTCTCTATTCTGTTCCATTGATCTATGGGTCTGTTTTTGTGCCAGTACCATACTGTCTTGATGACTACAGCTTTGTAGTATAGCTTGAAGTCTGGAATTGTGATGCCACCAGCTTTGGTTTTCTTTTTCAACATTCTTGGGGCTATTCAAGGTCTTTTCTGGTTCCATATAAAGGAGACATACAAATGGCCAACAGACACATGAAAAAATGCTCGACATCACTCAGCATCAGGGAAATACAAATCAAAACCACAATGAGATACCACCTCACACCAGTTACAATGGCTAAAATTAACAAGTCAGGGAACAACAGATGTTGGCAAGGATGCGGAAAAAGGGGAACCCTCTTACACGGCTGGTGGAAATGCAAGCTGGTGCGGCCACACTGGAAAAACACTGCACTACTAGCTATTTACCCAAAAGATACAAACATAGTGATTCAAAGGGGCACATGTGCCCCAATGTTTATAGCAGCAATGTCCACAATAGCCAAAATATGGAAAGAGCCCAGATGTCCATCAACAGATGAATGGATAAAGAAGATGTGGCATATATATATAATGGAATATTACTCAGCTACCAAAAAAATGAAATCTTACCATTTACTATGATATGGATGGAACTAAAGAGTATTACACTACAGGAAATAAGTCAATAATAGAAAGACAATTATCATAGGACTTCACTCATATGTGGAATTTAAGAAACAAGACAGAGGATCATAAGGGAAGGGAGGGAAAAAGAAAATAAGACAAAATCAGAGAGAGAATCAAACCATAAGAGACTCTTAACTATAAGAAACAAACTGAGGGTTGCTGGAGAGGAGGTGGATGGGAGTATGGGTATCTGGGTGATGGGCATTAAGGAAGGCACTTGATGTTAATGAGCACCAGGTATTACATGCAACTGATGAATCACAAAACTTTACCTCTTAAACTAATAATACACTATATGTTAATTAGTTAGTTAAAAAAAAAGAAATATGGTTTCTACACAGACTTGTTTCTTGAAGTTAAGCATGCAGTACTTTCCTTATGCTTCCACACATACATTTGAAAACACTTCTATATCCATGAAAGAACATGTTAGTTAAAGGATGATTTCTACACAGACTTGTTTCTTTGAGTTAAGTACATGGCAATGTCCTTATGCTTTCACACCTATAATTGAAAATGCTTCTAACTCCGTGAATAAAGATCTTAGTTGAAAAAATGAAATAGTGAAAGGAACAACAAAATCAGAGTGAATCTATTATTAGTGATAAACTTAACTGAATAAACTGGGTAAAGCCAAATTTTGGAAGCTCAGCTTTGAAGGTTAATAAGTTTTATTTTATCCTAAGGTCAATATATTCACTGAAGATTTTTATCAGATAGGTAATACATTGAAATTAGTGTTTAAACTTCTTTAGAATGGAGAGGAGGAGGTATCAGCAAATCACTTCTCTAACAGTTTCCAAATCTGTTCTAGCTGAACTAGAACAAATATATATCAAAATACTTGGGGTGCCTGGGTGGCTCAGTTGTTAAGCATCTGCCTTTGGCTCAGGTCATGATCCCAGGGTCCTGGGATGGAGCCCCACATGGGGCTTCTTGCTCGGCGGGAAGCCTGCTTCTCCTTCTGCCACTCCCCCTGCTTGTGTTCCCTCTCTCGCTGTGTCTCTCTCTGTCAAAAAATAAATAAAATCTTTAATAAAATCTAAAATATATATCAAAATATTCACTAAAATATACTAACATTGTATTTGATTCATTCATTCATCTAGTTGCCATCTATTCCGTACCTATCATGTGCAAGGCTATCTGCTAGATTCATTTTTCCTTTAGCAGGCAAATTATTGGTGACTTAAAATTCTATCTGTTCCTTAACTGCCTACCAAATCCTAATCTCAAAATCCCAGGAGAGGATTGTAGAGGAAACTTTGTATATTTATGACAATCTTAGAAAAAAATTAAGGAGTAACTATTAATGGGTCATCAATTGCTTTTGTTCATAAGGGGAAAAAAGGAAGATGACAGTAGTATCTCATTGTAGATAATCTTCTTCAGTGCATCTATTTTCCTCACTCAATTTTCATCCCTTGATAAATTGCAGAATTTACTCCAAGAAGTTATGATCTCCAAAACAAAACTGAAAAGGCAGGCTCAGGAATGTTCTTTTAAACTCTTCTTACTCAAAAACTAGTAGGTCTGTTTTATCAAATAGTTTTGCCTCTAGGGGAAAAATCACCATTGCTGTGTTCTTTTTCATTAAATCATTCTTCAGTAAATAAAAGAAGTAAAATCAAATTGTTTGTTTTGTAACCAAACAAGCAAAAAACACAATCATTAGAATGAAGAATTTATCTTTTAGAATGGAAACTAATCAAATGATTTAGAAAAATTCTTACATATTCTAATCATCAAATACAAAAGATATATTTACAGAGTCAAAAGGATTCAGTTAGAAATCAAAGATCTGGCCTCTGATGACTCTATAAATTGTAAATCTATCTGTCTTCCATAATACCCATATTCTATTCATATAAACCTTAAATAAATGTTTTAGTGTAGCAAAACCCACTAGAAAAAATCATTAAGCTAAGATTCAATTAGTAAGATGAGTTTTGCTTCAAAATGCATTTTCCATCCAGAAAGAGAGAAGTTTTCCTTTTGGGGGTTATCCCCCACCTGGACAGGAGTTGGTATTCTAGGGTAAATCTCTTGCCACAGAAACCCTATGTGCTGTTTCATTCACCTTTACCTCATCCTCAAGCAGGAAAACCTACTCTGAATTCAAAGGCTGAAAATCAGAGTACCACATTGGACCTGAAATCAACTTAATGACTATATCTGTTAGTTTAATAGCTAGTGCTAACTTCATCATCACTCACTGTAATTCCTGACCCTGAATGGCTCTCTAGATGCTCACAATTCTGTTTCTAGTATAAGACAATGTTTTAGGTAATGAATGGAAATGACAATGAGCTCTCTATTACATGATATAATAAAGAAATGGGATGGTTCACTGATTAAATGATTTACCTAACCTAGCATTGCAGTATGTACTAAGAAACGCATTGCCATAAAATCTGTGCTAAAAATTAATATTTCTGTAAAGATTTAAAGGTCATTTTAAAATCTTTTAGTACATAATATCATTATTTTACAAAACAGTCAGTTAAAGATAGGCTGCAAGTTCAAAAGAAACAAAACCATTTACGACAGTGTTTGCCTATTGGGAAAAGGCAAATTCTGAGCAACTAGAACTTGGGAGAGTAGAGAGCAAGCAGTCCTACTAGTGTGATTGGAGTAAAGGCCAGAAGACTGGGTATATTGCTGATAAATGACCGAGTATCCACAAAAGTTCATTTTATGGCCTTGCCTATACCTACTTCAAGAGAGATCCTAACTCCTTCCTTCTGGGGTGCCGGGAATGGCCAGCACTCCCTGTACGCACGGATGAAAGATGACTCCAAACTTTGCTGTGAAAGAGAGAAGGCAAGAGGGTCAACGCTCAGAGACAAGACCCTTTGCTCTTCTTTGCTCCACTTTTATCGGTCCTTCAGGATAATCACAAATCCTTATCACTGTTTCTCAAGCATGTGATGTGTGACAAGGGTTCTTACTGGAACTAGGAGGATCTGTTTATGGGAAAGATATGCTAATCTGCATGTTCTAGGAGTTCTCCTAAACATAGCCTAAGGGACAATGCAGACATCTCTTAGATCACAGGGTGGCTGTTTGGGCTGAGAAAGCTTCAGGAAGGCCACTCCCGGCAGCATTCCCATGCCAGAGTGGTCACACAGCCCTCGCCATTCCTAAAGCCTATGCCCTTCTCTGAAACCTTCCCTGCCCCCAGTGGCCTCCATGTTACATTTTAGCAAGCCAGGTATTATGGCTGATTTCATGCTCTACATTAACCCCAACACTGCAGAGCATGCTGGGCCAGGTGATGCACCCAAACATTATAGGCTGATACTCAATGTCATAACTTCTCTGGTTGTGAGGGTAATCACATCCCTTACTTTAGGCCTGAGGTTTTTTCCTCTCAACATTTTTCTAAGCTAAGGTGAAGCATGGAGTATATAACTGCTTGATTCCTTTGCCAACTTTCTCTAAGCCTCTAAGAAACTTCCACATTTTATGGAGTAGACTGTTTGCAAATGATTTCCAAATCAAACATTCACGATAGCTGGGTTAGTGCTGGGGGTGTGGCCCTCTCCTGCATTGTTGAGATGGAGCCAGGACTTTCTACATGCCTTCTCTAAAGACCTGTGCAGTGAATTTCTCTCACCTGCCAGGTTTCTCATCATCACAAGACAACAAATGCCTTAAGTACTTGGAAACCCCAGTAGTCGAGTTTTAGAATAGGGTCACATTTCAGAAAACTTAGTTCTGACTCTAAGAAATTTAAGAAACTCAAAAATTTTAAAATTAGACTATATCCAAACATATAATACACTTATTAAAATGCTTTTCACTCTCCTCCTTAATTCTCTGCCCTAAAATCTTTTAGGGGCTATAATACCCCAAATATAGAAAATTTATCTACCCCATTTCTTCACTATCCTGGTCTCTGTCATTCATGCCCAGATAAGGCCTTTATCCAGTATGTACTTACTCAGTGTGGCACTCCCTCCACATGTAGCCCCTGAAAGCCATATTTGGGCCTCCATGAACACTGTTATCTTGAGAATCAGTCACAATCTTAACCCTAGTCAACCCTCTTTTCTCTCCATTCTGGAGTCTGAATAATCAGAACCTAATAATATTTTTCAGTACCTGGATATATTAGTAATGCATTCAGTAGTGGCAGACTTTGGCCACAGTGATGAACATAACCCTTTATAACCATTTCTAAGACTCCAAGTTTTTCCCAAACGATTGATTCAGTAATCGGTGGTCACCACATTCAGGAACACCAACGTTATTTGCCTATATCCACTTTACCCCAACTGCTTTTCTTTTTAAGATTTATTTCTTTATTTTAGAGAGAGAGCATACACAAGCAGGGAGAGGGACAGAGGGAGAGGAAGAGACAATCCCAAGCAGACTCTGTGCTGAGCCAGGGCCTGACACAGGGCTCGATCTCACAACCCCCAGATCATGACCTGAGCGGAAACCAAGAGTCAGTCGCCCAATTGACTGAGCCGCCAAGACACCCCCACAACTGCTCTTTTTAATGCTAACTCAGAGACCACAGGAAAGGAATTTGAGATCTGCTTCATTTAAAACATCTTTTTTTAGGGACACCTGGGTGGCTCAGATGGTTAATTATCTGCCTTCAGCTCAGGTCATGATCCCAGGGTCCTGGGAATGAGCCCCACATAGGGCTCCTGGCTCAGCGGGGAGCCTGCCTCTCCCTCCCCCTCTGCCCCTCCCCCTGCCCATGCTCTCTCTCTCTCTGTATCTCTGTGTCTCAAATGAATAAATAAAAAATCTTAAAAAAAAAATCTTTTTTTTAAAATCTTTAAAACATCCCTTTTATTAAGCTATATGGGGAAGGAGGGATCATTGAATCTGTGGCATGGGGAATCCGTCCTGCTGAGAAAATGAAAACAATCTCTGCTTTTCTCAGTATCATCCACGCATGCTGCTGACTGGCCTTCTTCGTGAAAATCGTTGATTTGCATGATGAAGTACTTACTTGGCTTTGGTGGAGTTTTTTTGAAACTCAAAGGATTTCTTATGTTGAAAAGCTATTTTGTTTGCTTCTGCATGGAATGCATTTATTTGAGAGATGTAAACTTCTGGGACTTGTGGTAAATTTGAAATCTTAATTCTGCTGCATGCTCCTCAATGAGTTGTTTGGTTGGAGGATTATGTTTAGCTTGAGATGTAATCACCTCAATTATAACAATTTTTGGAGTACTAATTTCACATCTAAACTGTGGATGCAGAGTCCAGGTACGTGGACACCTAGGAGGCTGCACATGGGATAATTGATACAAATTCCTTTTTGGAAATAGAGAAGGTTCTTTCACTTCTTGCTTCGAGCTGTTCATTGGCCGTTGTTAGATCCATGGTAATGATGTCTCTGTGCACTTTAATTTTTGTCAAATGCTTTTAAATTATTTTTAGCTAACTCATTTACATTGCTAACAGTGTAATATTTCAATATACTCATTCATCCTTTTACGATACCCAAATAGATAGCAGAGTCTTTACCATGTTACTCAGCAAAAGCAGTTTTATCAATGAGCTAATTTAAGATTTCAAAGAACATCATTTGGATGAGCTCAACTTTATCATTTAACATTTATTTCAAGAGAGTGAGTAATAATAAAATACTTTATTTGCCTTGGGAATTCTTTAGTATGATATTTGTTGCACCAGATTAACTTTTAAAAAAACATCTGATTTTCACTAATAAATGTGAACCTCCATTTAGTCCTGTGCTAAAGGACAGGAGGGATGGGCTGGCATGTTATGGGCACAGAATATTCTGAGCTGAATCCTGAATAAGTGTGTTTAACCAAAGGTTATTGATTCCTGAGTCCATCAAAACCTTATCATGTGTTTTGCCACCTGTTTGTATCCCTACCTTCCAACTGTACCTGCAGCTCACAAACAAAAAGTCTAAGAAAGAGGGTTCAGAAAAAAAGATAAAGAATTTACCTCCACCTGAACCAGACTTGGACACCAAAGGGCAGCTTCTGCGCCATGGGATAGGCAGATCGGAAACAATGAAACTCGTCTGCCACTTTTACACCAATGGCCATGAAAGATCTTCCTGTAATTTCCTTAGATCAGCATTTCTTCTTACTTTAGAAGAGCTTAGTATTGTCTGCCGATTTGAGTTCTCATCGTTAACACATTTTTGGATTATCCCATCACCATTTATTGAACAGTCTAGCATTGCTCAGTGATCTGTGATAAAACCTGTTCCATATGGGCAATACCAGGATGGGATCCTTTAGGAACTCTCTATTCTGTTCAACTGGTTAATTGTTTCTTCCTGGCCAGTGCTACACTATCTTAATTACTATTACTGGATAATAAGTTTTGGCACCTGATTGAAGTCCTCTTACCTTGCTGTACTACTTCAGCACTGTCTTGACTATTCCTGAGCCTTTGTTCTTCATACAAATTATAGAATTAAATTGCAAAGTTCTATAAAAACTTATATTTATTTGAATTACAATTGCATCTATATATTGATTTAAACCTCTTGACATTGAAATTTAATTGTTCTGACCTACAAAGATGACAATTTCTTATGGTTCTACCTAAAAGACTGAAGGGGAAACAAGTAACATTGTTCTGATAATTTCTGATAATTGAGTCTCTACTCATGAATATCATGTATATTATGGCCTGAAAATTTGTTCCCCCCCAAAAAAAATTCATATGTTGAAATCCTAACTCCCAAGGATGACAGCATTAGGAGGTGGGGCCTTTGGTTGGTGCATAAGTCATAAGGATGGAACACTCATAAATGGGATTAGTTACTCATAAAAGAGACCCCACAGAGGTCCTTAGCCTCTTCCACCATGTAAGGATACAATGAGAAGGTGAACCGGGAAGAAGATCCTCACCAAAATGCAACAATGCTGGCACTTTGATCTTGGACTCACGGCCTCCAAAGCTGTGAGAAGTAAATTTCTATTTATAAGCTACTCATCTATGGGTAAGCTACCCAGGCTATTCTGTTATAGCAGCCCAAATGAACTTAGACAATGTATCTCTCCATTTACTTGGGTTTTCTTCACTATCTTTTTTTTTTTCACAAGGCAAGTTGTTTGTTTATTCTTTAAAAAATGTTAGATGATATTACAAGTTACTAATGTCTAAGAGGACCTAACCACATTTACATTTTTAAAAATATGGCATCTATCTTGTAGCAACACTAGTTGACCCAACCTGCAGAAACCTATAAAAGTTAAGACGAATTCAGTTGATCTGGAAGTGAAGTTCTGAAAGTGCTTCTGTAGGAAACTTACTGCAGAGAGAAAACTGCAGGTGGTTCCATCAGAGACACGTGCATGTACTTTGAAGCCTTATACTTCTCCCTAATTGCTTGCTGTGATCGATGGGATATATTAAGGCATGCTTTATGCAGCTCGCTCAGGCAAGGCACAATTTCATTTAATGAATAGCCTGTAAATGCAGCAAGGGTTTCTGGCCAGAAGTGTGTGTTCACAGTATAGCTGGCCAGGCAATAAGCTGCTGCAGCTATCAATGAAGGAAGATATTTCAAGAATGGGTCAGCTTCAAGAAGACTCAGTTCTGCTACATACTTGGCCAGATTCTCAGTTCCGGCGCACACTCCTTGTCTCCTTAAGTACTGAAGGAGAAACTGGTTGGTGGTTGGCACTGTGAGATCAAAAGCCAGGACTTTCAGGAGCAGATGTTCCATTCTTAGCAGTTGGTGTTTTGGGTAAGTATCATCAGTTATGTAGACAAACTTGTCTACTTCAGGTGGATATATTTCTTCATATTGAGAAGCCAGAAGAATCGCTGCTGTGCCTACAACCTGCAATTTCCCTCTCAGAATAGACATGCATGAAAGAAACCTGTCCAGGAAGTTGAGAGCCAGGTAGGGAGTCTCTGCTCAAAGCTTATACTCTTCGCCGACCTCAACGAGCCAGTCCACCAGAATCGTTCGCATGCCTTCTGTGATGTCCGGTTGCTTCCTCATGTAGTGTGCTTTGGGCTTGTGTCTTATTTCAGCTTCTCTAAGGTACTGATGAATTTCTTCAGCATATTCAGTCACATTTATCACATCTGTACCAAAATCTGATGCATCTTCAGACTGGGAATGGAGAGATGAATCTACCACCATTGGGGAAACTGTTAAAATCCGGCAGGAAGTGAAGGTCTGACTTGAGTGTGCTGGTGTCTACCTCATACACATCCTCAAATGCCATCTCCTCTTTCCCTGTACAGCTGTCTCTGTCCCTCTGCTCGGGCTCATCCAGGTAGACAGCAAATCCTTGTTTGGCTGGCACCTGGACCATGCAGTATCTCATCCATGTAGATAGCAAATCCTTGCCTGGCTGCCTCCCGGACCATGCAGTATCTCATCCATGTAGATAGCAAATTCTTGCTTAGCTGGCTCCTGGACCATGCAGTATCTTATCCATGTAGATAGCAATTCTTGCTTGGCTGGCACCTGGACCATGCAGTATCTCATCCATGTAGATAGCAAATCCTTGCTTGGCTGGCACCTGGACTGAGAGCACTTTCTTTCCAGCTGGAGGGAAGACATTTTCTGATCCAGAAAACACCTGATTGTTATGATCCCCTGGCCACAGGTCCTCCTGTACTGCCCATTCTCAGTCAGCACTGTTCTCTGTGGGGGATCCTGGCTGAGCTGGGCTCTGGTTATCATCTGACAGGCATCAGGACCTCGAGGCACTGGAGCTAGGGCTACTCTGCTCTTGGAGCTGCTGCGATGCACACCCTCAGTCTCCACAGAATGCAGAGCGGGCCTTGCTCTTCTCAGCCTTATATCTTTATATAGGTCTCGAACAATTAACAAATGCACTCTTCAATATCTTTTTGAGGACCCCTTATAATTTTTCTATTCAGATCTTGAACATATGTTATAAGATTTACTCCTAGGTATCTTAGTTTTTTCTTTTTCACTTTTTTTCTTTCCACTATTGTAAATGCTACCTTCTTCTTATTATTACACTTTCAGTTTATGCATATGTATGGCAATGCAAATTGATATAAACACTTAAATGCTTATAACAGTTAATCTTCAGATTCTTTGTGGTTTTCTTGTAGATAATCATATCATTTGTGAAAAAAATGTATAATCTACCTTTGATTTGAAAATTGAAACATGATTTTTGGGGGGAGGAGGAGCAGAGATTATTATTCTTGGTAAAATGACATGACATTTTATCTCCAAATAGGAGCCCTGAAGTTTCAGGGTTGTTTTTGTTTAATTTACAATCAACCTCTTTAATGGAACTTCCCAGCTTTTACAAACCAAAGAATTTACAATTGATTGATTTTTAACTCGATCTGATCATCTCTATTTATCATCAGGAAGGTTTAATTGTTTATACTTCTATCTCTTTGGATTTATGTCAACCATCTATTTTGTTTTGCCTGATTAACTTTCATCTCTCTCCATGGATTACTTCCACTGGATCCATCCAGTTTTCTTTCATCTACCTTTTCTATTGGTTTTGAGTTACATAATATATTTCTATTTCAAATGCCTTCTTCCAATCAATGCAAGGTCCTTGGAACATTTTCTTTAATGTCTTGATTTTATCACTGACTCCTGATTTCAAATTATTGTCAATATTTTAGTTTCATTTTTAAAATTCTCCAACTAGGGGCGCCTGGGTGGCTCAGTCATTAAGCGTCTGCCTTCGGCCCAGGTCATGATCCCAGAGTCCTGGGATCAAGCCCCACATCGGGCTCCCTGCTCCGCGGGAAGCCTACTTCTCCCACTCCCACTCCCCCTGCTTGTGTTCCCTCTCTCACTGTGTCTCTCTCTGTCAAATAAATAAATAAAATCTTTAAAAAATAAATAAATAAAAATAAAAATCTCCAACTAGTTAAAAATAATTTTGTTATATTTTTGTCAATGTTTATTTGAATTATCAATTTCTTTACAAGACATGGTTCTTTGTATTCCACTTCTTAATTGATTTCATTCTGAATGATGAAAATCTTCAGCAGTTTTTCAGGCTTATCTATAACAAAACTTGTCACAAACAAAATTAAATGTGTTTATTTTGCTCGTGGTCTTAAATGATAGCTTAATGGGTTTAGAATCCTAGATTGAGGGTGCCTGGGTGGCTCAGTCATTAAGCGTCTGCCTTCAGCTCAGGTCACGGTCCCAGGGTGCTGGGATCGAGCCCCATATCGGGCTCCCTGCTCCGCGGGAAGCCTGCTTCTCCCTCTCCCACTCCCCCTGCTTCTGTTCCCTCTCTCGCTGTGTCTCTCTCCATCAGATAAATAAATAAAATCTTAAAAAAAAAAAAAAAGAATCCTAGATTGAGGGTTGCTTTTCCTCAGCACTTTAGATATGTGATTTTAATCTCATCCAATGTCTATTGGTAGTACTACTATTAATAGGAAGTCTGTTGTCAGCCTAACTATATTCCTCTCTAGAAGAAATCTCTTTTTGTCTCTGGACTTCATTTTGGGGTTGTGAGGGTCTTCTTGGTTTGTTTGTTTGTTTGTTTGACCATAATACATCCTAGTGTGGTTGTGTATTTTTATTTGTTTGTTTATATTTGGGAGTTCGTTTGGATTTGGTGTTAGGCACCCATTATGATTTTTGAATTTGAGGGTTCATATCCCTCTTCAATTCTGAAAACTCCCTAGTCATTATCTTCTGGAATACTGTCTCCCCCTATGTTTTTTATTTTCTCTTTCTGGAATACCTCATTCTATCCCTTCATTCTATCTTCTTTATATCTTAACATCACTTCATAATTTTTTAAAACCACTTTATTTCTCTTGTAGAAATACAATATTTCTATTGTATTCTGGGCAATTTACTCAACTCCATCTTTCAGTTCTCTGGTTCCCATTTTAATTGACATTCATCTGCTATTTATCCCACCCACTGAACTTATTTTTTTACAATTACAGTTTTCATATCCAGAAGCTTAATTTGGTTCTTCTTCAAAACTGCTTGGATTTCACAAGCAGCTTGATCTTTTGTCTGGTTTTTAATTCTTTATTTCTTTGATATTTTTAAATATATGTAATTTGTAGTTTTTTTAAGATTGTTTTTTGGTCTTCAATTTGGGGATGTTAATTCTCCTGGGTATGATGTCTACTAGCTCTCTTTCACAGCAGATTTTTTCTCAAATTCTTCAAAGCGCTCTTACTATGAGCTTATCTTCAGTGAAGCTTGTCCTGCAGCAGTTAGATTTTTTATGAAAGACAGACATATCAGCAAACAGCTTGTGATGACTGCTGTCTAAGAGGAGTATGGGCAAGGTGCTAGAAGACTACAGAGGAGTGAGAAAAAGAAAGGCTTCACAGAAGAAGAATAAGCCTGAGGCAGGAAGATCAGAAAGATGAACAAGATCTGATCTCTCGTTCAGTTGTGATAGATAGGTTTAGGTTTTCAGATGTGATAGAGGAAAACATCTCTGCCATTTATTCAGCCTTCCTCGCTGATTTGTGAAGTTGTGTAAGGTGTCTACACCCATTGCTCAAACTGAATTATGTGTGTTGGAGCAGGGATTCACTGAGATGCAGCCAAACTCACCCAGTTGATGTGAAAGGAAATCCTAAAAGGGAGCTTTCAGGTGGCTTCCAAAGAATCTCACCCATGGTTCCTCCTGCCTAGTTGAGTTGCTCTAAACTTTCTTTCTCCAAGACCAAGTAAAAAATGTTTGAGTGAGGGAGCCTTCTGCCTAACATTAGACAAACAGCTCATGATCATCATGGAACCATAACCGTGATATTGGCCTCAGAAGAAGTCTCTCATCACCAATCCTCTAGCCATGGGATCTTATTTCTTTGTTTAGGTTTTTGGGGTGTTTCACTGTTTTGTTTTGTAGGCATAAGAACTACTACTGGGGAAGAGGTGAAAGAGGAAAAAATAAAGAGATAAAAGGTAGAAAAGGCAAAAAAAACCTTAATGCAAAAGATCTGACTGATAAGACAGAAAGGCTAGAGCCAAAGCAAAGAGAGTGCTCTAAGCACTCTAAGGAGTGAGGTAGAGCCCATAAATCAGGAAGGTCCTAAGGGCCTGTGAGACCACAAGGAGATTTTATCCAACAGACAGTATAGAGCCGTTGAAAGATGTTGAGCCGAAGGATAATAGCAACAGTGCGGATATTGGATAGGGGTAGGGGCAGGCAGAACATGAGTGAATTCAATCAGAACTTATCATACTAATCCAGACTGGAACTCACACTGGCCTGGACTATGGTGGTGGCAGTAGGTAGAGAGAGAAGTGGATTGCTTCAGAAGAGGTTGAGTGGGAGTTGGAACTCCAAAGTATTTTTTTAGTCTTGTGTCTCATTTCTTCTTTACCAATTAATGATGTCGTTCAATGTACCCTCGTTCCTGCCTACTCTTTTGGTGTCTTGGGGATCTGTTTTTGAGAAGTACTAAATATATTTGTTATAAGTAGAACTTTCTGGTTTCTTAACCATATGACAGGCAGACATGTAGATAGAAATGTACATGAGGAGGTAGTTGTGGTGATGTCAATGGACATTTATTTCAGCAGATTGAATTATCTATCAGCATCTGATCTCTGCAAACTAAGTCAGGCTGTTCTGTCTGTTCTTCTACCTCTAGGAACAATTACACCCAGAGGATTCCTCCAAAGTTTCAGCAAGAAAGACCTGCACTCTCCTAATTTACCTTCCCCCAGGAAATGAGAGGAGAGGAACCTATAGATTTGTGCCAAACATGTCACCTTATTTTTTTTTAAGATTTTATTTATTTGAGAGGAGAGAAAGAGAGAGAGAAAGAGAGAGCACATGAGCAGGGGTGGGGCCAGAGGGAGAGGGAGAAGGAGAAGCAGACTCCCCACTGAGCAGGGAGCCCCATGTAGGGCTCAATCCCAGGACCCTGGGATCATGACCTGAGCTGAAGGCAGATGCTTAACCGACTGAGCCACCCAGGGGCCCCCGAACAACTCACCTTACTAAAACTGCCTTTCAGAGTGATCTGAAAAGGTCTGGGTACTTTATTCCCTAGAGATTGCTGTGGGTTCCTCCACTTAGGAGGGAAAGATCTAACAAAAGTTTATTTCTAAAATTCAGTTTTAGGGATTATGCAATTTCACCACTAAACTTGTACCTTCCCTTTAAAATGCTTTCACAATGCTTCAAACCCTTACTTTTCATTATTTTGAATGACTAAAAATTCTAAAATTTTGATGAACAAGGTTATTTTTCTTTTTTCCTCACCTTTTAGTTTCCCCTTGACTTATGATAACTCAGAACAACGTTCTGATTTCTTTTAATTCCCATTAGCAACACTTCCTTCTTTCTGTGAGCTCTGTTAAGATCCCAGGGAAATGGAAATATCTGACTTTTATTTTTTCTTTTATAATGGTACTAATATATCTTCCATATAAGCAAGGAGCCAGAAGTTTTGACCTGATTAAAACATCGAAATGATGGCATCAAGTTTGGTAAACTGAAATAATTTGTTGAATGTTTTAAAGGGAAAAAAAAATCCTTTCTCCAAAGATGATGATCCATTCTTTCCTAAGAAAATCTTTGAGACAGTTGTCACATCACCAACCCCGCTTTGGTCACGCAGAAAACCTCACAAAAGCTCCGCTCATGTGGTTTTGTAGCTGTTATTGGAAACAAAAGTTTCAAAACCAGTTGGACACAAAGAGAAGAAAATAAAACTAGCCACTGAGGCCTGAAATGCCAACTTTCACCATATGTAGTCCCACAAAAACCAAAAGGGAAAAATAATCAAAATAAAACACAACAGAGCTAGAATCACAGAATCAGGGAGATAGGATTTGCTAAAGAGTTTCACCCAAACCTATGAAAATGAAAATCACTTTTACACAGCTGTCTCACAGACCATAAAGGAATGTATTATTATGATTTGCATTGATCTGATTAGTGTATTTACATATTGCATCCTTCCTTCTGCACCACTCCCAGTCAGTGGGGTATCCAGTACATTAAGAGAAATACAGTTCTGGAGTTAAGATAAAGTAAACACTCCCAAAAGTCTTTTATCTTCCCCTATGCAATTAAAACAACTTGCAGAATATAGTACTGCATCAAAATGGGTTGGTTTCATTTACAAAATCATAGATTCTATTTGTTTTTTGTACCCCAAGTTTTAATAGTTTGTATAATAGATTAGTCCTTAAGTACACACACACACACACACACACACACACAGGTCCTTAATGGTATAAAGGGAAAATTGTAAAGCAATTAGCACCCTATTTAGAAACAATCCAAAATTACAGAGTATTGTTGCCTTGCAACCTCAATTAAAGCTGTTAACTCAAAAGATTATGGTAGAAAAAATGAGAAATAGTAGAGCAGACATGTAAATTAAAACATGCTCCTGTGTACAAGATCTAATGAAAATCAGCCCAAGTCTAAAGGAAATCCAGCAGAAGACCTAAAAGGAATCAATTAAGCATGGCTTTTCAACTATCTTTTTGGTGGACTATCATGTAGCTTGTTTTTCTTAGGAAACTCTATCTATACAATACTGGCTTGAGTGTGAGGCAGGCTGGAACCTACAATGTGTGCTGATAGAGAGAAAGAAGTCTTTCCAGCACAGGCAAAGATGGGGAGCTAAGGGAGCTGCAGGGGCAGTGTTATATGATAGAAATTAACAACAGCTACAATGTGTTGACTTAATACCTATTTCACAAATTAGAAGATGGAATCTTAAATAGACCAAGAAATTTGCCAAAAAATCGCAATCTAGTAAATGGCAGTCTAGCATATAAACCAGGTCGGTATGACTCCAAAGCCCACATTCTTTCTACTCTACAACACTGTTACTCATCCTGAAGAGTTTATCCATGTATTTGACAAACTCTTCTGTTCTGTTCCCCTCTAACTGTTAGGGGCTGACAACAGGATGGTTCTTAAGGACAAAGACCATCAGGAGCTAGGCAGGAAACTGGTACTCCAACCACGAGCTAGGTTGTAGTGGGAGGAATGTGCAGTCCAAGACAGTGAAAGGGGGCAGACTAGGGAGTGTGAGATCAAGGCAGAAGTCTGGTTCTATGTGACAGTTGCAACTTGGTAATGACACAGGTGCCTGGGATCCAACTGAGGTGTCTAGGTTCCAGACTGATTGTCTGTAGACACTTGGCAGTGATGGGAAGAGAGAAAAAGAGGCAGCTAATGGCTGAGCACTTATGAATGAGCAGTGTGGTCATGTGAGGATGGTTTATGTACTGCTATCTTAGTGCAGGAATTGGGAGAGTAAGTGGCTCAATCTATGAAGTAAAATAAAGTATGAAGTAAAATAAAGATGACTCCAAGGCAGAGAAGAGTAAATGTATGTGGCCAATATACAATTTTCACAAACTAAGTACCATATTACATATCATCTCAAAACTTAGTGACCTAAAACAACAATGATGTATTACTTCCCATGACTCTGTGAGTTGACTAGGCTCACAAAGAAACAGGGCAGTTACTCTGCACAACATTTTGTCACTGAGACACTCACTTGACTGGATTCAGTAGGGAGCCCAGTTGAGCCAAGATGGCCTCTCATCTTCCAAGGTCTCTCTCCTTACTCAGTAGTAAAGCCCAGTCTTAAGACTACCTCAGTTAATGGAGCTACATAATTCGCTGAATTTCCTGCCAATCAAGATAAATTCTCCAATTTTCCCTCTTACCTAGTATTCTCATCAACACATCTGCCTGCAGGACATGCCTATCTTTACTCCCAAAGTTTGTTATCATTAAGGGGAGAAATTTTGAGAAGGGACTGGAGGAACTATCTGGTCTGTCACAGCTCCCAAACAGAAAATGTTTCTACAGATCTAACAGCAGGAATCATGATGACTTCCAGGAGCACATTTGCAACTTCTAACTTCTCCATCTAAACAAAAGTTTAGAGCACTGACATGCACCTTTTATCAGGGGATGGAATAAATATTAGATATTCATTGACTTAGTGTGCTCTTGTGAGTTTAAATGAAAATCCGTAGTATGAGTAAATGACTTAAGAGTATAATAAAAATGTATAGAATAATAAAATATGACTTCTAGTTTTACTTCAGCCATTAATTTACTGTACAAGCTTAAACACATCATTTGGCCTTTCTGATTCTCTGATCCTTGCTATGGATCGAATGGTCGTGTCCCCCCCCCAAATTTATATGTTGACCCCCCACCATTGTGATGGCATTTGGAAACGGGGCCTTTGGGAGGTAATCAGGATTAGATGAGGTCATGGGGGTGGGACTCTCATGATGGTATTATGGCTTTAAAAGAAGAGGAAGAGAGAGAGATCTCACCCCCTCCAGCATGTGGGGACATGGCAAGAAGAAAGTTGTCTGCAAACCAGGAAGAGGGTCCTTACCAGAAACTGAATCAGCTGGCACCTTCATCTTGAAATTCTCAGCCTCCAGGACTATAAGAAATAAATGTCTGCTGTTTAAGGCCCCAAGGTTATGGTATTTTGTTATAGCAGCTCAAGCGGACTAAGACAATCCTCTTCCATAAAATGAGCCATAGGAATGAGAGATCTCTAAAATCCTTTCTAGCTAAAATTATATTCTATTGTTTTATTTCCTCTATAAAGGAAATAAATATTGCCAAGTAAATATTGCCTGGCCATTGTTAAAGAGGACAGTCAAAGAAAATCAATGTAAAAGTCATCTAAAGAGTAAAAATAATTTCCATCCCAAAGCAAGTAC
The DNA here is from genome assembly GCF_964656455.1 of Halichoerus grypus. Taxonomy (NCBI): domain Eukaryota; kingdom Metazoa; phylum Chordata; class Mammalia; order Carnivora; family Phocidae; genus Halichoerus; species Halichoerus grypus. The sequence continues at coordinate 87,655,725 of NC_135714.1, forward strand.
TTGGAAATCATTTCAGAAAACACAGATATTCTGCTTATTAAAACTTCATAGCACATCTGAGTCCATCACTATTCCAGTACTATGACTTAGAAAAAAAAGTCAAGCCTGCCTACTTAGAGAAATCAGAAATCATTCATCCAGAAAACTACACAGAAACTGGGGAATAATCTTTGCATTGATAGTTACTGTTACCTTGCCTTGGCAATCCAGTGTAAAAAATGTTTGTTGGAAGAAAAAAATAAAGGAGTACTAAAATGCAGACATTTCATCACTTAACCCATAATTGTCATAACCTGATAATCTTTTAATCTATCTCTCTCTTACACATACATGCACATACATATAAAGCACTTCTCAGCAAAAAATTGACAAGCCTAAGAATAAAATGAATCTTTTTTCATGATTTCATTAATAAGATGAAAGTCTATTTTTGGTTCCAAAAACTATAAAGACAAAAGTATTTTAACATCCAATTTCCTCTTTAAACAATAATATCCCCATAAGAATACATTAAAAATCAAAATGCATGTTCAAGTCCAGGTCAGTGACTTATGAGTTAATTCAGAAGTAGTTGTTTTTGACTCTGAAGCCCTTTGTGACTCCCAAATTGTAGTATGGAATTAGAAAGAAAGGATCTGGTGATGACTGAACTTTTTCTCTTTTTGTCATTTTAATGTAGAGATAATGTTTCTGGTATCAAAAAAAAAAAATCAGATTTCCAAATTACCACATCAGCAGCAAATCTCACTGAGATCATAAAAAAATAGACATTTTCTAAGTCTCTCCAAATTTATCCCCATGGTGTCGATATAATATGGTGTCTTAAGGGTATATTACACCATAAAACACACAAATAAAATTAATTGATTTATCAACATAGAAAGAGCAAGTATTTACATATCAAGGGAGATTGGCAGTTAAAGACTCATAAATCATAAGACAAAGAGGAACCCTGAAAGTCAGCTTTTCAATCCCCTTCCCCCCACCTTGGAAGAGGCATGTCCTTCAGTGATTTTCCACTTGGGTATAAAGTAATTAGCAAGCCTAGCCTGCTCAAATTAAACAATTGTAAGAAAAATAGCATTGGAATAATTAGGACAGTTACCACCCTTATCATCTGATTGCGTATATACACAGTACATAACACAGTGATTTACCTAAACCACCCCAGACTGATTTATGTGGGGGTTTTCATGTAGATAATGAACAAAGAAAATAATTCAGATAAAAGTCTACCATTCCTTCACCAAATATTTGTGCCAGACATTTAGCAAGAACTAGAAGCACAGTAATGAACAAATAAGACATGGACTCTGCCCTTCATGGAGTTTTGAGAGGGAGAAAGGAAGAGAAAACTAAATTTAATTTTAACATTAATTTAAAGAGAATATGTGAAACTTTATTATGGTTACTTATTGATTTGCCCCATATTGTGAGCTCCTCAAAGACATGAATAAAAATCTTTCCATATCTTTCATGGACTATGAAAAAATAGAGTTGGTGCTCAATGTATCTTTATATATATATATATATATATATATATATATATATATATATATGAACAAACTGGTCAAAGTTTAAGGAACACTCTTCTTTACATTTTTCATTTCTAATATGATACACAATCTTCATAGGTAAAGGAGGTAAAAAGTCTTGAATATTTTTTTGTAATCTGCCTTGAAATATATCCAAATATAGCTAGTCCATTTGTTTGCCATGGATATGCACAGGGGAACACCCAGTGCAGTGCTATGAACTTACCAACACTCACAAATGTCAGATGAATAAACTGAAGTATGAATCAGCAAAGCAATAGGTAAACATGGGCATGGAATTCCAAAGTATCCATTTCACAACTTTGGTAGCGTTAAGAAGAACTTCAGGAAACATGGATCATTAATTAGACTTTGGCCCTCATCTGGCCATCAGTGTATTGGCAAGCTCACTCTCTGTGTAGTGTGTATATGTAAGATACAGGTTTATGTATAATATATTGCATCAATGGTATATATTGTCTCTTGTGAAATTCCTAATTGATAGTCCTTCTTTCTGCTCCACTTGTGATAATTGGTTCTTCACATTATAATTCAAAAGACTTCTATGATCTTATTAACCAATCTGTTAAACCACAACTCACCTCCTTTAGGTCTTTGCTTCTTAATAAGGCTTACCCTAACAACTTCATTTAAAATTATACCTCCTCCAGTGCAGCAAGCTCTCTCTCCCTTACCTTGCTCTATTTTTCTTCAAAGGCCTTATCATCGTCTCTTGACCTATAATCTCTCATTTAGTATGCAGCTTCCATGTAAGAGAGGGATTTCATCTTTGCTATTCATTGCTGTATTCTCAGCACCTAGAACAGTGCTTTTGGCACATAGCGGGTTTTCAAGAATTATTTGCTGACTGAATGATTGCCTGACCCCAAAAAAACAAAGTCTCCAATTTACTCCAAGGTCATTATAGGGCTGGCTGTCGTACCAATTGTGACAGTTCAATCGGTATTCAGTAAACTTGAGTGACTCTAGCCTTAATTTTTCTTTTGCAGACTAGAAATATGGAACTACTTTGTCTCCCAAAGACACCAGCCTACCTCCCTCCTTTCTATCTTTCCTCCTGTTTTCCTTCTTCCAGGAGTATCCTTTTATCACCCAAACCCTACTCTCCCTAGATAATTCCTGCTAATTCTTTAAGATACTGTGTGCCCAGGATCTCCTTATCTGAATATCCATGACATGGTCCTTAGGCATCACAGCCCTAAATCCTAAGGTATCATTGCATTTTGCATTGAAATTATTCGTTACTTGTCTCTCTCTTCAACCAAACTGTAATCTCTTATAGGACATAGATTGTCTTATTCCTTTCTGCATGAATTCAACACAATAGAAGCTGAGTGAATAACAGAAATGAACTGAGTTCAGTGCTCTTAGGAGTCAACATCAAGTGATTCCAATAGAAGCAGGTGGTTTAGAGGGAAATGCAGGAAGTCCAAAGACCCGGATTCTAGTACTATCTCTGAACACTGTTTTTAAATCTGTAGAAGAGGATTAAACCAGTGCTAAGGCCACTTTCAAAACCGTAAGACTGTATTACATGTAACCTAATGAAAAGTAGTTATTAAAATGTCAGGTTTTCATGCTCCATCTGCTGGTTAAATTGTAGAAAAACCTTGAGGTCATTTTGAAATTGAAAAGTGGAGTTAGAAATATTTGTGACCAACAAGGAAAATAATTTTTTTTTAAAATTGTCTGTACTATTTATAAAAGACTAATAACCTAGAAATCAAATAGTTGAGAAAGAAAAATAAACATTGACAATTGCATGATGATAGTGAAAAAAACAAATACCCTGCTACTTCTGGCTCACATACATACCATGGATCCCAGCCTCCAGGGAGTCCCACCTGCTTATACTCACCCCCTTGTGTAATCTCCCCACCAACACTGTACCAGGGCTGGTCTCTATGAACAACAGCATCCAGCAGAAGTGACGGCATGTCACTTTCCAGACTAAGGTATAAAAACTGAGGTTTTCATCTTAGGTATGCTCCCTCTCTCTCTCACTCTCCCTCTCCCCCCACTCCCTTTTCTCTTTATCTCTCCCTCTTTTGGACCACTTTCTTTGATGGAGTTACCCAACTATCATGACATGAGGACACTCAGGCAGCCCATGGAGAGGCCAATGAAGTAAAGCATCCAAATACTTTTTAAAAAGAAGTAAAATTGTCTTTGTTTGCAGATAATATGATCTTATATAGAAAAAAATCCTAAAGATTCCAATAAAAACCTGTTAGAACTAATCAATGAATTCAAAGATGCAGGATACAAAATCAACATACAGAAATTAGTTGCATTTCTATATACTATAACAAAATATCTAAAAAAGAAAGAAAACAGTCCCTTCACAATAGTATCAAAAGCAATAAAATACTTAGGAATAAATGTAAACAAGGAAGTGAAAGAGCTATACATTGAAAACTACAAGATGTTGGTGAAAGAAATAGAAGAAGACACAAGTAAATGGAAAGATAGCCATATTCATGGATTGGCATAATTAATATTGTTAAAATGTCCATATGATCCAAAGCCACCTTTGATTCAATGCAATCCCTATCAAAATCCCAATGGTATTTCTCACAGAAATAGAAAAAACAATCCTGAAATTCATATGAAATGACAGAAGATCCTGAATAGCCAAAGGAATCCTAAGAAAGAAGAACAAAGCAGGAGGCATTACACTTTTTGATTTCAAACTATACTACAAACCTATAATAATCAAAACAGTATGGTACAGCATAAAAATAGACATATAGACCAATGGAACTGAATTGAGAACACAGAAATAAACCTATGCCTGTATGATCAGTTAGTTTACAATAAAGGAGTCAAGAATATACAATGGGGAAAGGGTAGTCTCTTCAAAAAATGGTGCTGAGAAAACTGAATATCATGCAGAAGAATGAAATTAGACCCTGATCTTATACCATTCACAAGAATTAACTTGAAATGAATTAAAGACTTAAACATAAGACCTAAAACCTTAAAACTTCCAGAAGAAAACATAAGGATAAAGCTCCTTGACATTGGTCTTGGCAACAATTTCTCGGATATAACATCAAAAGCATAAGCTACAAAAGCAAAAATAAAAAATGAACAAATAGGACCACATCAAACTAAGCTGCCACACACAGCAGAAAAAACAATAAACAAAGTGAAAAGGCAACCTATGAAGTGTGAGAAAATATTTGCAAGTCATATATCTGATAAGGGGTTAACATCCAAAACACATAAGAAACTCGTACAAGTCAATAGCAAAACAAACAAACAAACAAAACAACAATCAATTCGATTAAAAATTAGGCAGAGGATCTGAATAGACATTTTTCCAAAGAAGGCATCCAAATGGCCAACACATACATGAAAAAATGTGCAATATCACTAATCATCAGAGAAATGCATATCAAAACCATAATGAAACATCACCTCATACCTGTTAGAATGGCTAGAATAAAAAAGACAGGAAATAAGTGCTGATGAGGATGTGGAGAAAAGAGAGCCCTTGTGCACTGCTGATCTGGTATGGCCACTATGAAAAAGAGAAGAAATTAAAAATAGAATTACTATATGATCTAGCAATCCCACTTCTGTGTATATATCCAAAGGAGGATATATATGAAATGAGGATCTTGAAGAAATGTCTGTACCTCCATGTTCACTGCAACATTATTCACAATAGCTAAAACATGGAAATGACCCGTGTCCTTCTGTGAATGAATGGATAAAAAAATTGTGGTTTACATATACAATGAAATATTATTCGGCCATGAAAAAGAAGGAAAGGCTGCCATTTGCAACAACATGGGTTGACCTTGAGAGAGTTATACTAAGTGAAATAAGTCAAAGAGAGAAAGACAAGTACTGCCTGATATCACTTATATGTGAAATCTGAAAAAGCGGAACTCAGAGTAGTATGGTGGTTGCCACCAGTGGTTGCCAATGATTAGGAGACGGGAAGTTGGGAGATGTTGGTCAAACGGTACAAACTTCCAGCTATAAAATTAATAAGTTCTGGAGATCAAATCCATAGCATGGTGATTATAGTTAACAATATTGTACTATGTACTTGAAAGTTACTAAGAGATTAGAGCTTAAAAATTCTCACCACAGAGGTGCCTGGGTGGCTCAGTTGGTTGGTTAAGAGTCTGCCTTTGAACCAGGTCCTGGGATCAAGCCCCGAGACCAGCTCCCTGTTCAGCAGGGAGTCTGCTTCTCCCTCTCCCTCTACCCCTCCCTCCCCACTCGTTCTCTCTCTCAAATAAATAAATAAAAATCTTTTTTAAAAAAAATTTTTTTAAGTTCTCATTACAAAAAAGGAATGGTAATTATGTGAAGTGATAGAAATGTTAGCTAACCCTCTATGGTCATCATTTTGCAATATATGAGTGTATCAAATCATCACATTGTACACCTTAAACTTATACAATGTTATATGTCAATTATATCTCAATAAAGCTGGAATAAAATAAAATAAAATAGAATTTTAGTTTCTGGCCACCAAGAGCCAGGGGGGCTTGGAAGCTGATCCTCCCCTCATTGAATCTTCAGAGAGACTGACAGCTTGACCTCATGAGAAACCCTGAGCTAGAACCACCCCGCTCAGCCATGCCCAATTATTCCCCCCAAGAAACTGTGAAAAAAGATTGGTTTGTTTTTAAGCTGTTAGATTGTGGCGTTATTTGCTACACAGCAATAGATAACCAATATACACCCATGCATCTGAGACTCATTCAAATCTGTATCGAACACTTACATGTTCAATGAATGTGGCTTGACCTTTTAACATGAAATCGTACACATCCATCTTTCTCAGAAATGTTACTCTTTCTTCACACGTGCATTATGTTTTCAGATACACAGGTTTCACTAGAATAAGAACTCAGAAGTAGAGAGATGTAAAGACCATGGGATATATTCTGGAGACTTTTTACTAATATCAATATCCAAGAGAAGATTATAGGCCTTAAAAAACATAGTTTGTCATTATTTTGTAGTATGTAAGTAATGTGTATAAACCTCAGTGAAAGTCACAGTGAACTGTAATTATGTGTTTTTTTAACTCCAGTTTAGCAATAATACATCAATTCTGTATTCACTTTTTCAAGTCTACCATCTTACCAAAGAATAAATATCCACAGACTCTTATTTCTCATTTTCTTTATTGCCATTAACAAACTTGCCTACTGATGCTATGTAGGTGAATGAGAAGCCAAAGTGAAAAGAGATACATAGAGGTGATTAAGGCGATAACACAAGGTAAAGGTATTGTGTTATCTAGAAACTTTTGATAAAATTTTCTAGTGAGATTTGGATTTAATGTTTAAAACCTCAAAGACCTTAGAGATAAAAATAAATTCAAGTTGGCTTAATTAAAGTTTAAGAAGCATATAATAGATACAGATTCCCAATCTAGTTGATGACTTTTAATGAATTAAAATGGAGAGAGACCAGAAAAGCAAACAAAACCTCTTAGCCATGTTCAAAAATCATAGAGAATCATGAAAATGAATTTTTTCTGAGGCAGGGAAAAAGGAGGCAAATGATTATTCAAATATCTAACTCTCCATTAAAACGTTTGGCAGCACCTTTGACATATTGCAAAATTTGACTAGACCATTATGCAAAGAAATAGTTCTTCAAGGGTGACCATCTGTTGCAAAGAAGAGAAAAAAGCAAGGATGAAGACATAGCTGTCAGGAGAACTTTGAGAAGTTCTCTTTAACATTCTTAAAGGGGCTTGATATCCTCTTGTTCTAGAAGTCTCAACTACATGCCTGCTTCCCCACCTGGTGAAGTGGCCCATCCTAGTGTGCTTACTATAAGACTAAGTAAATCAAAGGTCAATTTTCAGACCTTCATACTCCATTGGGCTCAGGCTTTTTTTTAATTATTCTTTTTTTTAGGGGGGCAGTGAGGGGCAGAGGGAGAAGGAGAGAGAGAATCCCAAGCAGGCTCCATGCCCAGCACAGAGACCAATGTGGGGCTCCATCTCACAACCCTCATATCATGACCTGAGCCAAAATCAAGAGTCAGATGCTTAAACCAACTGAGCTATCCAGACGCCCCAGTGGGCTCAGGCTTTAAACCCGACTGAATTTTATTTCGACAGGTCTAATAAACTTGGAGAGTTATACTATCCCCTCCCATAAACTTCAAAAAAATGAAAGTTTGCCCTTCCAGCCTTGGCCTTTATTTCTAGACCGTGTATGCAGTAATGGAAGCAGAACAATAGACTCAATGGTGTGATAAGTTTCCCTCATTTTAATTTGGGAGAATAGACTACCTATAATTGTCTTGCCTATTATAAGCCACTTATAATGATCTATAGCTCATTACTTTTTTAAAGATATAATTCCAATGACCTTGGTAATAGGGAATGGGGGTAGAGGTGCCATAAATAGAATTTAAAAAGCTAAGCTCCAAGGAGATATTAGGGCAAGGCCACGTCTTGTCCCCTGTGACATCACCCTGAGATGACTTTCTGCCTGCAGACCCACAATTAGAACACCATTCAAGTATACAGAATCAGACCCCCTATTTATGAATGAATCACATTTGTTTCTTCTACTATGGAATCAGAATCAAAGAGGCATATCTGCCAGAAATACCACATAAACGAATATTTGACAAACAGCAGGAGAGCAAATAATGGGTTATCCATAATTGTCTGCAAATGCCTCCAAGAGAAATGAAACCTCAAAATATCCAACCTAGCACTTATCTACTACATGTTTATGCTAAGATTATCACCACCTAAAAATACCCAAAGATCAAATGTTCAGCTCCTGGCAGTACTTAGCACATTTTCTTGTGCATAATAGATGCTCAATAAATATTTGTGGGAGAGGGAAGGAGGAAGGAAAGAGTACGTTGGCAGGGAGACACAATGCAGCTAACAATTGCACAATAAAACTACTAAGGCAGATTACTCCTTTAAGCTATTCAATCTGACTTGATGAAGATTTATTTACCCCCTTCTCTGGGCTCTGCAGAGTTCAATACCATGTGAATTTACTCAGGTCTGAAATATACTGTCCCAAAACATACCACTCTTCAAAGTGAAGAATTCTTCATCCCCTTCTGTGGTGGGAGACATGGTAAAGACGGAAGAATAGAAAGATAAGGCAAAGCTAGTTTTCTGACAAAGAAATTCAAAGCCCTCTCTGTCCTCTCACTTCCAAAGCCTTCCAACTTTAGACTAATGCTAAAAGCAAAAGAGAGGGAAAGCAGATGAGCGAGCTTGGTCATTTTTGGCACTTGTCAAAAAAACTAAATATTTTCCCCAAATGTTTTACATTCAATAATGCCCAACCACAATGTGCCAAGCCTGTTTTCCCTTAATGTTTCAAACCCATGTGTATTCCAAGGGAAATATAATCCATGTGTCTCTGATTTGCTTACACTTAAATCATTATAAAATGTTAAATTTTTTAAAAGGATGTCCAAGATATCTTTTGGGCCACCCTCATGATCCTCCTTCAGGATTCTTCTTCAGAATGTGGAATTTTGAAGAGCCAATGAAGACAAAGCCCTGGATAATTAATTAGACTGGCTTACTCAGGACTTAAAATCTCTGCATAGATTTTTGTCTCTCTGTGCAGAACAGCATGAATTTGTTCAATCATTAAGAATGAAAGAATGACTAGAATTCTCAGAGTAAATTTGCTAAATTGGCCTATTTCCTTAGAATACCCTTTCAATCTTTATAATTAGGCCTAGCTAACTTGGGCTCTTCTTCAGACTACTCAGATAAGATACCTAAAATATTGCATGTAACATAAAACTTTCTTGAGAATATGTTGGAGAGTGTAAAAGATGGGTGAGCAGCCCAGGCACTGCTGAAAGAATTAAGTTCATTATTTCCTCAGATAATGTCCTCCAAGATGATAAAAGACAAACACTATATGATTGTTTACCCATCATAATGATGTGGTGAACTAAGGTTCTAAAGCATAAAGAATGGGAGAAGCTGACTGTAGAAGCGAAATCAGTTAGGTTTTAGGTGTGGACTTGGGGCTTCTAACCCAGGACAGTCCCAGCTAATGAGAAATGGATATATTCTGCCATTCCCCAGCTCCTTTACTGCAGGCTCTCCCCACAGTAGTGATGGACTTTAGCAAAGGGAGAAGAGGAGAGGTTCACAGCGAGTCTGCATCTTTAAAATAAATATTTATAAAAATACTTATTCTGGGGTGCCTGGTGGCTAGTTGGTTAAACAACCAACTCTTGATTTCAGCTCAGGTCATAATCTCAGGGTCCTGAGATGGAGCTCTGGGAGGGGCTCCACGCTCAGTGCAGAGTCAGCTTGAGATTCTCTCCCCTCTTTCTCCCTGCCCCTTTGCTCCTCCCCTGCTCACACACATGCGTGCTCTCTCTCTCTCTAATAAATAAAATCTTCAAAAAAAAAACTAAATACTGTACTTAAATACCATAAATAATAAGTACTTCAAAGAAAAACTTTTTATTCCTTGTTCAAAATGTAGAATAACAAAGCAATAAAGCAAAACCCTGTTGACTGTATCTATAATTTAAGAAGCAAACAAAAATAAAGACCTTAAAAGCTATTTTACTTAAAAGCACCCAGAAAGGAGGCTAGCTCCCCCAAAGTGAGAGTAGACAAAGTGATTCTGATATTTGAGAAGGAAGCACAGGAAGGAAAAAAAAAAAGATGTGTTTAATCAGTTCTCCTGTGTTCTGGTCTGTCATTTCACCCTGCCAAGGAACCATAAATGTCGTCCATCAGTTTAATCCCAGGTGGCGGCAGTTTCACCTTTATAAGGTAGTGCCTCCATCTCTCCTTCTCCCTGGCCTGTGAGGATGCAGCACATAATGTCCAAGCATCCTTGGAGACCAGAGACCTTGTAAAGTCTCAGTACAACCCAATCGATGGCTGCTCAGGGGAGGGGTGCAGGGAGGGGGAGGAAGCAGTGGGAGGAGCAGCTGAACAGATTGGCAACCATCTGGACCCAGTCGATTGGATTCTGGCGTCTGATACAAAGAGGAAACTGCAGAGACATCCGGGACGCCCTGTCATAAACTTAGTTCCTGACCCAGACTTGTGACTCTGAATTTATTTCACTGGGAAAAAGAAGGTCTTAATTTGTTCAATTATGTTTATCCCTATCAGGAAAAGCGTCGCATACCCTGCTGCTTCTTTGGAGGAGCCCGCAATCAGGAATCATAAAAGTTAGGCAAAATATTTGTGATAAAACAAGAGAGCACTGCATCTATTGAGATTATTTAGCACTGCTGGATGTGGTCCAGCCAAGGTCCAGCCAAATGTTCATCATAGTCCAGGAGAACCCGAAAGAATAGGATACTTCACTTGAACGTGACTTTCATTTTGCACTTGAAGTTAAAGAAACTAAAAATTCTATGGGCAGGAAATTGATTTTAACAAGGCAAAAATTGTTTCCTTTAAAAAATAAAAAAAGAACTAACAAAAGCTCTTTTCATGATCATTTGCACTAGTATCCTTTGTGTTTTTTTGTAACAGTGATGACTCTCCTCCTTAAAAGTCTTGGCTCCAGGGCGCCTGGGTGGCTCAGTTGGTTGAGCGACTGCCTTCGGCTCAGGTCATGATCCTGGAGTCCCTGGATCGAGTCCCACATCGGGCTCCCTGCTCGGCAGGGAGTCTGCTTCTCCCTCTGACCCTCCCCCCTCTCATGTGCTGTCTCTCTCATTCTCTCTCTCTCAAATAAATAAATAAAATCTTTAAAAAAAAAAAAAAAGTCTTGGCTCCAGGGACACAGTGTTCTTCAACTTCCCTTGTTTCTCTTGTCAAGCTCTTTATCCTCACAATACCCCCACTGCTATTGCCTCTCCCACTGTACAGAGATTCATGCAGATTAATAAAAAAGATCCCAACAGACTCAGACATGGACCCCTTGTATCCACTCCTTAAAAAATTCATTTTGTTTTCTTAGTTTTGATAGTTTGGGGTATTACATCAGATCTATATTTCTAGCACCACAATTTGGGGGTCCAATGTTTGCATTGTTGAGACCAAAGGCTTTCTAAACTAGCATTGTGTTTTTGGAAGGAATTCCCTCAAAGACTCAGTGGACTTCTAATCACTTTGCTTCCAGTCAGTTCCACGCTGTGTATACCAGTAACCACACCCAAAATTATTTTCTAGATATAGTAAGATGTGGCATTTAAAAAGACTTTGAAGAAAAAAAAAGTCCCAGTAAAATTTCTTTGTTGAATGAAGTGATTCAGGGGAAAGATCAAATTAAGGGTGTGGACCTCTCATTCAAGCCAGTTAACTTCAATCTAGCCAACATTTAGTTGAGAGACAGAGAAAGGCATGAAGGTAAGAAAGCAAATAAATAAAAGGCAAACTTGAGATTTAATTAACTCAAGCTGCTTTAACAAATATTTTTACCTAAAATAGCCACCTTTCCTTTCTTCAGATTTATTTTGTGGGAACACCCGTCTCTTCAACACCCTTACTAAATAAACATACAAGTTACGCTTTTTCTCAAATGGCAAAAGTTATTAAATATACACCTGTGGTTCTCGGAGTGAGCTATTCAAGTATGTCAAGGCATGTCAAGCATCTCTGTGGAATCTTTTCTTTTGTCATGTCATGGTTGAAAGTTGGCTCCACAGATCTAAGAATATCCACACTCATGTAAGGAAAGAGTAGAAGGTGTGGCATCAGCAATATGTCCCTTTAATCAGGAAGTCATTTAACACTCGAATCCTATATTTCCCACTCTGCCTGTATTCTACACAGTTTAAGACAGGCAGTAGTGCTAAACATCTAAGTTTAAATAAAGTAAGGTGGACCTATTAATTAAAATATTAGAATCAGAGCAAAAAATGCATAGTATTTAATATTTAACAAAATCTTATAACTTGAAAAATTGGAAAGTGGGGAATGTTAAACAAACTGCCGTACAATGCAATATGGAATAAGGGAAATAATTTTTAATTTAAAGAACAACTGGGGCAAACTGATTTCTTTTTTATCCTCTATGAGTTTTTAAAATGGACTGAAATTTTTTTTAATGCCAAAAATAAAGTCACTTATAATGATAAACTGATTTGGTTCAATCAGCCATGGGTAAGACAAATGTGGGTGACTGAATTAGTTCCTGATATATAAGGAAAGGAAAGGAAAGGAAGGAAGGAAGGAAGGTAGGAGGGAAGGAAGGAAGGAAGGAAGGAGGAAGGAAGGAAGGAAGCTGGAAGGAAGGAAGAAAGGAAGGAGGCAACGGAAGAAAGAAAGAAGGAAGGGAGGGAGAAAAAGAGGAAGGAAAGAAAAAAAGAAAAGGAGGAAAGGAGGGAGGGAGGGAAGAAGGGTGAATTGCAAAATGGAAGATAGTTTCATTAAAGACTCTCTATGGTTAACCATATTCAGGCTGGATTTTCAAACAGGATTCATGGAGGGAAATTATGTACATCAACTGTTCAAAAGCAGCTTGACCATAAGGTTTGTAGATTCAAATTTACACTTGCTGGGTGGAGGAGAAAACGCCAACCACAGTGACAGGAAAGCATAGTGAATGCCAGACATTATTCTAGGTACTATTATTTTAACTAATAGGGTCTTTACACCTCATTTAAACTTAGATATTGAATGGTACTGCCCAACTCAAATTTTGCAGAAATTTGACAGAAGAGGAACAAGAGAGAATTCAAACATTAAGCCAAGAAATTATAATAAAAGTACTACTGGAACATGAATGAGGAAATACCTTTTTATTTAGGGGATAGTCATGGGGGCTCTCAAATGGTTTCAAGAGGTCATTTAAAGCTACTGAGGTAAGCTTTATAAGATGAATTGGATCCATCAGGCAGACACAGTGGAGAAGAGGAGCTCATGAAATTGGAACAAGAGCATACGTTGAGGCATGAGCCCATGAAAGAACCTGAAAGGCCAGTGAGATGGTGGATAGCAGTGGCAAGAGTTCGAGCCTGAAAAAATAAGCGATTGGTAAGATCACAAATTACTCTGGGTGATTTGTAAACTACTAAAAAGTGCTTTGTCTCTAACCAGGGGACAGTAGAGACTCATGATGAGGGATTTTAACCAGGTCAATAGTTTTTCTAAAAGTAACTCAGATAAAACTGTAGATGTGTAGGAGAAAGTGAGACTGGAGGCAGGGAGACCACTTAATTGCTATTTTGTGGGCAAGAGATGAACGCCTAAAATAAATCAGTAGTGGTGGGAATAGAGAAGAGGAAAGAGACTCAAGACATAGTCAGGGGGTAGGAAAAGTCCACCTTAAATAAAAACTGAATATGGGTAGAAAACTCAAGGAAGACCCAAGGCTTCTGACTGTGATGACTGGTGGATGATGGTAGCATTAATTGAGGTGTGGAATATTGAAGAAAACAGGCTTGAAGGGGGCAATTAACAGATGTGTTTAGAACAAGTTACAGTGATGTGGCCAACCAGTAGAGGTATCTCTTAGATATTCGGAAATGAGCACCCAGAGCTCCAGAAATAGACATGCTAAAAGCAAAAGGTTTGGGATCCAGCAGTGTGGTGGAATCCAATGAAGATAAAACCCTTCTCAGAGACTAGAGAAAAGCAAGTATCAAAGAAGTAAATGAGAGGTGCCTGGGTGGCTCAGTCGTTAAGCCTTTGGCTCAGGTCATGATCCCAGGGTCCTGGGATTGAGCCCCGCATTGGGCTCCCTGCTCAGCAGAAGCCTGCTTCTCCCTCTCCCACTCCCCCTGCTTGTGTTCTCTCTCTCGCTGTGTCTCTCTCTGTCAAATAAATAAATAAAATCTTTAAAAAAAAAAAAAGAAGAAGTAAATGAAACTTCTGGGACATTAGATAAGAACTGGTATTTTGATGCTTTGGGTTGCAAGTCATTGCTTGGCTGGGTCCCTTGATCGTCATTCTTCTTCTGCTATCTGTCTTCCTGTTCTCACATGGTACCTTTTGCACCCACACCACATGATGGGCAAGAAAGGGAGAAAAACTGAATCAGTCCCCTTGAGACAACTTAGCAGCTCTGTTAGGAATTTGATAAGAGAGAAAACTGAAGCTATTGATTAAATTCATACACAACATTTAACTGTAGGATTCAATTATACATATATGGATAATTGAGACTTGCTTATGTGAAAAAAAAAAAACAAGTTTAAAGATTCGCTAAAATCCTATAAAGATATCCAAATTTCGAATTTCCCAGAATGGAAGAATGAATTATTCTCTATTTTCATAACATACTTCATGATCACTAGATTGAGGCAACCCCAATACCAATTTCTTTCAGCCAAGAAATGCAAAGTAGGGGATAAAATTCTCAGTATCTGTCAAGTCTCAGAAAACACATTGGCCATCAATGAGACACCAACTCTCTTTACTCCAAACCCTGAGTTACACACTACACCTCCCCACAGACTGTGACTCTCTTCTATCCCTAGCGTCTGGCATACTGCAGAAGATATGCAATTAAAACTGCCTTTCCTTCTCTCTTAGGAAAAGACCACTCTTGTAGTGAAGTAAGACAGCCCCACTTTCTTTGTTACTCCTCATCTCTCTCTCTCTCTTCCTCTTGGATACAGGTTGTCTTTATGACAGCTCTGACCAATAGGATGTTACTGAAGTGATGCTGAGCTTTAAGAGATCAGGGCTTATGTTTTTTCTCCTTGGATTGCTCCTTCTTGGAAGGTAGCCATTATGTAAGAAGTCCAACTTCTCAGACAGGAAGAGAAGGCCACATGAGGAGATACCTGAAGCTAGACTGGATGCTCCAGCCCCACCCCCTCCAAGGTCCAAGCAGAAGAACCACCCAACTGAGCCTCAGCCAATCCACAGAATGGTAAGGAGTAATTGCTTTATGCTATTAAATTTTGGGGTGATCTGTAACAAATAAC
This sequence comes from Halichoerus grypus, assembly GCF_964656455.1. NCBI lineage: Eukaryota > Metazoa > Chordata > Mammalia > Carnivora > Phocidae > Halichoerus > Halichoerus grypus. The sequence continues at coordinate 87,671,120 of NC_135714.1, forward strand.
TCATAACTAAGAAAACTTTTTTGGGTCTAAAGGCTGTGTTAAAAACAAAATGCTCCCACACAAGAGGAATAAGTAACATTGCATTATAAGTTATTTACTTGGATGCTGGTTTAAACTTTAATATTTTTTAATGGAAGTACTGGTACTCATTGATTCATCCATTCTACAAGAAATTCTACAAGATACTGAGAATTTTATCCCCTACTTTGCATTTCTTGGCTGAAAGAAATTGGTATTGGGGTTGCCTCAATCTAGTGATCATGAAGTATGTTATGAAAATAGAGAATAATTCATTCTTCCATTCTGGGAAATTCGAAATTTGGATATCTTTATAGGATTTTAGCGAATCTTTAAACTTGTTTTTTTTTTTTCACATAAGCAAGTCTCAATTATCCATATATGTATAATTGAATCCTACAGTTAAATGTTGTGTATGAATTTAATCAATAGCTTCAGTTTTCTCTCTTATCAAATTCCTAACAGAGCTGCTAAGTTGTCTCAAGGGGACTGATTCAGTTTTTCTCCCTTTCTTGCCTATCATGTGGTGTGGGTGCAAAAGGTACCATGTGAGAACAGGAAGACAGATAGCAGAAGAAGAATGAAGATAACACAACATACAGTCTTCCAGATGCCTGGGTACCCAGCTTTAAACAAGACAAGAAAGATCCCTGCCCTCATGATGCAGCTTACATTCAAGTGAAGGGTGGGAAAAGCAGATAATAGGTTAGTAAACAGATAAATAAACAAAAAATTGGGGGGTTGCTAAAAATACAACAGGGTCATGCAAAAGAGAAAGAATGGGAGAGGAACCTTCTTGAGATTGGAGGATTGAAAATGGTTGTCTAAGAATAGGGTTATTTGAGCTGAGACCAGAATAACAAGAAATAACCAACTACAAGAAGATCTGCAAGGGAAAAGGAAGAGAAGAAAGCTGTCCAGAGGAAACCACTGGCGCCAATGCACTGCTCAGAAAGGCATTAGGCTCATTGGAGGACTAGAAAGGCCACTGTGGCCAGAGCAGAGTAAGCACAAGGGGGAGAGGTATAAGATGAACAGAAGAGCAGGCAGAGGCCAGAGAACTCATGGAGGGTCCCTGTGGATCACAGGGAATCATTTGAGCTTTTTTCCATAGGAGATGGAACCCATTGGAGAGCGTTAACTACGGCTGTTGTTAATTGGCTTAAAGAGTAGACCCTTGAAAAAACTTTTCAATTCAGAGGCTGAGGACCTATTTCAAAGATTACCTCAATCCACGTGAAAGAAAGGTTACACTGGTGCCAACCAAGAGAAGGAACATGCCGTGAAGGAGGCCTGGAACACATGCAAAACTCAGCTCCTCCAACCACCACAGCCATTGTTGCAACAATGCAGCAGAGCAGATCGAATGCTGAGCTAAGCAAAAAACCACAAAGAGAAAGGCCAAATCTGCCGGTTCTATATTACCAATGATAACAGCAACTTAACATTTTCACATGTCAGAACCTGCAGAGAAGCCACATCATCTCACTTGATCCTTACAGCTGCTCTGTGAGACAGGCTGGGAAGGCTTTACCACCATCTTAGAGATGGGAATCAAAACTCAAGGAGGCTACTCTACTCCACCGAAACCACACAACCGAGGATAAAATGCAGATCCTCTGTCCTAGTCCCTTGTTCCCTTCATTAAGTCACACCACCTGATCAGATCCCAAATAAAGTACTCCCAAAACATGTGGACAATTACACAACATGGGAAATTGTTTAAAAACTCATCACAGACAATATTCTGAAAAACAGCCCCCTGTTCATCTGTACAGGATCCCAGTTGGGTTGTGGTGCCTGGTAATTCAAGAATGGATATGCCCTGGGGCACCTGGGTGGCTCAGTTGGTTAAGCGTCTGCCTTGGGCTCAGGTCATGATCCCGGGGTCCTGGGATCGAGCCCTGCATCCAGCTCCCTGCTCAGCACGGAGTCTGCTTCTCCCTCTCCCTCTGCTTGCTCTCTTGGGAGTGCTCTCCCTCTCTCTCTCTCTCTCTCTCTCAAATAAATGTTTTTTTAAATATCTTAAAAAAAAAAAAGAATGGATATGCCCTTCCGAATGGGGTATGGTAAACCTCACCCACTGACTTGATGAGGTCTATATCCTCAACAAATGTGAAAAAGAGAATTTCATGTCATGTTAGTGGCTTAAATTTGAAATTTAGCTCTGCAACTTAAATTTCAAAAGCAGTCCCTTAACTCATCCGGCAGTCTTTTACAGATTTTCTCGAAGCTCTCAGGAAACATGGGAAATAACTACTGAGAAAGGCACTGAGAGTAACTCTTTCTTGTTCTGGTGTATTCTCCGTTTTCTTTTACATTTTCCTCAAACAGAATAGAATCATGTGACTAAGGAGCCTGAAATTATCAGAATAGTTCTGCAGCAAATGAGTAAGTCCACCAAGTTTACAAATAACTGAGTATTATATATAAAAGTTCACAAAGGAAATAACCAGCAAACACACAGTAAATAGCTTTCAATGAATCAGAAGAGCCTTTATCATGGATTATAGTGACTTTTTTCCTAGAGTGCTTGTGGATGATCTGGGAGGCAATTCCTAGACCAGTGTTTGTCCTCAAGGAATGCTTTAATTAGTGTCTACATCTTGACAAAGGCTGAAAGTACAAACATTCCATGTACCAAAATATTTTTAATTAACTATTTAATAATCATATATGCTGTGAGGAAACTTATATATGGGTTTTGATTTATTATGTATTTTAAAGCAATAAATCTTAAAATAATATTTTGTGTTGTACAATAGATTATTTGATTCATAATCTGACAACCTAGTGTAAAAATTCCAATCTATGGGTCACTGAGTCATTTTCATAATGTATTTTTCAAAGCTGAGGGACTCAAAGCTACAAAAATGTTTTGGGGTTTCTACATCACAAACTTTGCTTCCCTGGTGGGACTTAAGCAGCCCCTACAGAATTCACAAAATGATATGCCCCTCTAATTTTTAAATTATATCCAGAAAGAACATTATGCTTGCATTATCCCTGTGGACTACTTGCTTTTGGCATGACTCAACTTGTTTTGTTTTTCTAGTGTTGAAGGGGGTGGAAAAATTGATCTGTTTAATGAACATTTCTGAAAAATATTAACACACAAAGTGAAAAGGGACGTGCTTTTCAAAGTTTAGAACTTAGAAGAAACAAAGCCAGCTGTTAGGCGGGGAAAAAAAAAAAAAAATGAGTCTACTGAAAAAATGGATACAGTTTTATTTTCAAGCATAGTCCCAAAGACCATTAATGTTTTCAATTTAACTGAGCAATAAAGGCCACTTTGGTAAACATCCATCCAGTAACAGCACTGCTTTGAAACATTAAGAAAATAAGTTCCTGTGGAAGGAGATTCAAAAAGAGTAACCAACCATAGTAATAATAATTATCCTCACCACCTAGAAGCCTGATGTGTAAGGTACTCTGTGCAGAGTGTGTTTGTGTGAACCCAGGCAATGAGTAGGTCACCAGCAGTGAGCACATTTAAGGGACCTGGTAGGATAGAGAAAAGATTTCTGAGCTCAACACAACTGAGTTCTCCCATGTGTTTTGCTAATTAACAAAAAACACTGGGACCTCCATTCCTCAACTCCAGAATGAAGGAGGGGCAGCATTGGGTGACCCCTACGGTGCTTTATAACTCATCCTATCATATCATGAGAAAATACACACGGAACTAATTATAAGGATAAAACAGTGATACACCTATTACCACAGGTAATGATTTGGAGAACTTTTTAGTTGAAAAGATGGCAAATTCCCTAGCAATACCATAGCCACACATTATACCTCATCCTATAATAACTCGGGGAATTATCAGAATTTGAGTCCCTATTTCTTTCTAGCCGTTACTATTCCATCACCAGAAACTTTGTTCCCCATCACTAGAGTATCCAAAAACGTGTGCTACCACCCAGTCAAGATGTAGCAAAGAGGATTCCCATATCAGCAGATAGGTGCTGGCACTTTTCCACACACTATCACTTTCAACAATCCTGCATAGAAAGTATTATCAGCCCTGTAATGCAGATGAAGGAGCTGAAGCTCAGAAATTCACTCTACTCATGAGCTGAGATTCATACCCAGCTTTAAAAATGGGTACATTTGGGGCGCCTGGGTGGCTCAGTCGTTAAACGTCTGCCTTCAGCTCAGGTCATGATCCCAGGGTCCTGGGATCGAGCCCCGCATCGGGCTCCCTGCTCAGCGGGAAGCCTGCATCTCCCTCTCCCACTCCCCCTGCTTGTGTTCCCTCTCTCGCCGTGTCTCTCTCTGTCAAATAAATAAATACAATCTTGAAAAAAATAATAATAAAAAAATAAATAAATAAAAATGGTACATTTTCCCCATACCCTCATTTGATGCCATCACAAAAACTAGGAAAATATTGATTGACGAAAATACAGTTTACGCTCCATGCATGTAAATCACTGCATCTTTAATAACATTTAAGAAAATCTAATTTCAAACTCTTTCAATTCGTGCTCATTTGCTTATGGCCCGTTGGCGGCTGCTCCCCAACAAAACGAAACCAGCTGTGTGTACATCTGCTCCACTGGATCAAAAGATCATCAAGGACAAGAGTTGATTCATTTACATATTTCCAATCTAGCACTCTGCCTGCCAAATAGTAGTGTTTAATAAATGCAGACCTAAGTTGAAACATTTGAGATAAATTTAGGGGATAAAACAGTAATACTGAGAATTCTAACCATGGTATCAGTTTGTTTCACGTATTTTCCCTTATTACTACTTTTGTTAATTTATGAACTAAGGAAAAGCACCTTTGTTAACTTCTAGTGACAAACCAAGTTGACTGCGCCATCAGCATTCTCTGTAAGCACAGTTTGGGAAAAACCGGTCAAAGATAGACATCGAATCTGGGTTGACATCCTCCCTCAAGATCTAACGAGTCCTGCCTCCGGGGAAATCAGTGAAGCCATGCCAGTCTCTACTTTTTATTGTTTGTTTGGTTGGTTGGTTTTGATTTACACATCATAACGTAAGCAACTCAAACAGATCTCCAGAAATGGCTTTTCCCATTTCCCATTCTTCCCCATAGTCATCCCTACCCTCACCCAAAGACAGGAGGAAATTAGCTCTTTGGCTGACTATCCAATCTCATGTCCACTGAGACACATTAGTAATTCTCAGTGGGGCAACGGTAGTGAATCTGGCTGATGATAGCTGAGCTGAGTAGTTAGTTGACCTACCTGCTGATGAGCTCATCCCCAAAGCCATTCACGACTCTAGCAGATGTTTAGACTTCACATAGTTGCAGCCTTCTTTTTCAATATCCAAAGCCAACCAGGAGCCCATGCAAATCTGCTAAGCAATGTGGCACACACAGCTAGACCATGGAGAACAAGGAGAAAGACATCCACAGGACTGCTACTGTACTACTTCCTCACACCCAAAACCATACTACTGTAACTGCAAATGACTTTGCTATAGTTCACAGCTGTGGGAGCTGTCTGCTGGAAAAAGAATGAAGAAAGAGAGAAGAATTTACACTGAGATCAAAATCTGCCTGCTTACATGAAGGGGAAAATCTCACTATAGCAAACAAATCATAGTGATTCTGAAAAAGCTAAATTGACAGCTTCAAAGACCATCACCTCTTTTTAATCCACAGGAAAAGCATTTTCCAGGAAGCTAACTGTCAAAATTGTTAAAACTTCTCTGGTACAATTCTTTCTTTCACCAGAAATAAGTAGATAGCTTGCACATCCTGATGCACAGACTCCAAATGTGTCATAGGAATTAAGCCACTACCAGGCTTTGGTAACATGGGATTGGAGCCTGTAAACACCTTGCCAAGATGGGCCGACATATACCAATACTTAGTGATAATTTGATATTATTGCTGCATTTGAATGTGTATGCCTACACAAATGCATATATATATATATATGCATACACATATACATATTCATTTTAAATGTGGCATTGAAAACTAAAAAGCTCTGTGCAAAATCCCAATTTCTGGCCCAACTAAAAAGAAAGTCATATGCATCTTGAATTTTACTTTTATCTTCAAAGAATATTTTTCAAATGCATGGTATCAATGTTTTCAAACCAAAGAACAATTGTTGCCCTATTGCAATATGCGACTTAGAGATTGTACAACTGAAAATTCTATATAATTCTAGCTGAATAGATCGCTTTTGATAGATACCATAAATGAGACACAAATCAATTGCAAACATCCAGCCAGGCTTGTTTTAGCAATGCAAGAAACTCCTCAACAAAAATGTTTAGGCAGTCTCTTGCTTTGGGGTTAAATTCCAATGATTTCCAGTCTTGGTTTTTTCACATCCCAGTGAGTTTCTGAAATTTTAAAGTGTGTTACAAATCTTTCAAATAAAATATGAAATTAAATTTGGAAAACCACTCATGCTTTTTAGTGTTAAAATGGAATATGTACACTATAGATTGTAGTGGGGGAAGTTTTGTAAAGTCAACCATACCTAGAGGGTTAGAAATAGCGGACCAGAGGCTAAGGGCATGTACACTTTAAGTCTTCACAACTAAAACAATAATAAAAAAATCCATCAGTGGGATTGCGGCCTCGTCCAAACAAAAGCTTATTATTTTAGGTATAAAATACTTTCAATTTTGAATATTACTCCTAATACAGTCTCCATTTTTCTTTAAGTAGAGCAATTTCCTTTTAAGTGGAAGTAGTTGCATCTTCACATCTATTTGAAAATGCAATTAGATGGAAATCTAATACACTACAGCTGGAAAATGAACAATCCATTTTTCCTTTTCCTAGACAAGGTCACACTGCTGAGCACACTCAAGTTAAGCGTGATACAGAAGTTAAGCCATAAATCCAATGAAATGGAAGACTCTGGCACCCAAGCCACAGCCAGGCCCAGTGTCACAAGGGTTCACACTCGATTCTGTCTGTAGCATTTAAAAACTCTCAGTTCTTATTAACAAATAACTCCTCTCTTAGAAAAAAAAAAAAAAGTGTAGTATTTTATAGACCAGATAAACAAAAGACACTGTCATTTTTAAACCAAAACATATTTAAGGGAAAAAATGTAAGTGAAACTAATTTGCTACATATGTTTTATACATACAGTACATAAGGGGGTTTCTCCAACGCCATATGGAAAGCATCTGAACTTGTAAGACAATGACCTTCATAAATCACTCTAGGCTCCAACTCCAAATTATGTCTTGTTCCCTCACTCATGGGATAGTCACTATATCTCATATAAATTCATTATGTTATATGTGCACAATAATCTATCTCTACCTTTATAAGGAATGATGTCATAACACACAGGCGAGGTTTTTTTAAAAAGGGAACAAGTTCTCCTACCAGATGGGTCAACCTATAGCACTGCTTCTCCAAACACATTATGTTTCACAATGCAGAGTATCCATGCTGCTCAAAGGAAAGGCAAGTCGATGTAGAAAGAAATGAACATTCTGAGAACAAAATGTTTTCTGAGCCTTCCCGATTTCTTCTTCTTCCAAGGTAAATGTAAAATAAAATAGTCTTATATCTTTTCACATACTTTCCTTTTATATATTTCCCATTTATATCCATCAAAAGGGAGTCTATCTTCTGCCTAGTAACTTTTTTCTGTACTGGATCACTAACTATGGTACTAGCAGGTTTTTCTCTAAACAAATGTCTGGACATGACAAAGGTTCAAATTAAGGGAGCAGCAGGTTTTTGCCTCTGGTTGACAAAGGGAAAAAAAAAATAGATATTCTTTACCTCTAGCCTCTTTTTCCATAGAAAGTTGCTTTTTACCAACTTCCTTATGGATCCAATCTTTCTTCTATTTTTTTCTAGTTGAGGAATGCAGTTTTATCTGTCCCCTTATTCACTTCCAATCACTTGAGGAAATGAGCACTGAGCTAAGATGAATACCAACTGCTTGGTCCCTCTTCTAAAGAACCTTAAAGCTCCTAAATCCATAACCTTAATGAAAACTACAAAAACCATGTGTAAACCTAAAGAAGTGCTACTTTTTCAGTCTTTTGAAATTGTCTCCCTCTTCTTACTTCTAGCTTTCTCTTTCACCCTGGACCAGGGATCAAACATGTAACATAAAGGTATAAAGAGGCCAGGTCAAAGGCCACAATAAATACATGTTGAATGAATTAAATAAACATTATGGCTAGAATGAGGAGTTATTAGGAGAATTACAACCTGGAGAAATTATGGCCCATCTGAAGTGGGCAGTTCTGAAAAATTGTTGAAAGTCAGGATTACTCTGGGGGTAGAAAAAAACACTATATAGGCCAACCAAGTACAGGCTGAAAAATTATGTCTACAGGCTATCTCAGGCCGGCAAAACAAAAGTGTACCACCTCTGACTTAGGAGCTAAATTTGCTGAAGGAAGAAACTAAAGTTGGAAATACAGGATCCCAATTAACTCTAGCTGCTATATAATGCTAAGTGTTGTTATAAATATCTGAGGAGATCAGTAAAGAATGACAAAGTAGCAGACTGTAATAATATCAAAAACAAAAGTAATCTCTACCTTTAACATTCAAATTTTGCATAAGAGTATCAACAGTAAGGTATTTGATAGTAAATTTGCAGTTGAACTTATTTTCCACTATGTTTAAATATTGTGGTAAATAGATTAAGACCCTTAGAATCCCTAATTACAAAAAGTATCTTGAAAGCCTGCAAATTCATATAATTAAGCACATGCATGCACAAACACAGAGTAGTAAATGTAAGAAAATATCACAAAATCTGATTTTTCTTTTATTATAATTTTGATGCTTCCCTTGAAAACTCACATTTCTAAAAAATAAATGTCCTTAATGCCCCTCTTTCATTTAATTACTTACTGGAAATTCAACATTATTAGGAAGGAACAAGTTTGCACATAAATTCTATACTAAATGTTATAAAGATTCTGAACCTATTATGAGAAATTAAAAACATTACTGTATTATGAAATATCACTACAGCTTTATAATAATTTTAATCACTAGGTATACATTTATAAGATCAGACCATTCGATGCATATACCTATACATATATTTTCAAAAATAATCCCAAATTTAACTTTACTTCCACAAATTGTCACCTCTTTTAACCATTGGATAAAATCACTGCATCTTTCTTCACTTCTAGCCATTAGTGAGTAACAGGATCCAGAGTTACACCCTCATTATAAATAACTACAAAGCTAGGCAAAATGGTAAAATAACTTTTTTCTAACATGGACAACAATGCAAGACTGTAATCTTTCAGAAAGGGGAAACAAATGAAGTGATCCTACAATTGCCCCAGATTTTGACTGGGGAAAATTTCCAGATCATAGACTAGGGAGGGAGAATACAAATAGAGGTTGGAAGTCTTGCTGAATTAAAGAGACAGAAATCAGAGCACAGAGAAACTGAATGCCTATGATTTGTTGAACAGAGTACAGAAGAGGAACAAAAAGTCCTAGAAATCTACATAAAGATTCCCTGAGACTTTGGATAAATAACAAATTTTCATGCCTAGAATAAAATACTATTAGTCTGGGAAGAGAATAATTACCAGGGAGCTGTAAGCTAAACAATTCTCAGAGCACACAGGACTGATAATCATCATGAATAGTTCCACAATTCGGAGTGAAGAGATCTCATTACATACGCAGGGAATTGAGTGGAGACCCCCAAAAGGTTATACCTTGTAGCCCTGGAATAAAGGTTATTCTATACTTGCACAAAAGAGTTTAAAAACAAATCTTGAAGGGATCAGCCTAACCCACAGGCACCCTAACTGCCTGCCAAAACGGAGTCCAACAATCTTTAAAGGCCACAACCAAATCAAGCAGGCAACAATGAGAACTTCACAATGTCTGGCATCGGAAAAAGAAAATTTCTAGACATGCAAAAAAAAAAAAAAAATCTAGACATGACCCATAACAAAAGAAAAATCAATCAATAGAAACAGAAAACAGACATGACAGAGATGACAGATTTAGCAAACAACAGTTAAGATGGCAATTTTCAATATGCTCAAAGATTTAAAAGAAATTATGAATACAATAAGCAGACAAATGGAACACATAAAAACATCTGATTAGAACTTCTAAATATAACAAATACAGCATCTAGAATAAAAATTTCATTGGATAGTATTAAAAGCAAATTAGACACAGCTGAACGAAAGATGACTAACACTGAAGACACAATAGAAATTATCCAAATGAAATCCAGAGAGAAAAAAGACTGAAAAATAAAATAAAGAGTCATAGTTACCCAAGGGACAATATGAAATATTCTAACCTATGTATAATTGGAGACACAATTATGCAGAAAAGCAGGTGAGGGACAGAAAAAATAACTGAAGAAGTAATAGCTAAAAGATTTTTTCTAATTTAATGAAAACTACAAATGTACAATTTCTAGGACTCAATGACCCCTAAGCAGGATAAACACAAAGAAAAGTGTACCAGGGCAAACAATCAAATTGTTGAAAACCAGTAATAAGGAGACAATCTTAAAAGCAACAGGAGAAAAAAGGGCACATTACATACAGAGAAACAAAAATGAAAATATTACAGTCTTCTTATTGTAAACTATGCAAGCTAGGAGACAACAGAATGGCATCTTTTAAGGGCTGAGAGAGAAAGATCAGCCTGGAAATCTATACTCAGCAAACAAAGAGAATTTATTGCTAGCAAACTTACACTGCAAGTAATTGTTAATGGAAGTTCTTCAGGCAGAAAGCAAATGATACTAGATGAAAACTTGGATGCAAATTTTGCAAACTATGCAAATGAATGAAGGATGCCAAAAATGATAAATATGTGGATAAGCATAAAGACATTTTTTTTAATTTCTTTAGAAGTTAACTCTTTAATGAAAAAATAACAACAGTGCACTGTGTTGTTCATAACATATGTAAATGATTAGAACATAAATAAATGATTAAAACAATAGCACAAAGAATGAGAGGGGAAATAAAATACACAATTATAAGCTTCCTACATCATATGTAAACCAATTTAGTGTTTTTAAGGTAAACTGTGAAAAGTTAAAGATGTATATTATAAGCCCAAGAGCATTTGCTAAAAACTAGAGATATATTTAATATAGAAATAAACTAAATAAACAAATGGAATACTTAAAATGGAATAATGAGAAAATCAAAAAGAAAGAGGGGTAAAATAATAAAAAACATATGGAGATGGGACAAATAAAAACTGAATAGCAAGATGGGTGATTTAAACCAAGTTATATCAACAAGTGCATTAAATGTAAATAATCTAAACCCCCCAATTAAAAAGCAAAGATTGTCAGACTGGCCAAAAATCAAGAGTCTGCTTTATGCTATCTCCAAGAAACCCACTTTAAATATAGAGATACAGCCAGTCTGAATGTAAAAGAACAGAAAAGGATATACAACACAAACACTGCTCATAAGAAAACTGGAGTGGCTATGTTAATAGAAGACAAAATAAACTCTACAACAAGGAATATTAACAGGACTATTTCCATTATTATAAAGGACCCAGTTCATCTAAAAAGACATAACAACTGGTGAAACAAGTAGATAGAAAATCAGTGGAGATACAAATGACAATCATCTTCAATTTCAACTTTCTGACCTGTCATTTATTCTGTCCTCTTCTACCCCCCTTGCTTCGCTAGTTATGTCCTCCAGGTCCTGTTTCTCCCTTTGCTAGTTTACCTCTTTCCTTCCCCTTTGTTCAAAAACTTTTCCATTCTAAAATAGACTTTCTCTCTTTGCCTCCACTTCCTTATCTATCTAAGGCCTTTTATCTTTCCTTCCTCTCCCTAATCCAGTTTTCTGAAAGTAGAGAGTAGTCTGGGCCTTCTGAAGGTCCCCTAGGACCTTGGGTCATCTTTTGCTGTTCAGACAAAAGCAGATTCCCTTCCATCAGAGGATCCAGCAGTTGGCAGCAGTGCATGTTCTGGCAGAATCCAGCTGCTGAAAGAGACAAAGCACTTTCCTTCTGATGAGGCTGTGTTTCCTATTAGTTGCCACCAGATGTGCCCAGCTGGTTTCCTTCTCCTTTATTCAAAATTTAAACAAGCATGTAGACCTTCTTAACCAATTGAAAAATTATTTACAATTTTAGGTCTAGAAGTTTCATGAATTTATTGATATTTGGGGGACCATATAAAGAAAGTTTCATATCCAGGCATTGAATCAGGAATTTAAAAAAAAAAAAAAGATTAAACCCCAGGTCCAGAAGGATGTTTCCAGGATTTCATCCAGTTAAACACTTCACTTTTGAGCCTTTACTATTATGATTTCCATCCTCATACACCACATCAAACCTTCATGGAAACCAATCTTATACTTCAGCAACTCTTATTTGCCAAAACCAGTGCTACTGGACTCCCTTTATCATTTTGACCCCATCTAATTCTAAAAACACACATCTCCGTTAGCAAAGGGAGATCTATCATGAAATTAAAAAAGTATAAGCTTCCAGGCCGTTTGCTTACACAGAATCAACATGCTGGGATAGTCCCTCATAATGTATTCCCATGATCATTTTTTTTTTTTTTACTTGAAAAGGTGAGATATTTAACTTTAACTAAGACTGCTGTCTCTATCCACCCTGACTCTCCCTTCAGCACATTCTCCTCATGTTATGTGGCATTTGAGTGAACATAGACATTTGGGGGATCTAGCTAAGGAGAAATTCAGTTGGAAATACATTTAGCTTAGGTTTAGAAGGATATATTTGTGTGGTTGACAATCAACGTAATATGTAATCAAGTAATTGTTAACAAGATCTCATAGACTAGTAAGTGGCAGAGGTAGGATTCAAATAAGGATTGTCTAACTCTTATACTAACAATCTACAAAACACTGTATTGCCTTTCGCTTGTTTAGTGATCCATCAGCAAGCCCCCGATTCCTTAACTTAGTCTGTCCTCAGCCTCTCCTTAGAATCTGAGAGTCTATTCTCGGGCACATTCTAGCATCTGACACCTTTTCCCTCCTCCTTTCCAGGCTTCAGTGCACTTCTCCAGTCTTATCACCGACTGCCACCCTATATGTTCACTGCATTCTATTCAAATTCATCCCCTTATCTTTACCAAATCACATCTTTGTTCATGCTTTTCCCTCAGCCTGAAATGGCCTTGCTCCATCACATCTGCACTCATTTTTATTAATTTCTCGCTGATTTGACAAGAAAAATTTCAAAGAAAATAACATTCAATAACATGCCACTAACATGAGGAAAACATTGACAACCAACTGGTTAATCTATGTTAATTCAAGGAGTTTAAGACTAGTATTTCTTCATGTTATTTATTGCCATGTAACAAACCATCTTAAAACTTATTCATATAAAACACAGTTTTTTAAATGTGGGTTGGCAATTTGGACTTGCACAGCAAGGATGGCTTATCTCTGCAATACCATGCCTGGGGCCTCAGCTGGAAAGATTCAAATGGCTGGGAGCCTGGAGGCTCCTTTATTCACATTTCTAGCACCTGGGATGGGATGGTTTGAAGACTGGGCTCATCCGGGATTGTCCATCAGAGTCTACACATGGCTTTACCATGTGCCTTGAGCTTCCTCAGAGCATGGTGCCTTCTCTGTAGTCCTACTTCTTTTTTAAAGATTTGCTTATTTATTTGAGAGAGAGAGAGAGCAGGGGGAGGGGCAGAAAAAGAGGGAGAGACAGAATCTCAAGCAGACTCCCCGCTGAGCATGGAGCCTGATTTGGGGCTCAATGCCACAACCCATGAGCCCATAACCAGAGCCGAAATCAAAAGTCAGCTCAACCTACGGAGCCACCCAGGCACTCCTATGCAGTCCTACTTCTCACATTCTAACTTCTAATATCCAGGCACAGGACTCCAACTGCAAGTATTCCTGTAACCAAGTAGCAAAACGCATGATCTTGACTGAGCCTCAGAAGTGATAGAACTTCATTTCCACTATACTCTATTGATTGAAGCAGACACAAGCCCACCCTGATTCAAGAGGACGGGGCATAGTCTACTCTACCTCTCATGGGAGATGAGTCAAAGGACTTGTAAACATGTTTTAAAATTACCACAATAACTACATGGGAATACTTTAAAAGTCCTGAAATCTTAGCATTCATGTGTGAAAGAAACTTTAGAGAACTCTTCTAAAATTTGATAATAATCTTAAAAATTTATTTGCTATTAATCATAATGAATGATAAAGCCAAAAGAAATTCATAATAATAAAAATTCCTAATAGTAAAATTCTTAATAATAAGTTACTGGTAATAAAAACTGAGCTTTCACCAGCCATCCTAAAAACTGAATTATTTTTCTGTCTTTCTAAAGAGAGGAGGCAAATAATAATGCAGTCAAAAAGCATAAGGAAAATACTACACAGAGGTGTTAAACAGTTAACTAAAACAAAAATGTCATATTCTTTTTTCTAGATTTTATAATGGTTTTTGGTATTTTTTTCTCCTTTATAAATAAATATCCACTTTTTACCTAATTTGTATTAACTGAATAAGCTTCAGGTTGCACAGAACCCGGATCTTCCAGGTTCCCTATTTCCATGATACCATTTTCTTTTTGCCTTCCCCCACCTCTGGCAATGCCTTGTCGCTCTCTACATTCTTCTCCCTCTGCCCATCCTATTCATATTCATGACCCCCCCAGGGTCCTGAACAAAACCTTCTAGTCACCTTATTCAACAATCCATTGCCACCAATCTCATGCTATTATTTCAATTACCATTTGTAAGCTGATGCTCCTAAACATACATGTAGTTGGTACATTTAACAAGCAGCGCTCCTAGGGTATAATCATACAGTTTTATGTTGGTATCCTTCTGTGGCTTTAAACCTCTTCTGCCTGTGGTGATGATCCTAACCTTACCTCTATTGGGAGCACGTCCTCAAGACTTTTCAGATCATGGGATCAAGATTCAGAAATTAGGATTCTCAAACCAATATCGATTCACAACTCCAAATTTGATTGAATTTTAAGACTCTTCCTGTTCCCCTGCCTGGGCCTTCTGTGAGTCAGCCACTTGCCCCAGATGAACTGAGGCTGGCTTTCTTGTCTTTCCCTGCTATGTCCATGAGGGGTAAGGAAGTGGTAAGAGGGACTGGAAACTTGATGGTACTCGTCACTACAGAAGGTGTCTTCTCACTCTCTGGGCCTGGCGGGTGCTTATATCTGGATCTTTCTTTCTTTCACAGGGACCACTGTGGATTCCTGAAAGATTCCCCTGTTGGGCTTCGCCAACTGTGATTACCACAGAAATGGCAATGCCTCTCCTTCACGAGGCTGCCCTTCTTTCCCTTAGCCTCAGTCCCCACAGCCTCATCCTGCTGGGGACACATCGGCCCAAGGGGCTGCTCTCTTAGTCAGGATTCTTTGTAAAACACCCAAGGTTGCCATTCCCACCAGAAGTTCCAAGTGTCATGGTCCTTGGAACACCTTGATCCCTCCATCAGAGGGGAATGCAGCTTCCCAGATGCAGCTGCCTGCTTGGCTACTATGAGCTGCCCCAGCTTTCTCAGGTTCATGCTAGTCACCAAGTCACTGTGTCCTCCTGTTTCAGGGCACACATAGAAAGTTCTCCATATGGGCTTCAATGAAGCCCTTGCCACTGTACACTGAGTTTAGAAGCAGCACCCCCCACCATCACCACTTTGGGTAGGTAGAAGGAGGAAGGGAGACTCACAACACAGCTTTTTCCCAAAGCTTTCTCATAAAAACCCTATCTGTTTTCACTCTCTGGATTTTTTCATATCTTTGAAGTTTTAGCAGATGGTCTAGCACTCCTTTTGGAATGCAGCCTGTGCTCTATCACAATGCTTCAGCTGAAATTTCAGAATGGGCTGCAGAGACTTAACTCTCCACTGCTCGCCCCTCTGCATTCCCTCAATGTGTAGCCCAATCTAGAAAGCTGAACTATACTAAAAGCCTTCCATCATCAGAACTCAACACTTCCAGGAGTTGTGTCACAAGCCCTGTCACACATTTGGCAACTTCTTCCTCGCTCTGGATCGGGAACCCAGTTGCCTTCCCCTGGACTATTATAAACCCCTTGGGATTCGCTCATTCAGAAAGCATCTGTTGCAAATCTGCTATATTCCAATGCACTTTGGGCACAAGATTAAAAATGCAATCTCTGCACTCAAGAAGTCCACATGTTAATGAAGGAAATGATAAGCAAAAACTTAAAATCCCTTATAATCTTGTATATCCCTTGAGGGTAGAACTTCTGTTTCATTCTCCACTGTACTCCCAAGATTTTAACAGGACCTGGTACATAATAAAAATTCAATAAATAAAGGAGTAACATGGCATTTGGACATGGGTACTATCAAAGCACACACTCAAGCCTGTCAATGAGACCTTAGAAAGAGACCAGGGAATGCAATACTTCAGCTGGGTTCAGATATAAGCATCCATTCCTGGTCAAGCAAATAGAATATACAAAAGCAAGGCAGCAGGAAGAACATAGACAATTGGGAAACTACAAACAGTTCAGTATGGTGTGTGTTGAGGAGGGAGGGAGGAAATTAGGCTAAAGATTTTCATGCGTCAGACCATACAGAACATCCTGTGTCATGTGAAGGAGTTTCAACTATAACTTGAAGGTGGTAGGAAGTCACAGAAGGGCCTTAAGCAAGCACATGCCTTGATCAGTCTTTCATTGAGAAACCTTACTCTGAAAGCAGTGTTGAACTTGAACCGGAGAACAAGTCTGCAGATAGAGAAGCCAGCTTGACAACCATGGTATTTTAGGGTTTTATATAGTGGAATAAAAAAAAAATGCTACTCCTTTCTCCTTTCGAAGATTACCCCTGAACCACAAATAGAATGAGAAACAGGAAAATAAATACCATTTCAATAAAACTGTATGTAACTTTGAACCACAATAAATGACAAAGGCTCCCAGATGCAGTGAATGTCACAGTGAGGGACCATGTCTCTATCATGGTGAGGGACACTCCAAGGGAGACAGATGTCTGCAGCTGCACCTCGGACAAGGCCACACAGTGATACTCTCCAAAACAGGTCATCCTCCCGGAGGGCCACCCTAACAGGACCTTATTTGCAACAATGGCCAATGTGTGCAAGGACTTTACCTGGACCCAGAAGAAACCAGGAAGAAGGAGAAATCACTCAAACTCCCTACTCTCCCTGGAATGATCTGTTGGTGAAGCAGGGTCAATTAGATGGACTCTGCATGGCAAGCAATCTTACAGAGTCTGATTCTTGTTGCCTGGAGAGAAGAAAAAGAAAGAAATCACAGAAACAATTTGAATCACAGGGAACTTTGAATAAGCATTGACACTTGTAAGCAAAACAATACAAGGAGAATAGACGAACCCTTAATGGTCAAAATTTTATTTTACCTCTCTCTGTCCATAGAAGATCAAGCAGACAAAAAAAGTATTGATAGGAATGACTTCAATAGAATAATTATTAAGGCAAAATATATTTCCAACTTTATATCCTAAAACCAAAGAAGGCACTTTTTTTCAATGCTAGTAATACATTGTCAAAAATTAACTATATATGGGGCGCTTGGGTGGCTCAGTCGTTAAGCGTCTGCCTTCAGCTCAGGTCAAGATCCCAGGGTCCTGGGATCGAGCCCCGCATCGGGCACCCTACTCGGCAGGAAGCCTGCTTCTCCCTCTCTCACTCCCCCTGCTTATGTTCCCTCTCTCGCTGTGTATCTCTCTGTCAAATAAATAAATAAGTTCTTTTTTAAAAAAATTAACTATATATGATGGCACAAAGAAAACTTCAATAAATTTCAAAAAGCAAGAATAGTAAATTTAATAATCTCTGATCAAAACCAATAAAACAGAACATACAACTAATTCAGGAACCCTACCACTTACTTGTATAATTTAGCACAAAAGGTAACTGCAGAAATACAGGCTAAAAGCTATGATAGCCTGAAATAAGACAATGGAAAGAAGAAACAATCAACTGATAGAACTCTGTGGCGATTAGAGGTGGAAGCTGAAGGGAATGGAGGTGTTTCTAGGAACCCCTAAGCTTCTCACTTGAGAAATGGATAGATCATATCACCACTTGTTACCATCAGGAGTACATTAGGAAAAACAGCTTTTGAGGAAAAAATGAGTTCGTTTTCAGTCAAGTTGAGTTTGAAATGCCAACTAGACTTCAGTGGGTAAAGTTAGAACATACAGCTGAATATATCAGTCTAAGTTTCAGGAGAGAGATAGAGCAAGAGATGCATATTTGGAGAACAACCGTGTATGCTGGCTAAGTGACCTTTGGATTTAGGTGAGATTCCTCAGAGAGGCTTTGAGTGAAAAGATGACAGCACCCAGGAGAAAGCCCTGGGGTTCACGAATGCTTAAAGAAAAGTAGAGAAGTATTTAGGTAAGGAGATCCAGAAATATTTTTCTCCTTTCATAGCATTTACCAAACTTGTAATTATTGGTTTCATGTCCATATTTCCTGCTACACTCTAAGCTGCGTGAAGATTGGGACCCTTGTCTCTAATAATCACTGCTTTATTCTGAGCCTGGCAAGGGCCCAGTAATAACAGGACATCAATAAATATTTGTTGAAGGAGTAAAATAATGCATTAATCCAAAATAATGCTTCCATTTGAGCCCCTATGTCTCTCCCTTCCCACTCTATGAGTAAATCTGATCTTTTACCCCTCTCTCTTCTGTACATCCAGACTTCTTTTTGTTAGCTCTCCTCTTTGTTCTTTGGAAAATCTAAGAAAGCATAATATTCATGAAATATCAATCTTTACAAATACAGTGACCAAAAAAGAAACTCAAGAACTAATACTGGGTCCAATGCACCCTGATGGCATACCAAGGATATACGAGTATACTGATAGAGTGAACCAGTACTCCTAACCATTTTCATGTCAGATGACCCATAGAAAATAATAAACCACACTGGGGTAAATAGAAGTGCCTCCCAGGAACTAAGAGGAGGCTGCCCATGGACTAATGGAATTAAATGTGTAGATGAATCTGTTAACTATCTGTAATGCACAGATTGGGAAGCTCTACACAGCCCTCTTTTAAGGTTTGCCCCCATTTTGAATATTACTGCTTCCAGAGTGTTACAAGATTTGTCAGCATATGTTCACACTGCTTATTCTTATAGACTATAAGGCTGGTTCAGAGAAGATTGCCTAGGCTTGAATCTGGCTCTGCTACTCACTAGATGTGTGATGTGGGGCAAGTTACTGATCCTCCATGTTCCTCAGTTTCTTTTTTTATAAAATGGGATACTGGTACTACTTACTCCATATGGTTGCCATGAAGACTAAATGATTAAATGAGTTAATATATCTGAACTGCTTAGAATAGTGGTTGACAATGACAAAATATGGTATTCTTATGAGTTAATCACTTAACATAAAATATTTCATCTTGCAAAAAAGATTCATAAGAATCTGGACCATATTGTTTTGCTAAAGGGATGAGTATTCCCTCATCTTTTATGATGTTTATGCACCAAAATTTACTTGATATAATTTATATAAGGTAATTTATAAATGAAAAAATGCTAGAGCAGCTCTGTGTACAAAGGTAATTGGAAAGAAATATATAATGCATAAATGAAAAAATTCACAGAAATAACTATTCTCACTGGTGTTTATAAGTCTAAAAATTAAAATGTTTTATAATTATGGAGGAGAGATGTCAATCTTCTCCAGAAAAATTATTCATCAAAGTTTTCAAAAGGATTGCATTTTTACAACGCAAATACTGTTTAAATCCTTATTAAAATTTCTACCATTTCACTATCCCTTTATTCTTAATTCACAATTTCTTTGTTAAATAGCCTAAATATATTTTTTTAATCAAAGGGGTCCATTGGACTGAGAAGATAAAAACTGATGACCCAGGATTAAACTCGGGATTTAAGAATGAGTAGACTCAGGATCTAAAAGAAGACACGGAAATGGAAACATTTTCTCCTTAGGGTTGGTTTTATCAATGTATTCATTATATTAAACAATTTGATACAGGACTGAAGAAAGCAATAAAAATAAACCTAAGACAAAAAGAAGAATAAATCCCCAGTTCAGCAACAAAGCTGAAGGATATGAAATGAGTGAATATATGCCAATGGTGATTGAATTATGACTCCATGAAAAATCCCCCTCAGACCTATCTTTATAGAGACAACTAAGCTCATGAACCCAGTTGAGCTTAAATAGTCTGAGCAAAGAAATCTCAGCTTAGGGAGCTCACCAGCAGCCATCCCATTGAACTCTTTGATAATATTTGTTGACGATGTCATAGGATAAAAGCTCATGAGGTTCACTGCACATGAAACCACATAAAATGTATAAATTACCTTTCTGAATTAGGCATTCCGACAACCTTTGTAATATAGAATTCTAATGTTTAAAGTCATATTTTCTCTCATTTATCTCTATCTACAGGGTTCTTCATTATAATGATAAAAAACAACTTTGACTGTCTTTAAAAAAAAAGGGGGGGGAATTTATTAGAAGGTTATTGTAGGCCCAGAAAATGAATGGGGGGCTAAAGAAACACTAAGACAATAACTAAAAATGTGGGAAATAATAGGGGAGATGATTCCTTGAAAGAAAATTGAGATGCTATTCAGAAAAATGTGAAAGGCAGCTATTAGTAATTAAAAAGAGCATCTATCATGTTGGAGGAAGGAAGGACTGAAGGTTAGCTAGAAGAAATGTTAAGTATAAAATCAGTAACTTCAGGAGACCATATGCAGGTCCTCAGGATCTTATATAGTCAGACTAATAAGTAGTAAATGCAAAGCTTGGATCTCTGCCATTACCATAATGGGGTAAGCCAAGAACACCCCTGAGTCCAGTGGAGACTGAACTCTGCCTGCATCACTTTTAATTAATAGAATCACTAGCTCAGGCTAATTATATGATAATGACAAAATCTACTTGAAAATGAATAATACCTTCTCCACCCACTCCCCACAAAATTTGCTCTCTCTACAGCCTTTCTTCTTTCACTGAAAGCATCTCTCTCTATCCTTCCTGAGGTTCAGGCCAAAGTTATGGAATCAATCTTGATTCCTCTTACTCTTTCACACCCTACTGACTATACCTTCAAATTGTATGCATAATCCCACTCCTTCCTATCATGTCCACTGGCCTCCCAAGTCCGAGTCAACATTATTTCTCAATTGCAGCATCCTCTTAATAGATCTCTCTGCTTCTATCCTTATTCCCACCCCGGCCACCTCCATGGCCTATTCTCAGCACTGCAGCCAAAATAATTTTTCTAATTTAAGTCAGAATATGACTTTCCTCTGCTCACATCTCCAAGCACTCTGCATTTCACTCAAGAGAAATGCCAAATCCTTACAATAGCCTAACAGGTCCTACATGATGCTCCCCTCCCCCATCGTCACCTCTTCTCCTACCACTTTGTCCCTTGCTTACTTTACAACCACCACACTGGACTCTGTTGCACACACACCAGGGATGCTCCCCACCCTGAGGTCTTTGCTGTAGTTGTTCTCTCTGCCTGGAATGCTGTTCCCACAGATATCTGCTTGGCTAACTCCTTCAAGTCTTTGTGTAAATGTCATCTACTCAATGAGGCCCACGCTGACCACTTTATCTCATACTGCAAGCCAGCCTCCCACACCCCCAGTACCCCTGAATCTACTTACCTTGCTTTACTTGTCTGTGCTCCACAACACTCATTAGTGTATAATATGCTATGTTATTTGTTGTTATCATTTACTGTCTCTCTGCCCCTACTAGAAATTAAGATCCAGGAGGCCAGAGATTTTTGTCTGTTTTGTTCACAATGTGTCCCAAGAAAAATATTGCAATATATTGTCCTATAGATGTGATTCTCAAAATATTAGTTGAATAAATGAAATAAGCAGTAATAACATGGGGAGCAATGTATGGAGGAGTTATTTCCATCTTGGATCAGGGTGTAAGAAGAGGTTGGATGGGATTTGTCACAGACTAAAAGGATGAGAACATGGGTGAAATAATGTGAGTAAAAAAATTAAACCGAACCTATATATTTGGGAACTAGAAAGTGCAAAGAGCCCATCATAAATCAGAGAGGAAGACAAATCATAAGAGATGCTTAATCATGGGAAACAAACTGAGGGTTACTGGAGGGGAGGGTGTGGGGGGACGGGGTAACTGGATGATGGACATTAAGGAAGGCGTGTGATATAATGAGCACTGGGTATTAATTAAGACTGATGAATCACTGAATTCTACCTCTGAAAGTAATAATACACTATATGTTAATTAGTTGAATTTAAATTAAAAAAAAAAAAGAGCCCATCATTTTACAGGAAGGGAATGTCTTTGTTTCCATATGGAAGGACCTTAGATTAGAGTAATTTTTTTGGTCCTTCTCAAGGACCATATTTATCTAATCCATGCATTACAAGGAAAAAAGAGAGTGGATGTATTAGTTTCTAAGGACTGCCATAACAATTTACCACAAATATGGTGGATTAAAACAACAGAAATTTATTTTTTCACAGTTCTGGAGATCAGAAGTCTAGAATCAAAGTATCAGCAGGGCCATTCTCTCTCTGGAGGCCCCAGGGGAGAATCCTTCCTTGCTTCTACCAGCTTCTGGTAGATCCATGTAGTCCTTGGCTTGTGGCTGCATAACTCCAATCTCTGCCTCCTTCTTCACATGGCCTTATCCTCTGTGTTCCTGACCTCTCCTCTTCTGTCTCTTATAAGGATACTTGTCATTGGATTTAGAGCCCATTCAGATAATGCAGGATGATCTCATACTGAGATCCTTAACTTAAACACCTGCAAAGACCCTATCCCAAATAAGGCCACTCATTTCCAGGGATTTGGAAGTGCACATATTTTCTTTTTAAGATTTTATTTATTTATTTGACAGAGGGAGGGAGAGAGAGAGAGACCACCAGCCAGGGGAGCAATAGGCAGAGGGAGAGGGAGAACACAGACTCCCCGCTGAGCAGGGAGCCAGATGCGGGGCTCGATCCCAGAACCCTGGGATTATGACCTGAGCCAAAGGCAGCCGCTTAACTGACTGAGCCACCCAGGCACCCACGGAAGTGCACATATCTTTGAGGGGAGGGGCACCATTTAACTCACTACAATTGGGCATACTCAGGTCAGCATCTTTTTTCTTAGGATCCCTGCATCTAGACAAAGTGGCTTCTGGTCATGAGGGAACCCTGTGGTTGTCACCTTGTGCCAAAGACAGACTAGCTCTAATAGACATTCACAGCTTCCATATCCATGCTTTGTAGATATTGCTAAATAAAACGATATTTCCTGCTCACATAGTTTCTCAGCAAGGTTTATAGTGATTATACGTTAAATGATAACCAATATAAAAAACATTAATATAATCTACCTTCTTTTTTGTGTGCTATGTCTGTAAAATCCTGTAAATACTTTTTGTACTTGGCGCACATCTCAATTCAAACTAGCCATATTTCAAGGACTCAAATAGGTACATGTGGTTAGTGACTTCCATATTGGAAAGCACAGGCCTACAGCAGTATCTAGTGCATAGTTGATACTGAATAAATATTATTGAATAAATAAATGATTGAACAAAGTATCCTATCTGATTCCAGTGCTACACAGAATGAGGCCCTAAGAGAGCAGAAGAGATGAATCAATAAGGGGATTTGTGCTGCACATCCAAAAAACAATGATAAAAGGCCCTTTCAATATCTATCCCATAAGACAGAAAGGACTTAGTCTTGCAGAATCAGGGCCATGGCAAATGTCTTGAATACTATTTCTTTGGAAGGAAACACCAAATACAGTATGATAGTGGCTTAGAATTAAATAATGACTTTAATAGATTTTATTTTTAAAGATGGCCCAATTTTATCCTATAATTTCTTCTAGATCTGAATTCACAAAACATGAGAATTTGACTCCCACAAATCCATACTCACAAATACGGAATTAGGAATAGGCTTAACCCAGTGCAGACTGTAGTCCAGCTGTTGAGCAAGTCTTCATGCTTTACAACTTTTTTATGTTCTAAAAAAACAAACAAACAAAATAAAACACATGGGCTTGTCTGGCAGATACTGGAGAACAGCTTCTGCTCTTAGGCCTCAAACACACTGGTGCAAATTAAAACATGAAAGGTAGTCCGTGTCTTTATGGCCCTGATTACCACCATGTTCACCCCCTGGGTTCTTGTATGGCCATTTCAGAATTTCCCAAGACTGGCATGCTTACTTAGTGCTGGGAACACAATTGCGTAAATTCAGTTCTCTGACACAAACCCACCATTAGCTCATTCTAAACTGGATGATCACTAATCTCTCATAATTTACTGTGCATAAATACTATAGCACTTCTTGAAGTGCCAAAACAAAGTGTCAACAGTTTTAAAATATAAGCAGCCCATTAATTTATTTAAACCAAATCCTAGGATTTCTCTTTCATGAGTACTATGAATGAGAAAGCAGCTCACTTCCTAAATTCTTACACTGAGAGGGACCACTACCTTGAGCCACTGGTCCAACCTGCTTCTCCTCTCAAAATGACATTCGAACGACATTGTGTAACTGGACTTAGGTTTGCTAGCCAAAAGCCTGTCTGCCTGGTATAATAAATTAATACTGAGTCATCTCAAACAATTTCTGCTCTGATAAAGCCTTCAGAGAAGGTATTTTGAAGAAACTTCCGAAGTCTAAAATAGAAAACTTCCCTTACAAATCAGTTCCCTTATGAAATTAGGAAGTTAAGACTAAGTATAGACTAACAAATTGTTCACAAGATTAACTAGCAACACTTGCCCTGCCTTTACATTTGACTTAGGAAAAAAATCTTTATTTTGGAACAGCTTAAGTTCACCTCTAAAGTCAATGAGTGCTTTTACCTCTCATAGCTATTATAATAAAAACCTTCCTTTGAATTGTCCTAAATCTCTTCTTTGATGAAAGATTTGAGAATTTAAAGGGACCATAAAGTGTTAAACTATCACCAGAAAGCCTGCATCTTATTGTGTCATGACTGTCCCCTCTTTTGAGGGTCTCCGAAATAGTCAGCCGTAGGACAAACCCTTGGAAATAAAACAGCCTAGAAGATGATGATCTGGTGAATGTTCCAGTGGTGGCGTTATGCTTAATGTGATACTCATTTTCTTGTGCTTTCCCTTTCTGCTCGGAGTCCAAGTCAGCACTCATAAGTAATTGTTAACATTTTTTATTCTTTAAAAGGCAGAGTTAGGGAAGCAATCTGACTTTAGGAAAACTTCCTTTACGATAAAGATATATCTCAAGCAGTTGGACCCAATCCAACTTTTATACAAATGAAAATTCCTTAAGTATTATATGAGGGAACCTGAGCCACTCAAACTTTGTACCTTTCAAATATAATCATTTCACAGTCAAATGTGTATTATATCTCTATATGTTTAAATACCCATCTCTTCAAAATACTTTCCCCTATGCTCATTAACTCAGTTTCCCCTGTGGACCATTTAGGCTCATGTAAGTAATTTTCTGCACTCATTTTTTATTTTTATACAATTTATACCTACAATGGTTGCATTTTGCCACCAAACTACTATCTGCAAAGAACAGAAATATCTTGCCAAAGACTTGTCAATAATACAAAGTTCTCTTATGGGCTATTATTACTCATAGCCAGATATAGCAAGACACCTTGTAATAAAGAACACATTTTGCAAAGTTTTGAAATAGTTTTCAATTTAACGGTGTCTAGTTTATATGGATATTTTATGATTTGAAATGTGAGCCACAATATTAAGTCAACTTTTTGAAGTTTGATATTTTACTGATTTTGTTTCCTCTAGACATAAAACATTTTCAAAGCATTGGCCATTTCTTTGATAAATAACAATAATATATAAATATAAATATTATTTAATAAATAACAGTAATATATAAATATAAACATGCTTATATACGTATATATATTTAGTGTCAAATATCACTAGATACCTTATGGCAGATGCTCTGTACTTCTATTCCTTTTTCCTTTTACACCCTATCCCCAGTCCCTTCTCTCTCCCTTACCATAGAGATTGTTTTACCTGCTAGCAAATTTCACCACTTCCTCTCAGATTTTGCATGACAAATATCTAAGAGCCAATCTAGGATTGAGGAGCCTATAAAATTATGGATTCTTTTTAGTCCGGGGAAAGAAAGAAGTTTGTAAAGGTTAATACAACTGCATTAATAAATTATATTTCATATAATTAACAAATTATGATAAGCATTACTTTGAGAGAAAATATAGATGGAGGTAGAAAGTCTGAGAACGCTTCTCTGTAAAAGTTAAATTGGAACTGAGCTGAGACCTGAAAGATAAATCAATTTCTGTGTTCGAGATCCTCACAGGTAAAATAATAGAGCAGTAAATACAGTGATTAAATGTTCTGTCAATTGACTGAGAAAATGACCTTCATAACTTTCCTTTCAGCAAGTCATGTTTTCATTCAGAGAGCCTCCTAGGAATGAAACAAAACCTACCACCACTGGTTTGTAACCTACTAGGCGGACCACATGAAGTTGCTGATATGGGACATTTTTTTACCCCTACCTAAAATAAGGAAATGAAAACAAAGCCTCTCCTTATAGTCCCTTCACATGCCTTTCATCCCCACATTAACAGTGATGGTAACACCAGAACAGACTGTGGAAATTCTCTGCCTTGTACAATCTCAGTTTAAAAACACCAACTCGTCCAACTGCCAAAAGTATAGGGTGTTAAACATTGACCTTGATCCCAAAAAGAGTTCAGAGTTTCCAAAGGAATCGATTCTCCTACCTGAAAGAGAAATTACATTTGTTGCCCCTCTAAAGTTCAGGATAGTAACTGACACTCAGAATATCTAAAAAAGTAAAAATGATCCCTCCAATTCTTTTTGCTACTTGCTCCACTCCACTCCTAATACTTTGTTTAGTTTGTTTTATTTTTCCTTTGGTGTTCCATATGGGCAGGTTGTAAATGTATACGTTAGACCATGCAGAGTAACAACTCTATAATTAAGAATATTACCTGTTGATTGGTGATCTTACGTTTCTGTTTGGTTATGTTTGAGGAGTCCTAGCAATGGAAATAAGGGTATACACAGATAAGATTGCTCTTAGAGGCATAATAGCACGAATTAGCCTATACATAGATACAAATGACTATAAAAACATAAAGACATGGATGGAAGAGTGTTTCTCTTAATGCAGTGTTTACCTTGAGGACTCCCATTAACTCCCATTTGCAGTTAATTTTGAAAGTATTTGCGTGGATGCATGGAGGGGTTTGGGACTAGTTAGCTAACTTGTTGATGCTTCCTACATTCTCTACCGTCTTGTTTTATACGTTTGAAAATTGGTCACTAAAAATTAAGATGGTAATTAGCTAACACCAGCCACTCCTGGGGTCATGATAGGCATAATACATGCCTAGTCCAGGGTGTATATGAATTAAATGAAACTAAAGCAATTTCCTGAAAACAATAAATAGGTGACAGAAAAGACAGAAATGACTGAAATAGTAAGAGCTTTTTTAAACAATATATATATTGCTGTATCTTCAGGACTTACATTCTGGTGTCTCTGCCTCAAAGCATTTTAAAAACAAAAAACAAAATACTATTTCTTTGAAGAGAATAATGCTTATTATCCCCATTCACGATCCTCTCTGAAAAACACAAAAGCCAAATCTCCACTGGGCAGTATTTCTCGTTCCCGAAGTCTTTGCTCCTTTGACTACACAGTTAGTGCTCATGGCTGGGATTTTCTTTACAGTATTGCCACCAGACACAAACAGCACTTTTGCTCTAGGGAAATTTAAAAACTGAGGCATATCAAGACTGAGTAATGTTACTGTTCATTCTTACGTTAGCTTTAATTGTAATTAAAGCTGCCATTATTTACAGTTAACCACGTGCCAGGTAATATTCTAGGAATGTTCTGTTCATGAACGTATTTCATTCCTCAAACTGGCCTGCAATTTTGGTGTGTCATTTTTCCTATTTCACAGATGACAGAAAAACCTTAAGAAACTGATGATCTTATCACAAAGCTAGTAGGTAATAAAGCAAGGACACTGAACCATTCCGTTCACGGCCTCCTAAATAATATAAATCATTTATTGAGCACCTACTACACCTACTATGTCAGTCACTTACTACCTTGCATCTTTTAATACTCATCCCACAAAATGGACTGTAGTAAGCCCCTCCCCCATTTTATAGCTGTGGCAACTGAGATTAAGGAAGGTCAGTTTTGCTATTTCTTCTATGCCACGATGCTTCTGAAAGATGCAGGGGAACCAATATTTTAAATTCATGGGGCATGGTTTTTAAATCCCTCCTCTTCAAAGCCTTTTTCACCCACCAGTCATTAGCACACTTAGTTATCCCCACACTTAATCATACTGCCAATCCTTTAGAGGTAATTATATGTCCTCCGTGATCATTACAAACAGCCCTGATATATAATTACCGATGCTTTAGACTGTTTGGTTCTATTGAAATATCTCCAAATGCCCTGAAACTTAAATTTCCACTTTTAATTATCATGTCATTAATAATTATTAATGTGAGAGCCAGAGTGGGCGTTTCAATATAAATAGCCTCAGTGACTATAAAATTACCAAAGCAAGAGCTCACAGATTCCAACTACCAGAACAGACAGGGGCTCTGCTAAGAATAGCTCTGATCACAGCCAGATAGAGTCCCTAGAGAGTTTATATTTGATATATGATATGACAGTTCAAGACACAACATTTTTGAGAGTTAACTTATTTATCTCTTCCATGTTCCAAATTTAACTTCTGGTTTTAATTTAAAATCATCATAAACTATTTATAACTTATCAGTAAAACGTACATTTACAGAAAGTCAATCCTAGGTCATAGAATAATTCTATGCTTTTTTTTTTTTTAAGGAGGGAAAAAATGAGTCCAGAGCATCAATATGAAAGACTATTAAATATGTACACACATCCTCCTCCCTATCCCTGAATCCCAAAATGGAGAATTTTCTTTCTCCCCTCAGTTTGTATACTTTCTAGGAGATCCAAATCCAGGTTAACTTTTAGTTAAGACTTATTGGTTTTAACATAGACTCTCTGCCTAGTGGTCAAAATACCTTCTTATTGGAACTTGATTTGACTTCACTTCCCATCCATGGTTCACAGTCAGTCTCTCTCTTAGATTTAGTTGTATGAAATAGTGAAATTTTAAACCTGAACTCAGTATATGACTAGCTGTGAAATAAAATTTTTTGACCATTTTTGTTTAACTGACAGACAGGTGTATATTATTCTTCCAGAGGCTTACAAAGGGGTCAGAAGAAAAATAAAATACTACATACATTTCAGCAACACTGAACTGAATTCTTGTAACATACAGCTGCTCTCAATTTCCAAAAAAACGGTTTTACCTTCTGGATCACAGAACTTTGGTTTTTAATTCCAAAATGAACTAGGATGGGAAGCAAAATCATGAGGAGCAGAATATAACATAGCTCAGGATCAAACAAAGATTTTTCTTTTGCTTTAGCTAGAGATAAAGGATACATAGATTTTGGTAAAATATCTGTTTGGATGGTTTTAAATGTGGTGGAGTAAGGAGTATGTTATTTATTTACATACAGAAAATTTTAGGGCCATATGTGTCAAAGATTGAGCCAATAAATGGGGATATTTGTGGTAAATATGATGAAAGCTGTTTCTAGTTCTGATAGATCCTATAGTCTATTAAGGAAGACAGACATTAATAAATAATCAAAAAATCAATATGAAACTTAAAGAATGTAAAGAAAAGTTCAGGGACTTGTGAGAACATATAAAGGGAGAACCAGACCTATTTGGGTTGGGGAGGTAGGGGTAGGGCAACAGGGCAGGCTTCTCTGAGGAAGTCTTAAGTGGGAAGGGGAGTAGCTAGCAGGAAAAAAGGGGGTGAGGATCAAGGGAGAACATTTTCCAGAGACTTTGTGATACAATGACAAAGGAGCAGTGTAAATGGTATCCCCAGATCAGGACCTATTTTGGATGCATAGCGAAAATGATTATTCAAAAATCATGACCACAGAAAAGAAATAACTGGTCTCTTAAATTCATCAGCATAGTTTACCGTTGGTCACATATTTTAACTAAAAATATAGTCTGTTCAATCTTTATCACTCATGCCACAGGGATTAATTTATTTAAAAACTAGTTAAATGGTTTGACTTTCTTCTCCCTGTGGTGGGCATTACTCATTTCCCCATTTACATTGTTCTTGCCAACCCTCCCTCACATGGAATCTCCAACCCCTGAAAGGATTTAGCACCTATTCCCTGAGGAGATATCAATACACTCCCCACCCCACCATCCCATCCCCATGTAAAGACTCTTCTTTTTCCTAGTGATAAACTCATGTGTGAGCTTTTCACTGCCTACCTACAATAAAGAGCACAGACCTAAAGAAAGAACAAATGGCCTTCAGGCAAATAGGACAAATATCACACTTATGTTCCAAGGCTATTAACTGGTTGGAATTTGTCAATGTAAATATATATTTTATTAAACTGGAAACAACCTTGATAAGGATACCTGGGCCCCAGCATGAACAAAGGAGTATGTGTTCCTTGTCAGTGAAGAAATAAAAATGATTGCAAAAAAGACCTATAAACATTACAAAACATTCTCAAAATATTAGGATGTCTTATTTAGGATTGCTTCAGTCTGGTACATTCGATATTTACTTGTTTGTATATTTATCTTAATACAAATGTGAGAAAGAGGTAAAAAAATGCGGATGACTTATTGCTAGTTCTTCTACTTATTTCTCAAACTAGGAGAATTAATAGCAAAATTTATTTTCTTTCTAATACTATGGGGATTCATAGTCCTTGATTCAATGATATTTTATTGCCCTATTTAAAACTGGGATAAAGTAGATATGTAGGGCATGATCTCTCTGTAATTTTTAAATGATAAAAAAATATGGAGTCATGTTATTTTAATAGCTGTTCAGTCCACTGAGCATTACCAAATAATTGAAAAAGACTTTTGTCATTTTCCTCTAGACTGCCCTCCAGTCACTGATAAAGAGCACTACTCTTTCTCAGTGTTTCCTGGAAATCACATTCAAGTTTTCAAACTTCATTTTAAGGAGTCTGATCACATTTCGTGTTTTTACTTCCTTTCCCACAGCTTTTTGCCCTTCAAATCCCTAAGAAGAACCAATTCCTTTAAAAAATCTTCAAAAAAGTACTTTATGCAAGGTTTGTTGAATTCACCAAAGTACCTAGATGTCATGAACTAGGAGGAGACCCTTGGTATGGAAATCCTTTGGCAAACCAATGACAACCACCTGAAGCAAATTGTAATTTAGATTTAATAGAAGAATTGAAAGACATTGGCTTTTACCTAAATCTTGAAATGAATCAAACATCCCTAAAGATTGATCACTTTTCAGATGGAGTCTTTTATGATTATATTTCATATAGAATGTTTTTCCTGGAGCTAGAATAAGATATGTGAAAATAACACAAGAAATATTTTAATTTGTAATATTTCCAATCCAGTTGGCAGGAGAAAGCAAAGACACATCATAGGAAAATCTATTGTTACGAGCTTTCCAGCACAGCTTTGCATTCTCCAGAAAAACCCAGAGAAATAGTCCAACCAGAGCCTCCAATCCTTTTGCCATCCTTCCGTCACTGTGGTGCCATGTCCCCTGTCACTTTTGTACACTTTTGATTCTTTAATGGGCAGATGGATATTATGCAATAGGTAACATTAAGAATCATTCCAAATAAAAAATAGATTTTAAAAATTCAATACAGATCTGAGCCCATTCCATCAAATCGGGTTAAAAGATTTTGGTACTCAGCCTTTTTTTTATTTTTTTTTTTTATTTTTTTTTTTATTTTTTTTTTAAAGATTTTATTTGTTTTTTGACAGAGGGAGACACAATGAGAGAGGGAACACAAGCAAGGGGTGTGGGAGAAGGAGAAGCAGGCTTCCCGCGGAGCAGGGAGCCCGATGTGGGGCTCGATCCCAGGACTCTGGGATCACGACCTGAGCCGAAGGCAGACGCTTAACGACTGAGCCACCCAGGCGCCCCTCAGCCTTTTTTTTAAAGATTTTTGTTTACCTATTTAGAGAGACAGAGCAAGAGCAGGGATGGGGCAGAGGGAGAGGGAGAGAGAGAGAATCCCCAGCAGACTCTGCACTGAGAGCAGACAGGGCTTGATACAGGGCTGGATCTCACAACCCTGAGATCATGACCTGAGCTGAAATCAAAAGTCAGACGCTTAACCAATTGAGCTACCCAGGCGTCCCCAGAGCATTTTTTGAATGCAAAATGCAAGAAGAAGAAGGCTTTTATCCATTGCCGGAAATAATGGTTTATTCTCCTGACAATAGGTCAAGTACCTTATACACGTTTTTCTGTAGTCAAGTTTACGATGAGGCATAATCATCTAAAGTGGAAAGAACAAAAACAATTGAGACTTTACTAGTTTTAGGACTTGCCTCTGATTCGGTGTGTAGTTGAGGGCCCTGCCCTACTGACAGAATCAACCTTCAACAACCGGAAGAATCTTACCTACCAGCTCATTAAGAAAAATGAAGCCAAAGCCACCACTATATTGACTATGGACTTAATATTCTGTAACTCGTCATGGTAGCAACGATTACATTAGGACAACCCTAATGCATTCATTCATTTATTCATTCAACATACATTTACTGAGTACCTACTACGTGCCCTCCATTGTGCTGTTGCCTTATAATATGTAAATCTTTACAAAGCTTTTACTCATATCATCTTACTAACAATAAATACTAGCCACTAATATTAATTATACATCTCTGCTGACACCACTCGACTCCAAACACTCATCTCTTTCCTAGAACCAGTCTCCTATTTCCACTTGTTACTCTCAACACTCCATTCTCTACAAACTGACAAAAATTATATTTTAAAAATGCAAATCAGTTCATATCATTCCCTGTTGAAAATACTCTAAATCAGTGGTTCTCAACCATGGATGATTTTGCCCCTCCAGGGACATTTGACAATGTCTGGAGACATTTTTGTCACAACTGAGGTGAATGCTACTGGATCTACTGGGTGGAGCCCAGGAATACTGCTAAACATCCTATCATGCACAGGACTGTGCCCCACAACAGAAAATTATGTGGCCAAATGTTAATAGTGCTGCAGCTGAGAAACCCTGCTCACCATCTAAACCCTTTCCCCTATTTGCAAGCTCACATGCTCTTCCTCTAACCCATCTCTCTTTAGCCTGGCCTCAGGTCACACCTCCATTGCTTATTATGCTCCAGCCATGCTGACTATCCTTTGTATTCCTTGAAAAGACCAGTCCAGTCTGTGCCTCAGGACTTTCTTTAACTTGCTAATCCTTGGTTCCTTTCCTGGGATGTTCTTTGACCAACATTTTGCCCGGCTGCATCCTTCTGAACATGGAGATCCCTCTTCAAATGTCATCTCCTCAGGGAGCTCCTCTCTCATCATTCCATCTGAAGTAACCCCATGCTCTCCACCCTCATGCATGAATCTCTGCCCTATCACTGTTCTATTTCCATCTGTGTACTTGACACTCTGAATTTTCCTTGTTCACTGTTGCTGTGTGCTCCCCTCAGAAGGCAGAAGGATGAGAGACTAGCCAGTCTTAGTCACTCTTCTCTTCCCTAGACCTGCAACCCTGTCAATCACTGTTCATCACCTGCTGGGCCCTGTTATAAAGGCAAAAAAACAGGAAAAAGGATGGGACAAAAATGCAGTTGCAACAAAAATGAAAAGAACATGAGTGCAAATAGACAAAGATAGAAATAGAAGTAGTCATTTAGGGCTTGCTTTGTTCAGGGCACCATTTTAAGTGTTTTAAATGGATTAACTCATTTAATCCTCACACCACCACCACCCTTAAAAAAAACTACTATGTCAGCACTATTATCCTGACTTTTCACACAGGAATGGCAGCACAGAGAAGTTAAGTTAACTTGCTCAAGTTGAACAGCTGTTGAGTGGTGGCGCTAGAATGTAAACACGGGCTCACTGCATGCATGGTCCTGCTCTCTTAACCACCATGCCCTATGCCAGGAAAAAAACTGCCCATTGAGGGACACAGAATGCAGTGAGTCCTCTTGTTGTTTCTTCCTTCTTCATTCTTTATTCTCTTTATTCTCTCATGTTCTCTTTGAAGTCAGTGAAGCTATAGGAATAAAGAGTGGGAAAAGAAGAAAGAACTGGTGAAAATAATGGACATAAAGGAAAGTATGGCTTCAAAGACTTAGTATATGAGCAGAGTTATAGTAGTTT
Source organism: Halichoerus grypus (assembly GCF_964656455.1). NCBI lineage: Eukaryota > Metazoa > Chordata > Mammalia > Carnivora > Phocidae > Halichoerus > Halichoerus grypus. The sequence continues at coordinate 87,705,392 of NC_135714.1, forward strand.
ACATGTAAACTCATACCAATTTGGCTTTAAATGTATTAGAAGGAACAACCTCTACCAAATATGAGAAAAATTGTAGAATGCTAAGCCTGATGCCCACGCTTTGGGACCAGTTTCTCTTGAATGTGATTTGTGATAAGATTCTAATGGGGCCTCACTAAATAATCCTTTTTTTTTTTTAAGATTTTATTTATTTATTTGCCAGAGAGAGAGAGAGGGAGAGTACAAGCAGGGGGAGTGGCAGGCAGAGGGAGAAGCAGGCCCCCCGCCAAGCAAGCAGCCCGACATAAGACTTGATCCCAGGACCCTGAGATCATGACCTGAGCCGAAGGCAGACGCTCAACCATCTGAGCCACCCAGGCACTCCTAAATAATCCTTTTCAAATAGGATGAGATGAACCTACTTTATCCGGTTTGCTTTGAAGCAAAGAGTCCAACAAAGAGTTCCCACTATGTTTTGAAACAAGAAGATAAAACCCCTCCAGCACAGTGGCAAATGAATAAATTTAAGTATCCTCCTTTTTCAGTTTCTTGCTGTTCATTCTATAAAAAATGAAATAGCATTAGGATGTCCTTATTTCAAGGTTCCAACATACTATATTTAAAACACGTGGTTTTGTCAGGACTCATCATATCCTCCCTTCATATTAACAGGAAGCAGGGCTCAAAATCTCTGATCCCTGTAATATTATTATGGCTAGAGGAGAAAACCTGGGGAAATAGTTCTTCTCCCTGTGGTCAGCAGGCCACATATTTTATCTTGAAAATGTTGGCAGTGAGTTCAGCAGACCATTCACAGATAATATGTACTGAGGCAGTCATGTGAATGATGAGTAGACATGGCTTCCTCCTTACACAAACAGTTCACATTGACTGAGGGGATTTGTTCCTGAAAGTTCTCTGTTACTTGAACTATACTATTTCAGTATTACAGCCCCCTCAGTACCTTCCTATCACTATCTCCAAAAGCCCAATCAATGTTTCATCTCTAAGAGCAACTACCCAACAACCAACCCTCCCAAGAGTGTCTGAGAGGCTCACTTTCAGTTTGCCAATATGTGAGTGTGTGTGTGAGTGTGCATGTGACTAGTACTGATTTTTGAAGTACTGAGTAAGCAGGAGATAGTTCAGCTAATCCCTCCACTTCAAAAATACATTACCTCTAGAATTCATTAAATAGATTAAAGGGAATACAAGACCCAGGCAATTATAGGTAGAAAACACCATCTTACTGCTAAATACAATACTTGCAATTTACTACTCTTGCCACGCAAGTACTCCTACAACTGGGATACCCGTGAAAGTTTTTAAATGGCTAATATGTAAAAAGTCTGTTAGACTAAAAGATGGTGATATAAGGCTCCACTCTGCCACAAACTTTTATATAATCTAGAAATGTTCTATGTCAAGATATAAATATGTTTGCATATGTATACATACACAAAACACACACATATATGTATATATAAAACAGAGTCATGTGATTCACTCTTAAACACTATCATGCTGATGAAATGAGCAAAATATTTTTGAATATTAAACTAAAATATTTTCTTTCTTGCCAAATTCTCATTCTTGGGGAAAGTGGAACCCAGCTTCAAGAAAGAAGTTGTTATGGACTGAATGTGCCCACTCCTTTGAAAAAAAGTTCTTATGTTGAAATCCTAACCCTCAAAGTGATGTTGTTTTGAGTTGGGGCCTTTGGGAGGTGATTAGGTCATGAGCACAGGGCCCTCATGAATGGAATTAGTACCCTTAAAAAAAGGACCCCACGGGTTCTCTAGCCTCTTCTACCCATATTATAGTGAGAAGGTGGCCACCTTTGAGGGAGCAGACCCTCACCAGACACCAAATCTGCCAGCACCTTGATCTTGGACTTCTAGCCTCCAGAACTGTGAGAAATGTTGTTTACAAGCTACCCTATCTATGGTACTTTGTTACAGCAGCCTGAACAGACAAAGACAGAAGTCAATTTTAAGTCTTAAATTCGTTTGTTTTGTTCAAACAGCTTATATCCTGCAGAGTATAAATAGGCTCCGATCTTAGAGATTTTCCTAGAAGTCACAGGAAAGCACAGGAAGACAGCATGACCTAAAAGAAGTCTCTTCTGGGCACGTGCAGAGTGGGGAAGATGAGCCAATAAGAAAAGATGGGAAGAAAAAGTGAAATTGGTATCCTCATTTTCCCTTTCCCAGACATGGAGAAACCTGTGATGAAAAAGTGTGGCTGAATTACCCAAACACACTTGGTGGAAAGCAGGAGGTTAGCAGCTCAGTCCCTGCTTCCCGAGAGGCTGCCTCTCTGAGAGGCCAGCCTTCACAGGGCACCATGCAACCCTGGAATCAGAGCAGCAGAGAGGAAATGACCCTGAGAGATGCTTAGGCAATCCATTCCAAAGTCCAAAAAGCTCTGAAAAACAAAAGTGTATTTTGTAACTCAAAATGTCACTAAATGCACATGAAACTATTTGCGATTTTCACGTATCCCACTTACTACAATGTGTTTGATCACACTGTGCTGGCCATCCATGACATAGAGATGATAGATGGTCCACACACCTACTGCCTTCTAAAACCCAGAAATATACATATAAATTTCAAAATCTACCTGGCCCCAACAGTTGTCGGTAAGGGAGATGGGATTGTATTGAAAATTGAGAGTGATTTTACAGACTTTGCTTCTGTAGCATTTGTACGCATTCCTGACAAACCTTGCATACTGCAAAATGCTCCCTAAAAATAAGAAGCTTATGGGGAACATAGAGTAGCAGCCATCATTATTCAAATTCTGTGCAAGTCTGTGAATGGAGGAGTAACAAAAACAATCACTGTGACCTTGTAAGGTAATTGGCAAAGTAAATAAATAAACAAAAGCATAAATATCATGATCTCAGCAAGGCTGCAGGCTGCCACAGGGGTTGCTCAAAGTGCCCAGAAACAGGGTGGGGACATAGGTACAGGGGGCCTCAGAAAACAAGAGAGTGGGTGTCTGCTTGGAGCTCAGTGTCCTGAGGCACGAGGGGTGCTCCTCTCTGAGGAGGGAGCCCATCACACAAGTGCTCGTGTTAAATTTTCATGGAATGGAGCCGAAAGGGCTCCTGTCTGTGCAGAAGCCGAGTTGGAGAATTTCCTTTCCTGCTGAAAGTCATAATCCTGCTTCCTTTGTTCCGGCTGCTCTTGCATAGGAAAATTGCAACACAGCTTTCACTTTAATCTGACATTATTCTGTTATTTACCAATCACAGACCCGACTGTGCTTAAGATCACAGGCGCTGGGAGTCCCAGAGCAACTGGGCTTGAACCCTGGCTGAGCACTGGAAAGGACAGAAGACGTTATAGAACCTGCCCACGTGCTGACCTCACGGAGCTCACAACCCAGCCAGAGTGAGAGTTGGCTAAGAGTAGAGCCAATGGCAAATGACAGCTCTGAAAAATGACGGAAAACATCTCTCTAGACTAAAACTTGACAAAAAAAGCAAAACATCGGTCAGGCCTAGAAGAATCCACAAGCCATCATTTTTCCTCCTTTTATTTTGAGATTCTTGGGGGGGTAAGAGGAGGAATACGGAATTTGCACTTAATCGGCTACATCTCCTTGGATCAACCATTTCACCTGTCTGGGCCTTCATTAGCAAAAGCCACCTAACAACATTTGTGCTGAAATTAGATTAAATGAGATGCTAGATGCGAAAGTACATTGAGGAAAGGACTCCCCAAAGGTGAATGTCAAGGCTAATGTGAATGCTTTCCAAAGCTAAGCACTTGTTGGTAAAGTGCCTTGCATATAGGTTTCATTGAATCCTCTGTTAGATATGTCCTATCACAAACCTGCATTTTCACAGATGAAAAACTGAGGGAGAAAGAGGTTAACAGCTTAAACCAACTGACCAAGCTCAAACAGTAAGTGGGAAATGTCAGGGTCCAGCCTGGGAACGGTATGGCTTAAGAGCCATTATTACTCTTAATAGCTAGTAGTGCTATTTCCTGGCAGTAGAGGATACTATAATTACTTGGAAATAACAAAGGCGTATTTTATTTATTTATTTTTTTTTAGAGAGGGAGAGAGGGGAAGGGGAGAGGCAGATGGAGAGAGGAAGAGAAAGAATCTTAAGTAGGCTCCACACCCAGCGTGGAGCTCGACACAGCAGCGGGGGATGGGGGGTTGATCTCATAATCCTGAGATCGTGACCTGAACCAAAATCAAGAGTCAGACACTAAACTGACTGAGCCATCCAGGCACTCCAGCAAAGCTGCATTTTAAAAAGATATGCACTGATTCAAATTATTTTTATTATTCAAAGAACCTTCCTATATAAAAATCCTTAAAAAAAAAAAAAAAAAAAAAAAAAAAACCTTTCTCTTTTCTTCCAAAATATGAAGGCTTTCCTATTTCTACAGCATTAATTACAGGTAGCACTCATTCTCCCTGAATCACTACATTTGCCTTAAATTATTATTTTTTTTAAAGATTTATTTATTTATTTATTTGACAGAGAGAGACACAGCGAAAGAGGGAACACAAGCAGGGGGAGTGGGAGACAGAGAAGCAGGCTTCCCATGGAGCAGGGAGCCCGATGCGGGGCTCGATCCCAGGACCCTGGGATCATGACCTGAGCCGAAGGCAGATGCTTAATGACTGAGCCATCCAGGCGCCCCTTGCCTTAAATTATTGAAAAGTTAAAAATAACTTTATCAGCATCCTCCAAGTCAAATGACAGATGCAACCACAGGCAATCGATGACCCATGACCTTCATATATCAGTGTTTTGTCAGTGTGCACTTACATGCATAAAATTGAAACCCAAATCTACCTTTCATACGTAGAAGGGAATCTTTCCTAACTACACGATGAAGGATGACACCGAGGTGTTGTATGATTACGTCCATCACAATCAACGGGGTAAAGGCAGAACTTTAGCTACAATGGCAGAAGGATGTGCATGCAGAACCAGTTGAGGATGAGGGTAAGCAGCCTGCAGACTTCTGTGTCTTCCTCACACCCCTTTGTCAAACCGAAGGCATCTCTGGGAGCTTGCATTCACCCTGCCTTGGCAAGGCAGCTTGAGTGTAGACATCATCTCTATCATCAGCCTCACCATATGGAACATAACTTTCTGCTTATGATCTGTCACCACTAGAAGATGAACTTCTTAGGGGCACGAGCTATGAATTAGTCACTTTTGAATACCCAGCAAAAGCACAGTGCCTAAGATGAAATATCTACTCAAGTGTTGAATATATGGATACTTACATTGTTTTCAATATAAATATTTATTTTAATATTTACAAGGTTTACATGTTATATAATGAATCACTTACAGTAATAGTAATAACCAGATGGTATAGCATGACTACATTGAGCATTTCCACACATTCATCATGCTTGAAAGGACATCAGAGATCATCAACATTTTTATACAGAGAGGTTAGGTGATTTACTCAATGGAAAGAAGTCTAGCTGGATCTGGAAATTTCCCACCTGGCATTTTATTTTCCTACTACACACTAAACAAATAAGTACGTAAGTCATTTTGGCTAAAGAAGAGCTTTTGAAATAAAGTCAAATCAGAAACTTCTTATCATTAGAAATGTTCAGAACTCAAAAGAGGACATACATGTTGTCATGCGTGGGCAGATGCAAGGGGAAGTCTTTGGTAGAAGAAAGCAGATTGTGGGAAAGAGTCAGTGAAGGAAAGCACAACATATATGACCCTTGACCTCTCTTTGCATGTTTCAGGCCATCAAAGGGAGCTAGAAGGATTACTCAAAGATAGGTGGTATGGTAAGTTTACACGATGATTGTTGTATGGCAACACTGAGGTAAATGGGCTCTAGCCCAAGGTGACTGTCCCACAGGCTTCTGCAGCCCTGAGCCACCTCGAGGGCTAAAGCCAACAGTAGCTCACACACCTATAACCTGGTCTTTGCAGTTGACCTATGGAGTAGATCAAAATAGACCTTTAAGGAATTGTGGCCTGAGTTCAAACTCCAAGAAAACAAAGGGAAATTTTTGCATAATGATAATGAACTGACTGCGTAAATCCTCATGAAAGCAAAGTAATCCCACCTCTCTTCGGTCATTTATATACACTGCTAACCAAAACTTCCATTCAAACTCACGAGCCCTTTCCCTATCATTTAGTACTACATCTTTCACTTCATCAAAAAGGCTGTATCGTATCTGAGGTTTTTTGGTCATATGGAAAAGTTTCTGAACAAGGACATTCCTGGATCAGTCTAAACCCACAGGTAACGATGACTGATGAAGATCCTTGGCATGAACACCACATATCCCATTGCAAGCTTCTTATTTTGCAGGCTGTCCATACTGCAGCATGAAAATTTCTATTAGATTCCCCAGAGCCATGAAGCAGGTAGAAGATTTTAGCAGCCCTGAATGCAAAGCAGCCCACAGAAATGTGGATTCAAGTACAGGAAATAATAGTCACCACTGAAAACTATTTTATGCCTGGAGCCAACCCACAAAACTAATGCAATAATAGAGATTCTAAGTTAAAGCTGGAAATTGCTACCCAGGTCAGGCTACTCCCTGGAGCCCAGATAGGATTACTTTGGGTGCATTCTGGAACTCTGCAGCTGGTCTAGGTTTTCATTGTCTCATATAATGAACTTTCACTATTTCCTTTAATAATCCTCAACCCCGTGTCTTGGGTTGGATAGTCAGTCTAAATTTAACTTTTCCCAATTTCAGTTTTTCATTCCTTCTTAATTTCAGACAAAGCTAAAAAAAAAAAAAAAAAAAAATCCCCATATCCCTGGAATTATACCTAGATTTTCTGATTTAGCTCTTTACCTTTCCATAGAGCCTTTGCTCTTTCGATACATTGACCACTTTTCTCTGAAACCTGGCCAACTTGCCAAGTTCCCTCAGGTCATTCTGAGATCCAAAATAGATGCATTACAATAGAAAGAACAGTTGATTGGCCAGGGTGCTGGAGCTGAAACCTAGCCTCTAACTGCTATTCACATATTTATTAAGAGAAAAGAAATGACTCTGGTGCTATATGTTGTGGTTTTCCTGTTCATAAAACCTAAAATAATACTTCTGTGATTTCTACCTACATCCTGTTACACTGGACCTTCTCAAAAAAAAAATAATAATAATAATAATAATAATAATAATTCTCTATTAATCTGGTATTGGGGAGATTCAAACAAATTTCTTGCTAGTTGCATAGCATTATACTTTATTAGGACAAATGAAGTACCTAGGATATTTTTACCTTTATACAGTCTTTTCACCCCACATTCACATGCATCAGCCTTGAAGTCTGTTATCAAGAACAGGAATTGCTCTGATGCACTTGTTTGAGCAATTGATGTGAAACACATCATCTTATTTGCAGAAAGAAAAAAAGTGTAACGCTCATAGACCTATCTAAAGCAAGGAAATACTACTCTTGCCTACAGCGGTCTCAGTTTGAATTCTGCTCCATTTGTACCCAATTATCCTATTCATTTTTTTTAAATTTTTTATTGTTATGTTAATCCCCATACATTACATCATTAGTTTTAGATATAGTGTTCCATGATTCATTGTTTGTGCATAATACCCAGTGCTCCATGCAGAACGTGCCCTCCTCAATACCCATCACCAGGCTAAACCATCCTCCCACCCCCCTCCCCTCTAGAACCCTCAGTTTGTTTTTCAGAGTCCATCGTCTCTCATGGTTCTTCTCCCCCTCCGATTTCCCCCCCGTCATTCTTCCCCTCCTGCTACATTCTTCTTCTTTTTTTCTTTCTTAACATATATTGCATTATTTGTTTCAGAGGTACAGATCTGAGATTCAACAGTCTTGCACAATTCACAGCGCTTACCAGAGCACATACCCTCCCCAGTGTCCATCACCCAGTCACCCCATCCCTCCCACCCCACCCCCCACTCCAGCAACCCTCAGTTTGTTTCCTGAGATTAAGAATTCCTCATATCAGTGAGGTCATATGATACATGTCTTTCTCTGTTTGACTTATTTCGCTCAGCATAATACCCTCCAGTTCCATCCACGTCGTTGCAAATGGCAAGATCTCATTCCTTTTGATGGCTGCATAATATTCCATTGTATATATACCACGTCTTCTTTATCCATTCATCTGTCGATGGACATCTTGGCTCCTTCCACAGTTTGGCTATTGTGGACATTGCTGCTATAAACATCGGGGTGCACGTACTCTTTCGGGTCCCTACTTTTGTATCTTTGGGGTAAATACCCAGTAGTGCAATTGCTGGATCATATGGTAGCTCTATTTTCAACTTTTTGAGGAACCTCCATACTGTTTTCCAGAGTGGCTGCACCAGCTTGCATTCCCACCAACAGTGTAGGAGGGTTCCCCTTTCTCCGCATCCCCGCCAACATCTGTCATTTCCTGACTTGTTAATTTTAGCCATTCTGACTGGTGTGAGGTGGTATCTCATTGAGGTTTTGATTTGGATTTCCCTGATGCCGAGCGATATTGAACACTTTTTCATGTGTCTGTTGGCCGTTTGGATGTCTTCTTTGGAAAAATGTCTGTTCATGTCTTCTGCCCATTTCTTGATTGGATTCTTTGTTCTTTGGGTGTTGAGTTTGATGAGTTCTTTATAGATTTTGGTTACTAGCCCTTTATCTGATATGTCATTTGCAAATATCTTCTCCCATTCTGTCAGTTGTCTTTTGGTTTTGTTGACTGTTTCCTTTGCTTTGCAAAAGCTTTTTATCTTGATGAAGTCCCAATAGTTCATTTTTGCCCTTGCTTCCCTTGCCTTTGGCGATGTTTCTAGGAAGAAGTTGCTGCGGCTGAGGTCGAAGAGGTTGCTGCCTGTGTTCTCCTTTAGGATTTTGATGGACTCCTGTCTCACATTGAGGTCTTTCAACCATTTGGAGTCTATTTTTGCGTGTGGTGTAAGGAAATGGTCCAGTTTCATTCTTCTGCATGTGGCTGTCCAATTTTCCAAACACCATTTGTTGAAGAGACTGTCTTTTTTCCATTGGACATTCTTTCCTGCTTTGTCAAAGATGAGTTGACCATATAGTTGAGGGTCCATTTCTGGGCTCTCTATTCTGTTCCATTGATCTATGTGTCTGTTTTTGTGCCAGTACCATACTGTCTTGATGATGACAGCTTTGTAGTAGAGCTGGAAGCCCGGAATTGTGATGCCGCCAGCTTTGCTTTTCTTTTTCAACATTCCTCTGGCTATGCGGGGTCTTTTCTGGTTCCATACAAATTTTAGGATTATTTGTTCCATTTCTTTGAAAAAAGTGGATGGTATTTTGATGGGGATTGCATTGAATGTGTAGATTGCTCTAGGTAGGATTGACATCTTCACAATATTTGTTCTTCCAATCCATGAGCATGGAACGTTTTTCCATTTCTTTGTGTCTTCCTCAATTTCTTTCATGAGTATTTTATAGTTTTCTGAGTACAGATCCTTTGCCTCTTTGGTTAGATTTATTCCTAGATATCTTATGGTCTTGGGTGCAATTGTAAATGGGATCGACTCCTTAATTTCTCTTTCTTCTGACTTGTTGTTGGTGTATAGGAATGCCACTGACTTCTGTGCATTGATTTTATATCCTGCCACTTGACTGAATTCCTGTATGAGTTCTAGCAGTTTTGGGGTGGAGTCTTTGGGATTTTCCACATAAAGTATCATATCATCTGCAAAGAGTGAGAGTTTGACTTCTTCTTTGCCAATTTGGATGCCTTTGATTTCTTTTTGTTGTCTGATTGCTGTGGCTAGGACTTCCAATACTATGTTGAATAGCAGTGGTGATAGTGGATATCCCTGCCGCGTTCCTGATCTTAGGGGGAAAGCTCTCAGTTTTTCCCCATTGAGAATGATATTCGCTGTAGGTTTTTCATAGATGGCTTTTATGATATTGAGGTATGTACCCTCTATCCCTATACTTTGAAGAGTTTTGATCAAGAAAGGATGCTGTACTTTGTCAAATGCTTTTTCTGCATCTATTGAGAGGATCATATGATTCTTGTTCTTTCTTTTGTTAATGTATTGTATCACGTTGATTGATTTGCGGATGTTGAACCAATCTTGCAGCCCAGGGATAAATCCGACTTGGTCGTGGTGAATAATCCTTTTAATGTACTATTGGATCCTCTTGGCTAGTATTTTGGTGAGAATTTTTGCATCCATGTTCATCAGGGGTATTGGTCTGTAATTCTCCTTTTTGATGGGGTCTTTGTCTGGTTTTGGGATCAAGGTAATGCTGGCCTCATAAAATGAGTTTGGAAGTTTTCCTTCCATTTCTATTTTTTGGAACAGTTTCAGAAGGATAGGTATTAATTCTTCTTTAAATGTTTGGTAGAATTCCCCTGGGAAGACATCTGGCCCTGGGCTTTTGTGTTTTGGGAGATTTTTGATGACTGCTTCTATTTCCTTAGTGGTTATAGGTCTGTTCAGGTTTTCTATTTCTTCCTGGTTCAGTTTTGGTAGTTGATACATCTCTAGGAATGCATCCATTACTTCCAGGTTATCTAATTTGCTGGCATAGAGTTGCTCATAATATGTTCTTATAATTGTTTGTATTTCTTTGGTGTTGGTTGTGATTTCTCCTCTTTCATTCATGATTTTCTTGATTTGGGTCATTTCTCTTTTCTTTTTGATAAGTCTGGCCAGGGGCTTATCAATCTTGTTAATTCTTTCAAAGAACCAGCTCCTAGTTTCATTGATCTGTTCTACTGTTCTTTTGGTTTCTATTTCATTGATTTCTGCTCTGATCTTTATTATTTCTCTTCCCCTGCTGGGTTTAGGCTTTATTTGCTGTTCTTTCTCCAGCTCCTTTAGGTGTAGGGTTAGGTTGTGTACTTGAGACCTTTCTTGTTTCTTGAGAAAGGCTTGTATTGCTATATACTTTCCTCTTAGGACTGCCTTTGCTGTATCCCAAAGATTTTGAATAGTTGTGTTTTCATTTTCATTGGTTTCCATGAATTTTTTTAATTCTTCTTTAATTTCCTGGTTGACCCATTCATTCTTCAGTAGGATGCTGTTTAGCCTCCATGTATTTGAGTTCTTTCTAACTTTCCTCTTGTGATTGAGTTCTAGTTTCAAAGCATTGTGGTCTGAAAATACGCAGGGGATGATCCCAATCTTCTGGTACCGGTTGAGACCTGATTTATGACCTAGGATGTGATCTATTCTGGAGAATGTTCCATGGGCACTAGAGAAGAATGTGTATTCCGTTGCTTTGGGATGGAATGTTCTGAATATGTCTGTGAAGTCCATTTGGTCCAGTGTGTCATTTAAAGTCTTTATTTCCTTGTTGATCTTTTGCTTAGACGATCTGTCCATTTCAGTGAGGGGGGTGTTAAAGTCCCCCACTATTATTGTATTGTTGTCAATGTGTTTCTTTGCTTTTGTTATTAATTGCCTTATATAATTGGCTGCTCCCATGTTAGGGGCATAGATATTTACAATTGTTAGATCTTCTTGTTGGATAGACCCTTTAAGTAGGATATAGTGTCCTTCCTCATCTCTTATTACAGTCTTTGGTTTAAAATCTAATTTGTCTGATATAAGGATTGCCACCCCAGCTTTCTTTTGGTGTCCATTAGCATGGTAAATGGTTTTCCACCCCCTCACTTTCAATCTGGGGGTGTCTTTGGGTCTAAAATGAGTCTCTTGCAGACAGCATATCGATGGGTCTTGTTTTTTAATCCAATCTGATAGCCTGTGTCTTTTGATTGGGGCATTTAGCCCATTTACATTCAGGGTAACTATTGAAAGATAGGAATTTAGTGCCATTGTATTGCCTGTAAAGTGACTGTTACTGTATATTGTTTGTGTTCCTTTCTGGTCTATGTTGCTTTTAGGCTCTCTCTTTGCTTAGAGGACCCCTTTCAAGATTTCTTGTAGAGCTGGTTTCGTGTTTGCAAATTCCTTTAGTTTTTGTTTGTCCTGGAAGCTTTTGATCTCTCCTTCAATTTTCAATGACAGCCTAGCTGGATATAGTATTCTTGGCTGCATATTTTTCTCATTTAGTGCTCTGAATATGTCCTGCCAGTCCTTTCTGGCCTGCCAGGTCTCTGTGGATAAGTCTGTTGCCAATCTAATATTTCTACCATTGTAGGTTACATATCTCTTCTCCCGAGCTGCTTTCAGGATTTTCTCTTTGTCTCTGAGACTCGTAAGTTTTACTATTAGATGTCGGGGTGTTGACCTATTTTTATTGATTTTGAGAGGGGTTCTCTGTGCTTCCTGGATTTTGATGCCTGTTTCCTTCCCCAAATTAGGGAAGTTCTCTGCTCTAATTTGCTCCAGTATACCTTCTGCCCCTCTCTCTTTCTTCTTCTTCTGGGAGCCCAATTATTCTAATGTTGTTTCGTCTTATGGTATCACTTATCTCTTGAATTCTGCCCTCGTGATCCAGTAGTTGTTTATCTCTCTCTTTCTCAGCTTCTTTATTTTCCATCATTTGGTCTTCTATATCACTGATTCTCTCTTCTGCCTCATTTATCCTAGCAGTTAGCGCCCCCATATTTGATTGCACCTCATTAATAGCCTTTTTGATTTCTACTTGGTTAGATTTTAGTTCTTTTACTTCTCCAGAAAGGGTTTCTCTAATAACTTCCATGCTTTTTTCAAGCCCAGCTAGTATCTTTAAAGTGATGATTCTGAACTCTAGATCTGACATCGTACTAATGTCCATATTGAGTAGGTCCCTGGCAGTCGGTACTACCTCTTGTTCTTTTTGTTGAGGTGATTTTTTCCATCTTGTCATTCTGTGCAGAGGAGAATAGATTAATGAGAGAACAAAATGCTAGCAGGGTAACAACATCCCCAGAAAATATACTCTAAACAAATCAGAAAAGACCTGAAGCAGTGGGAAAAGAAAGGGAAAGAGAGAAAAAAGAAAAAGAAAAAGAAAAAGATAAAAACAAACAAAAACAGAACAAAACAAAACAAAACGAAAACAGAATGTGATCAAATATGATCAGGCTGGTATATAGATCAGTGCCACACACTAGATTTTGGGTGTATTTTGGTCTGTTAGAAGAAAGTGCCTCCCAAAATTTTAAAGAAAGAAAAACTTATATATGTACAAAAATAAGGGTTGATATGATGAAGGGATGGAATATGACTGTAAAGATGGAAATTATAAAAAATTTTATAAAAGGAATTGATAAGTTGTTTGAAAAAAGAAAGAAGAGGATTTAAAAAAAAAAAGAAAGAAAAATGGGAGAGAATGTGATCAGGCAGGGGAGTAGAAAAAAACCATACACTAGAGATTTAGAGTATATTTTGATCTGTTAGAAGAAACTATCTCAAAATTTTAAAGAGAGAACAACTTATATATATATGCCAAAAATACAGGTAACTACTATGAAGGGATAGAATATGACTTTAAAAATGAAAAATAAAAATGTTTTTTTTTTAAAAAAGGGATTGATAAGATGTTGGTTGAAAAAGGGAAAAAGAAAAATTCAAAAAAAAAGAAAAAAGAAAAAAAGACAGTTAAAAAAAATAATTTACTTTGAAAGACTAAAGAATCATGGGGAAAAAAGCAATGAATTCTGTGCTGTATTCCCCTAGCGCTGGAGTTCTGCCATTCTCATTGATCGGTAAACCTGGTCTTGGCTGGCTGTTCTCGCTGATCTTCTGGGGGAGGGGCCTATTGCCATGGTTCCCAAATGTCTTTGCCGGAGGCGGAATTGCTCCGCCCTTGCCGGTCCGGGCTAAGTAATCTGCTCGGGTTTGCTCTCGGGAGCTTTTGTTCCCTGCAAGCTTTCCGTACAGCTTTGGAGGCGGAGAGTGAAAATGGCGGCCCCCCAGTCTCCGCCCCGGAGGAGCCGAGAACTCGGGCCCCACTCCTCAGCGAGCCCCCAGAGAAAAGCAGTCAGTCACTGCCGTCTCCCCGGTCTCCGGCCACACTCCGCGCTCACCCGGCCTGTGACTGCGCCTTTCTATCTGGCACCCGACCCCGGGTGGAGTCTCCAAACCCAGCAGATCCCCGCGGTGCGCTCCCGCACCTCTCCTCCCGGGGGAGGAAGGTGAGTCTCCCCGGATCTGCCGCTTGTTGGGTCCCTGCTGGAGGAGCAGTGGCCCGACTGTGCCGCGGATCACGGTTTATGGCAACCCCGAGCTGAGAGCCCGCGCCTGGGCTCCGTCTCTGCAGCCGGCTTCCCCGCTCCGATCCCTGGGAGCTCTGCCGCACTCAGGCACCCCCAGTCTTTCTGTGACCCCGAGGGTCCTGAGACCACACTGTCCCGCGAGGGTTCCACCCCCCGCTTAGCCACCGGAGTGACGTCCCTCAGCGGAGCAGACTTCTAAAAGTTCCGATTTTGTGCTCCGTGGCTCTATCACTTGCCAGAAGCAGCCGACGGAGGCCCCTCCCCCGCCGTCTATCCTCCCGAATATCGCCTCGGATTCACTTCTCCGCACGTCCTACCTTCCAGAAAGTGGTCGCTTTTCTGTTCAGAGAGTTGTTGCTATTCTCTTCTTCGATCTCCTGTTGAGTTTGTAGGTGTTCAGAATGGTTTGATCCCTATCCAGCTGAATTCCTGAGAGGAGACGAAATCCAGGTCTCCTACTCCTCCGCCATCTTGCTCCGCCCCCCCCATTTGTACCCAATTATGTAATGAGAATCTATTAATTTATAATGCATAAGTAATCCCTCCTTACCAGTGCTAGAAATGAAATATCTACTAAAAGTTGCAGTCATTGAGGAAGAAAATATTATGCCAGTAAATGTGACAGAACATCATATGTCATGCAAAACAACCTATTTTAAATCCCCTTTATCCAGACACATTAAAATAACAACAACAAATCCGTTTCTAATGAGAGATTATCCCCTTGCTAGAATCAAACATCTAGTAAGTAAAACTGTTCTTTAGAATTTTGTTTTTACAGATGTGTTAATTTGGGTCTTCTGAGGAGTATGGGTCCCCTGAGAAGCATGCATCAAGGTTGTATTAGATGTGTATGGTATTAAGGAGGGCACTTGTTGGGTTGAGCGCTGCGTATTATATGTAAGTGATGAATCATTAAATTCTACTCCTGAAACCAATATTACACTATATGTTAACATAACTAGAATTTAAATAAAAATTGGAAAGAAAAAAAAGATTAAAACAAAACAAAAAGCCTCCCAGATGGTTCCCAGTGATCTGCACCTCCTGCTGTTCATACCCTGTGTCACCCTTAGGTGGGCTGGCCAAGTGACTTGCTTTTAATCAATAGATTATGGAAAAGTGATGGGATATAATTTCTGTGATTAAGCTACAAAATGTTGTGACTTCCATCTTGCTAAAAGACTCTCACCTCTCTCTCTGATTAAATGAGCCATCACGATGGGAAGACTCAGGAAGCAGAGGACTAAGGGAGGCCTCTAGCCAACAGTCAGCAAGGAATAGAGGCCCTCAGTAGAACAGCCCACAGAAGCTAAATCTTGCTGGTTTTTCTGTAGCCAAACTTCAGAAGAGACCCAAGCCCTGACTGGCACCTGATTGTGGCCATGTGAGAGACCCTGAAGCAAAGGACCTGCCTAAGCCATGCCCCTATTCCGGTCCCACAGTAACTGTGAGAAAATAAGTGCATGTTGTTGAAAGATGCTAAGTTTTGGGATCATTTATTACACAGAAATAGATAACTAATATATTATGCAGGTAATATATTGGGGAAGGAAGCAGAAGAAGGCAAGGAGAGCCCTCTTAACTGTGGTGCAGGACCGAACCCTAACAAAGGATAAAGAGAAGAAAGGAGTAATGTGCTGGAAGAGTCTTGGACTCCGGTATAGTCCTATGCAAGTTGCCCATTGGAAGAATTCCACATCTTGCCAGAATGATCCTGCCTTAGTACCCTTGCTATGCTCAGTCATTGGCTGGGAACCAGCTGAAAGGATCAGAGTCCTCTTGCCAGTGTGGTAGTGCATCCAGAAGGGCAGCAGCTGGAGCCCCACAATGGAAGATGTGACTGGTGCATCTCCATGCTACAGAACAGAAGCAAACTAATATCACAATATTGGAAAGAAGGGGCACCTGGGTGGCTTAGTCATTAAGCATCTGCCTTCAGCTCAGGTCATGATCCCGGCGTCTTGGGATGGAGGCCCGCATGAGGCTCCCTGCTCGGTGGGGAGTTTGCTTCTCCCTCTCCTACTCCCCCAGCTTGTGTTCCCTCTCTCACTGTCTCTCTGTGTCAAACAAATAAATAAAATCTTTAAAAAAAAAATATTGGAAAGAAAAGAGGAAGAGAAAGAAAAGAGAAAGTATAGTTGCTTTCTAAAATCTAAAATATCACTTAAAATGCTCTTGCAGCCCATCCCACCTTCCCAATCATGCTGCCCAGGGTGGGCAGAAAAGCAACAGTCAGGAGTAGGAGGACTTGAAGCAGTAAGAGCATCCATGCTATCACCGTTCCTGCATCCCCTTCACTGGCATGTCACCTGCTGGGGCTGTTTAGAAATCTCTTGCTTTATTGAATAGGGGATATAGGCTGATTGCATTTTCATTCAAAGGCATCTTTTCTCAAGAAAATATTTCTTGGGACGCCTGGGTGCCTCAGTCAGTTAAGCGTCTGCCTTCGGCTCAGGTCATGATCCCAGGGTCCTGAGATCGAGTCCCACATCAGGCTCCCTGCTCAGCAGAGAGCCTGCTTCTCCCTCTGCCTCTACCTGCCACTCCCTGTTTGTGCTCTCTCTCTCACTCTCTCTCTCTCTCTGACAAATAAATAAATAAAATCTTTAAAAAAAAAAGAAAATATTTCTTTAAGGACAAAAGAGTACAAATGAGGGGATAAAAAGAAAAACCTGACTTAATTGAGGAATAATAAGACAAAAAGGAAACAAGGAAAAATACCAAGATGTCTTTTATTTCTTTGAATAATTATTGAGCTTATTTCAGGAAGCATGAGACTGTCTTTTATTTTACAACAAGACAGAAATAAATCATGTATGTAGAAAGCTGAGCATGACTATCAACAACATTTCAATTTGGAAGTGCTTACATTTATTCACCAGAATTTTTTTAAAAGCTGATCTAATTCATTATCAAATAAAGCTTTAGACCCACTGCACCAGACTGCCCCAGAAGAATACTGAAGAAAGGGCCAGTAGTTTCAAAGAAGTAGGAAGATCAGAGTAGATGAATTATATGAGACCAGAGAATCTGCCAGTTGATTGTATTCTCAGGAGGGACTACAAGACATTTCCTTCACTGAGGCATCACTGAGAAACTCAAAGAGGCTGTTTTCTGTGGGCCAAGAGTGATAGTAAAATGTGGTTCCATAGGACCATGTGACTTCCATGGGACTCTCTAATATCAATATGAATGATATGATCTCAGAATAGCAAAGACCACGTTTCAGCACTCAATAATTAGAGGTAACATGGATATAATTCTGTAATAGGCAGCAAGACCAGAGTAACAATCAGGGATCCTTGACAATGGGGAATCTATGGCATTGGCTAATAGACCATCCTGTTCCTGGAGGTAAGATGGATGGGCAGCCAATGATAGTAGTCCTCAATCTATATAAACATAAGAGATCGAGAGCTGGTGAGCAAAGGCCAATGTCAACTATCTTATTGGAAAATCATGATTCCTTGCACAGCTCTGTTTCTGAACCAATTCTCAGAAACAGAGCCAGTCAACTGAAAGGAGGTCAGGTCTCCTTGAGACAGTGCCAAAACAAGAATATACTGGTATTGTATTATGCCCTAAAGGGATCAACAGCCATTTTCCAGAGTAACTACATTGGAGAAAAGGGAATACTCAGATCTTTTGAAAATTATTGGATATAGAATCAGAGCTGACACTGATAGTAGACGACATGAAATACCATAATGACCCTTCTATTAAACTGGGTATAATTGGTTCAAAGAATATATGGATCCACTCCTGGTATTTCCCCAGTTCCTGAGGTCATACTCAAAACAGATACATTTTGCAACCGTCAGAACCCTTATGTTATTTCTCTGACTTGTGGAGTAACCACCATCAGAACGGGAAGGGTTGAATGAAGCCTCTGATACTGTCCCCAGTAGCCAAAATAGTAAATCAAAAAAAGCTATGCCATATCCTGTTTGGAATTTCAGATATTACTGCTATCCTGAGTCAAAAGATGCAGAGATGTTGCTCCCACAACTGTCCCCATTCAGAAAACCAGTATAACCCTTACAAAAGAGAAGGGGAAATATAGATCACTGTAGACATGTAGAGGATTAAAGACAAGGATGTCTGAAGAAGAGGCATGTACACAGACCTATGGAAGTGGGGGAAAACTGTGCAGATCTTTGCCTCATATTCATGCCCACAAGAGAGCATCTGTAACAGAGGAGACACTGAAGACCCTGAGGAACAAGCTAACTTATCCAGTGGAAGTAAACCAGCTTTTGTCCTTAGCCACCCTAGTGCTAGCCCAATGGGTCCATAAACAGAGTGGCAATGGTGCCAAAGATAGAGGCAACGCATGGACCCATAATCTTGGGACCAGCTTCAGCAGTAGGGACAGTGGCTTATTCCACTAATACTCCCATTGAAAGCATTTTGGTGGGGATCTTTTTTTAAGTTTTTATTTTAATTCCAGTTAGTGTTATATTAGTTTCAGATGTAGAATTTAGTGATTCAACACTTTCATAAATCACCCTGTGCTCATCCCCATCACCTACTTAAACCCATTCTCCACCGCACCTCCCCTCTGGTATTTTTGGTGGGGATTTTTTATCTTTGTTTGCTTTATTTTGTTTATAAGGAACTATGGGCCACTCCCACACTGAAGCATTAATAACAAAGTGGAAAATAACATGGGGCATGATTGTATCAAGGTAACATGATGGATGCTCTGTAGGAGACACTGGTGATTCTCCAATCCATTTTCCCAGCAGCAGCAATGGAAAAGAGTTTCCAGCATGATGATAGCTTCCCTTCTCATCTGCCTATTTCTCTTTTTTTCTCTGCCCAAGGGTTTTCTCTACCATCTTGGAAGCTCACTTAGCTACAAGCAGTTGCAACCTGGAAGTATGGGAGAGTCAACACCCCAGGGACAACTCTCAATCAGTAAAGGATGACTACTGGTGGTTAAATGGCCGAGGACCCTCATCACTGTCAGATGTGTTCCACCTGGTTTCTTTGTAGAACAGTGTTGAGGCACAGTTGCCTACCATACTAACGCACTCTTTGATGCATCCTTCATTAACATTTCTCTTTCTGTTTTCTTATGTCTCATCATAGTTCCTGGGATCACCTCCCATATAGACAATCTGCTACCAAATTCTTGTCTTGAGACTACTTTTGAAAGAACACAAGCTAAGGTAATACTGATGATTTAAAACAATAATGCCTTGTTTAGGTTAAAATACAGAGATAAATAAAATACATAGTAACAATAGCATAAACTTCAGTGGACTGACAAAAGAATGTTCTATGATTTTTACTTTAAGACAAGGGTAAAATTACCAATTAACATTAGACTTTGATAAATCAAGGATACATATTGTGACTTCTAAAATGACCACTAGGGGCGCCTGGGTGGCTCAGTCGGTTAAGCGACTGCCTTCGGCTCAGGTCATGATCCCAGGGTCCTGGGATCGAGTCCCACATCGGGCTCCCTGCTCTGCGGGGAGCCTGCTTCTCCCTCTCCCACTCCCCCTGCTTGTGTTCCCTCTCTCGCTGTGTCTCTCTCTGTCAAATAAATAAATAAAATCTTTAAAAAAATAAAATAAAATAAAATAAAATAAAAAAATAAAAAATAAAATAAAATAAAATGACCACTAAAATTTTGATAAAAGAATATATATCTTCCAAACCAAAATATTATAAAATATAATCCAATAAGGGCAATAAGAAAACAAAACGAACATAAAACAGGCAACAAAAAAAAAAAAATAAAGAAAAAAAGAATGTGCTGTTAGATTTAAATCTAAATATATCAGTAATCACTTTAAGTGTAAAAGGCCTAAAGCATCAATTAAAAGACAGAGACAATAAGACTAGAAAGAAAAATACATCTGTATGCTCAGTACAAAATACATTGTCTTTGCCTGATTTTCCCAGAAGATAGAGCTGAGTCAAAAACTTCTGTGCAGTTCCAGAGTGCGGGAGTGAAAGCCATGGAGAGTGATTCAGAGAAGGAGGGAAAACAATAAAGCATTTAGAATATAAGAATGTAACTTCATGATCTCAAGGAAGGAAAAGATTGGTAATTAAAAAAAAGACCTAACTTAACAAATTCTGTGGATTTAATGTACAGCATGGTGATTATAGTTAATAAAGCTGTATTATACAGTTGAAAGTTACTAAGAGTAGATCTTAAATGTTCTCACCACAAAAAAGTAATGGTAATTATGTGATGAGATGAAGACATTAGCTAATGTTACTGTGGTAATCATTTTGCAATATAAAATGTATCAAATCAACATATTGTAGACCTTATCGTACACAATGTAATAATATCAGCTTTATGTCAATAAAGGTGGAAAATTGAAAAGATGAATAAAAAAATTTTAAATTAAAAAGCACTAATTATAAAGGTAAAAAGTGACAAATGAGCCCATACTAACATTAAAATAAAGAATATTTGTTTATTAAAATACAAACCTAAGGAGTTAAAAGGCAAACCACAGGATGAGAAAATATATTTTTAACATATAGTGAAAGGGCTCTTAATATATAAGGAACTTTTTGAAATCAATCAGAAAAAGACAGACAGACAACCCAATAGAAAATTATAGCAAGAGAGTTAAACAGATTTTTGGAAAGAGGATATACAAATAGTCAGCAAAAATGTAAACAGGGACACATCTTCACTATAATAAGGAAAACGAAAACTGAAATGACATGAACTATCAATGTACAATGTCCACAGGCTAAAATCTAGATGACTGACAATTCCATGTTTTGGTAAACACGTGCATCAACGGGAACAATTTTTTTTTTTTTTTAAGTAGGCTCCATGCCTAGCACAGAGCCCAATGTGGCGCTTGAACTCACAACCCTGAGATCGAGACCGGAGCCGAGATCAAGAGTCAGATGCTCAACTGACTGAACTACCGAGGCACCCTGACAGGAACATTTTTATGGTGCCTTCAGGAGCATGGCTCAGCCTCCTTGGAAAATCATATTATCAACTACAAAAAATATATATACATTTTCCATGACCTAATTTCACTCCTACCCAACAGAAATGCATGCACATCTGTGATCCAAGAGACATATACAAGAATCACAGCAGCACTATGTCTATTAACTATTGAATAAACAAAAAATTGTGATATATTCATAAATGGATTACTATAGTAATGAACAACCTACAACTATACTCAACAATGTGGAGTAATCTTAAAAATACAATGTTTAGTGAAAGAAGCCAGATACAAAATAATATATAATGTATAATTCAATTTACATAAAGTTCAAAGAAGTGAAAATTAACTCTTTTGTTTAGAGATGCATTACTAGATGACACTCTATAAAGAAAATCAAAGAGATGATTCCTATAAAAGTTAGGATAGTGGTTCCCTTTGGGGCAGAGACAGGCTAATAACTGAGTGGAGGGAGAACTTCTAAGGTTCTGAGAGTATTCTATTCTTTCTCCAAAAGGATGGTTATACAAGTTTACACTTTGTGATAATTAACTGAGTTATGCATTTATGTTTTCTGTACTTTTCTATACCTGTGTTACATTTCATGAAAAACATATTTTTAAGGAAAGCAGCTGTATAGAACAATCCAACAAACCAATAAACCTGAGAGAACTAAGGGACTATTTCTCTTTAACTGATGACCATAGACTTATATTCTTGGGCTCACTCTGTAGTGATAAGTCATAAGTGCATCAATCATCTGTATAGAATGAAAAATCTACTTTCTTGTTGTGTGATAAAATTTGACTGACAAATTACATTTAAGTCACATTCCTCCACCTTTAACTGCATGTTATCAATGTGTCATTAACCACAACCTTGCTAATAAACAATTTTCTTTATCACCAAATTTTCATCAGCATCTGCCTGGAAGGCACTTCTTTTCTTGAACAGTCTGGCTATTGTTTTTGCAATGCTATTAGACAAGTTTTGTGAAGCTTCTTTGCAAAATCCCCTAATGACCTAAAAGCTGTTTCATTCATTGTCATGCCCATGACACTCTCCTTATACTGTGCTCTTAAATTTCATGATATCCAATGACTCTAAATCCAATTTTTCTTATTTTGTATTTTTCATGTTCAATCTCTTTGCTTGAAGCAATATTTTTTTCATCTCCAATTTTCAAAGCACAAATCAAATTATGCCTCTATTATACTTAAACTCTAATAGCTTCCCTACAAAACAAAGAAAAAACTTCTTTAAAATGTGTTCACGGGGGGCACCTGGGTGGCTCAGTCGTTAAGCGTCTGCCTTCGGCTCAGTTCATGATCCCAGGGTCCTGGGATCGAGTCCCGCATTGGACTCCCTCCCTGGCGGGAGGCCTGCTCTCCCTCTCCCACTCCCGCTGCTTGTGTTCCTGCTCTCGCTATCTCTGTCTCTGTCAAATAAATAAATAAAATCTTTAAAAAAAAAAAAAAAATGTGTTCACGGGCCTCTAGAATACAAGTTCCAATCTTTCTCCCCAACCTCATTCTCTAAGAAAACTATACTTTCTTTCATACATTCACTCCCCCTTGAAAGACAGATGTACACACACACATTGTTCCCCAATACACACTTCACTTACCTTCCATGGACCAGTGTTCAAACTTATTTTGTCTATAATAAATGCAACAAAACCAGCACCAAAATGAAAATTAAGTCAAATCTCATTTTTAAACTTCGATGGAAATAATATAATACTAACCAATTTAAAAGAATAATACATCCTGAAAAAGCTTTGATCCAAGAAAACAGGGAACATGCACTGAAAAATTTATTCATGTAATTCACAATTACCACAAAAGGAAATGACTCTCAATTTTACAAAGAATATTCATCAATATCCTATAACAAACATCTCAATAAAGACAGAAAAAAGCAAAGATGTTCATGACAACACTAACATTTAAGTCCATATTAACTATATTACCAATGAATAAAACCAAAAAAATAAATAAAGTTATAAATATTTGAAGTGAAAACTACAAATAATTTATAAATAAATTTGCCTATCAAAGACAAGAATCACCCGAAAAATTAGAACTAACTAGCAAATCAGTAAGATGGCTAGTGAGATGTCAAACATACATCAGAGGCACTGCAGAAATAAAATTCTGTGTTCAGAATGTAAGCCATAAAAAGAATCCAAGTATATACAAGAATTAGGTATATAACAAATCTCACATTTCAAACTCGAAGGTTAAACTTTTTTTAAAAAATTGATGCTGAAAGAACTGGATACCTATATGAAAAACTATAATATACCATGCATAAAACACACTGTAGATGAAATAAATAACTAAATATGAAGAAAAACCTATAAAGTAAGTAGAAGGAAATATAGAAGACTATCTCTCTGTACTCATAGAACAAAGAGGGCTTTCTTTTTTTAAAAAGTCACAAAGGAAAAGATAGATTTGACTATCTTAAAGTTTTCCAATGTAAAAGGCACCCATAAACAGAACTGAATGGGCAGAGCTGACCGAGAAAATAATTACAAGACAGATACAAAGAATTAATCTTCCATATTGTTTAAGGCACCCCAAGTCAATAAAAAAGACTAGCAAATTTTAAATATTTTTTAAAGATTTATTTATTTATTTTGGGGGGAGGGGTAGAGGGAGAAGGAGAGAGTCTCAAGTAGACTCCACGCTGAGCATTGAGCCCAAAGTGGGGTTCAATGTGGGGCTCGATCTCACAACCCCAAGATCTCAACCTGAGTGGAAACCAAGAGTTGGTGACTTAACCAACTGTGCCACAGGCACCCCAAAGACTAGCAAATTTTAAAATGGGCAAATGAAAAAATAAAATAAAATAAAATAAAATGGGCAAATGACCTGAACAGGCAATTAAAATTTCCAAAATGAAAGATGTATCATTAAAGCAATTAAAAATTCCACTAATGTATCTTTCAAAAGTTATCAGAGTTATATTATCACCCAGAAAGTTATTTTCAAACTTTTGAATTATTATCAACAAGACCAAAACTTTAAGAAGTTTGTTCTTTGGAAAAATTAAAAGCAATAAAGTTTGATATGTATGTATTTAAATTTTAACCATAAAAAATATAAATGTTAAAATGAGAAAAGAACAATCAATATCTATATAATCCTGCGGGTATCTTTTTTTTACCTATTGAAAACCAGAAGATAATATTTGTCAAGATACACAATCCTTTAAATAAAACCAACAACAAAAATGCCTGATTGAGTTTTAAATGAAAACTTTTCTGTGATTAATAAACTAACAAATACAGTAACCAAAGTTTAAGGAAAGATACTCAAAAATGAGGGACCTTTTGCACATCAATGGATTGAACTTTTTTTAGCAAGATGGTAGGCATAGTAACCGTCAGACTCTCTAAAATCATCCTTCAGAACTTGGAATCATTCAGGGTGCCACTGTGATAGTTTAAAATGCACATAATTGGAGCGATGTCACTAAGATGAAAAACAAAAACCTAACAACTGTTTAAGAACAAGACACCACTGAGAAAATCCTACAACATGGAGTGAGGCTGAAGCATCCCCTGTACCAGAGACCAAGACAGACTGTATTAGAAGGGTAGGAGAAGCATCTACACATTGACTGCATTGCTTTTCCCCCAGGACAGAGCAGGACCATACAGAAACCCCACCACTAAATGAAATAAAGAACAGAAAAACAATAGAAAAGATTAACCAAACTAAGAGTTGATTCTTTGAAAAGACAAAATTTACAAACCCTTAGCTAGACTAACCCAGGAAAAAAGAAAAATGACCCAAATCAACAAAATTATAAATAAAAAAGGAGGCATTATAACTGATACCACAGAAATTCAAAGGACTGTAAGAAGCTCCTATGAACAATTATACATCAAAAACTGGACAACTGGGAAAAAATGTAAAATTCATAGAAACTTACAACTTACCTATACTGAGTCAGGAAGAAATAGAAAATCTGAATAGCCTAATCACTAGTAAGGAGATTGAATCAGTAATGAAAACTCTTCCATGAAGAAAAGGGGGCCAGACAGCTGCACAGATGAATTTTATCAAACATTTAAAGAAGAATTAACACCAGTCCTTTTCAAATTCTTTAAAAAATCAAAGCGGTGAGAACATTCCCAAACTCATTTTATGAGGCCAGCATTATCTTGATACCAAAACCAGAAAAGGACACTACTAGAAAAGAAAACTGTAAGCCAATATCCCTGATGAATACAGTTAAAAAAATTCCCGATAAAATACTAGCAAACCGGGGCGCCTGGGTGGCTCAGTCGTTAAGCGT
The DNA here is from genome assembly GCF_964656455.1 of Halichoerus grypus. Lineage (NCBI taxonomy): Eukaryota > Metazoa > Chordata > Mammalia > Carnivora > Phocidae > Halichoerus > Halichoerus grypus. The sequence goes on from NC_135714.1 coordinate 87,730,731, forward strand.
CTGCCTTCGGCTCAGGTCATGATCCCAGAGTCCTGGAATCAAGCCCGGCATCGGGCTCCCTGCTCAGTGGGAAGCCTGCTTCTCCCTCTCCCACTCCCCCTGCTTGTGTTCCTGCTCTCGCTCTCTCTCTCTCTGTGTCAAATAAATAAATAAAATCTTAAAAAAAAAAAAATACTAGCAAACCAAATTCAGCAGCACACTAAAAGAGTCATTCACCATGATCAAGCGAGATCTATCTCGAGGATATAAGGATGCAATAAATGCAAATCAATCATTATGATACATCACATGGAATGAAAGAAAAGAATCATATGATCATTTCAATATGATACAGAAACAGCATTTAGCAAAAATCAACAACCATTCATGATAAAAAAAATTCTTAACAAATTAGGCAACATAATAAGGTCATATATGACAAGTCCACAGCTAACATCATAGTCAATGGTGAAAGGCTGACAGCCTTAGGTTGTTCCTAAGATCAGGAACAAGACAAAGGTACCTACTCTCACCACTACTATTCAGCATGGTACTAGAAGTCCTAGCTAGATTAGCCAACAAAATAAATAAATACATACATACATACATACATAAAAGGCATCAGAATTAGAAAGGAAAGAGTAAAATTATCTTTATTTTCAGATGACATGATTTTGTATGCAGAAAATCCTAAAGATTCAACCAAATTTTGGTTAGATCTAATTAATAAATTCACTAAAGTTGTAAGATACAAAATTAATATACAAAATCTGTAGTGTTTCTATATACTAACAACGAACTTTCTGAAAAATAGAGAAACCCATCCCATTTACCATGGCATCAAAAACAATAAAATACTTAGGAATAAAGTTAACTAAGGAGATGAAAGATCTCTACTCTGAAAAGTGTAAGATACTGATGAAAGAAATTGAAGATGACACAAATAAATGGAAAGATTCCAGTGTGTGGACTGGAAAAATTAATATTATTAAAATGTCAATACTGCCAAATGCCATCTATAGATTCAAAGCAGTCCCTCTCAAGAATCCAATGGCATTTTTTACACAAGTAGAAAAACTCTCCTAAAATTTATGTGGAACCAAAAGAGACCCCAAATAACCAAAAAAATCCTGAGAAAGAAGAACAAAGCAGGAGACATCACACTTCCTGACTTCAAGTCATAGTCATCAAAACAGTATGGTACTGGCATAAAAACAGACAAATAGGCCAATGGAAGAGATCGAGAGCCCTGAAATAAACCCAAGCATATATGGTCAGCTAATATTTGACAAGGAAACCAAGAATACTCAATGGAGAAAAGATAGGCTCTTTAATAAATGGTGCTGGGATAACTGGATATTTGCATGTAAAAGAGTGAAAGGGACCCATATTTATACCACTTATAAAAATTAATCAAAAATGGATTAAAGAGTTAAATGTAAGACCTGAAACCAAGAAACTCCTAGGAGAAAATATAGAAACAAAGCCCCTTGACATAGTCTTGGTAATGATTTTTTGGATATGACACCTAAAGCACAAGTAACAAAATAAAAAATAAACAAGTATGACTACATCAAACTAAACAGCTGCTGCACAGCAAAAGAAACCATAAACGAAGTGAAAAGACAACCTTTGGAATGGGAAAAAAGATTTGCAAACCATATAACTGATAAGGGGTTAATATCCAAAGTATAAAAAGAACTCATACAACTTAACAGCAAAAAAAGAAAGAAAAGAAAAAGAAAAAACAATTAAAAGATGGGCAAAGGACCTGAATAGACATTTGTCCAAAAAAGATATGCAAAAGGCCAACAGGTACATAAAAAGATGCTCGACATCACTATTCATTGGAGAAATTCAAATTAAAAGCACAATGAGATATCATTTCATACCTGCTAGAATCATTATTATCAAAAAGACAAAAGATTACAAATGGTGGCATGCATGTGGAGAAAAGGGAACCATTACACACTGTGGTGGGAATCCTGACCAAAATATAATCCAGTGCTAAATTATTTCAGACTCCAAGTGTTCTAGGACAGCGCCACCCAATAGACCTATAATGTAAGCTACATATGTAATTTTAAATTTTCTAGTAGCCACATTTTAAAAACTAGAAACAGGTGACATTAATTTAAGAATATTTATTACTTAAGCCAATAAATTCAAAATATTCATTTCAACATGAAATCAATAAAAAATTTAATCATCTTGCAGTCTTTATTTTGTACTACATCTCCGAAATCCAGTGTGTGTTTACACTTAACAGCGTTTCTCAGGGTGGGTGGTGCCATATTTTAAATACTCAATAACCACATGTGGCCAGAGCCTGCTCTACTGGGCCGCACGATTCCAGAAGCTCAGAGAGGGGAGAGATCAGTGTGCACGTAGTAAAAGGCATAGAAAACCCGCAGTGCCTGAGGAAGAGTCGCTGCTGGAACCTCGTGGGAAAATCTGTGAGTGCATCACAACATCCAAGTGATCAAGGGGCTCAGGCCGACACTAGCGGAGCGGGGACACTGTCTAGTAGGCTGGGACAAGAATGTGTCTTGCTCTGTCTTTTATCCTCCCAAATAAGCCGGACTTAGTGCCTTCACTTATTAAGTGACCCAAAAATGTTGAAGAAATGAATCAGTGTGGCGCTTGGGTGGCTCAGTCGTTAAGCATCTGCCTTCGGCTCAGGTCATGATCCCAGGGTCCTGGGTTTGAGCCCCACATCAGGCTCCCTGCTCGGCGGGAAGCCTGCTTCTCCTTCTCCCACTCCCCCTGCTTGTGTTCCCTCTCTCACTGTCTCTCTCTGTCAAATAAATAAATAAAATCTTTAAAAAAGAAAGAAAGAAAGAAAGAAAAAGAAAAAGAAAAAGAAAAAGAAAAAAAGAAAAGAAATGAATCAGTGAATGAATCAATGAATCAACCAATGAATCAATCAATCAATGAATTTATAAAGCTCTGTCCCTAGAATAGAAGCTACAGTTGGGGAGGAGTTGGCTATGGTCCCTTCCTGTGTGATACTAAGTTCTTGTGGATGGTTAGGGGATCAAAGCAAAAAGTCACACATCTGCAAAAAGTCACTATTCCTAACAGACCTATTCTCTCCTAGGGCACTTGAGAAATTTCACAAAGCCATGGAGCTCCCTGACTTCCTGCCCAGATCAAGGTGGGTGGGCAGAGAACTCTGATACTCACTGCCTCTTCTGCCTGCCAAATTGACTCCAGCATCCCCATATGCATTCAGATTTGGGCACACGGTTGCCCTCTCTCTTTTTCTCCAACAAGCCCCAAATCATTCTCTTTTGACTGTTCTTTGACATTGGTGCTCCAGGATCAGGCAGCTGAAGGATCAGAGTAATTTAATGCAGCTTTGCATTCTACCCAAATCATGCTTTGTTCTCCTTAACCTTCCCGGGACCGGTTCTTTGCCACACCTCTTATTACACTGCTGTGGTGCTCCTTTGCAACCCACTCCCCCCTTGCACTCTTGCAAACTGCAACAGGAGAGACCAAGGAAATCACGAATTTGGACAGCCTATTCTTCGGCGTCAGTCATCGCTCCCTAGAGGCCTGATTATGGAAGAATGACAGCCCAGCACAGAGAACCTATACACCTCTTGAAGGTGGCCGACTTCAGGCAGATGTTAGGAGAGGTGGGCCCAGAAAACAAAATACTATGTTTAATTGTCAACACTGTTTCTGTTCCGGTGAAACAAGCTGGACCAAAGTCCCGTGATTCTTTATGTCCTACAGCTCAATGTTTGCCCCATGTGCAGGAGTTCAAAATACACCATCTGCGAAAGCTCTTTAAGCTTAGCATCAAACTGCAAAATATGTAAGATGTTGCTATCTGATGTGCCGAAGCACGTTGGTTTTACTTAGGGTGGACTGTTGTTTGCTTTTTGCTTTCTGCATTCTAAAGCAGACCGAGTGCCTGTTTCATAGACTCTGTTCCCAGCATTCCTTGCAGTTCCTGGTGTGGTAGTGATTTAGGGCTTTTCTAGCACAGTTGCTGAAATAAAGCCTGCTGCCCTGTTTTGTTTCTTCTTTTGTACTGACTACAGGCATGCTGACCACTACTTATTAGCGCTTTGATCTTTTTTATTTTTGAACATATGGTCAGGACCTCGCCAGTGCCCAGAATGGCAGACTGAAATTCTAGCAGACTCAAGCCCATGTGATAAACTACTTTGCTCTGGGAAGAAGGGGGTGCTGCGCAGACTGATGGACTGATACGTAGGAAACATCCCCTCCCAGCGGGAGAGAACTCGCTTTCCTGAGCATCTGTACGCATCGAACTGCGGCCGCTCCGTTCACATAAAGAGGCCTCCAACTGAGAGGCACTTTCTTTTTTTTTTTCTTTTAAAGATTGTATTTATTTATGTGACAGAGAGAGTGAGAGCACAAGCAGGGGGAACAGTAGAGGGAGAGGGAGAAGCAGGCTCCCCGCCAAGCAGGGAGCCCAATGCGGGGCTCGATCCCAGGACTCCAGGATCATGACCCGAGCGGAAGGCAGACGCTTAACCGTCTGAGCCACCCAGGCACTTTTTATTAGACACTCGGATGTTCCAAATGTTGCCAAATACAGTAGAATTTAAAAGCTGTATTGACTTAAGGGATTCTATTTCACAAGTAAAAACGGATTTAATTGAACCTGCTCTTGTTTTTTTCCAGTTTGCCTCTTGCTTTTTCTAAACAACGTCCAAATGAAACTTTATTCCATAAGAAATTAAGTCCACTGTGTACCCCCCTTTCCATTTCAACAAGCCCCGTTTCTCTCAATGGCATTTAATGACCATAAAATGTACTTTTGAAAAATAAATCCACCAAGGATTTTGTTGAGCAAGAATATTGTTTGTTGAGTTTTCAATATGACTTCATCAAAGCTCTGCAGTACTAACTGAACAAATCTCAGTCATTCTGTCATCTAAGCTTAGACGGTATCAATGTCCAAAGCTCTAAAAACAGGTCTAACCTTTGGGCAATGATAAAGGATAATTCGGTGGTTGATGAAGGGTAAAATGTAGTCACCAGGACTCTAGCATACAGCACGGTGGCAAGGGAGACTGAATTGGGGTCTGATCCTGCCTCCTGTTGACCTTAAATAAGCCACCTCCACTTCTCTGAACCTCATTTCTTCATCTGTAAAACAGAAATAATGGTAAATCTATATCATGGGATTTTTAGGAGAATTAAAAAAGAATATGTGGAAATGCATGGTTATGCAGTGAAATTCAAATAACACATTGATTGAAAAGAAGAAGAAAAAACATGAGGGAGGGGGTGTTGTTGCAAATTCTTATTCCTTACTTGCTTTGGAATAACTCTTTATCAATTGTCCCTTTTTGGCCCTATGAAGAGATTTTCAAAATTTTGAAATTTTCTCAAAAGTTAGGATATATTTTCACAGGTATGAAAGTAGAGAACCTTGACCCTGTAACTTATTTCTGCAACATGAGCCTCGGGTTTACCTTGCTGGCCCTGACGCACGACCAATGCGGAGGCTGTGAGCCCAGGCTTGCGAAGCATTGTCTCACCCTGATGCTGTGGCTCTTCCCCCACCACAGCCATCATGGCCACCGCCAGCCACCACCGGGGCTGCTCCTAAAATGGCCCCCTCGTCCAGATGTCTTCACCACTCCACTCCACTGCAAAGCCCTCTTCCTGTGCCCCTGCCCTCCCATCTCCTCTTGTCTGCAAGCAACCTAGAGAACAGAAAAATGAATCTTCCATCTAAGGCTTTCCCCTTCTCAGACCTTCTTCGTTCCCAGCCACCATAGTCCAGATCAGTGCTCCCCAACTCGGGTGATATTTACATTTTCTCCAGCAATGTAGGTTTGTATCTTCATCCTTCTCAAAGATGGAGGAATAGCATAAGTTCTCATCTTGATGCTTTACTCCACCTCTGATAGAAATGTCTGTATTCAGGAATCTGACCATTACCCAAACACTATCTGAAGCTGCAGTTGTAAAGAGGTTGGTAGGTGGACTTTTGAGGGGGTGATGGAGAATAGGATGGTGTGATGTTGGAGAATTGAAAGAATGCTTATTCTTAAAATTTTGCCTGGGGCCCAAATTTCAAGTTAATTTTTTATTTTATTTTTTATTTTTTTGCAGTACCATGCAAAGGACATAAGCTCTATATTTTGGCTACCACTCCATTTATGTATGGAAAATGATGATTCTGTTTATCTACTTAATGATGGTGTTGGTGTGAGGATTAATGTGTTGACATATTCAATGTACATTGAAATCTGTGATTTAAAGATAGTATTGCTTTAGCAGCTTCCACACAGAGGCAAATCCTGTGTGGATCCCCTCCTCCATTCTCCCCAGTGCTCAGGTCACTAGGGAAGGGACCTGAACATGGAAGGAAGATATTTTTACCCTGGTAGATGAGATTCTATCTCAACCCCATTGAATCTAAATTTGGCCTCTAGAACAATCCCCTGAGACTTGTTTCCTGTGAGATTACCAAAACAAAAACAAAAGAAGGGGGGTGGAATTCACCTGAAGGACCTTGAAACGTTTGGAAAAGTACTCAGGGAAATTAATCTCACAGCCTTTTCAGTTCACTAAATCATGGATGTATTGTGTTGCTGCATTTTATATCAAGAATGAAAGCCAATGGCATTTGGCTCTGTCTCCTGCCAGAGACAGCTTTCCATATGCCAAGTTCCCACCAACAGGAAGTCCAGTCACCTCTGCATCTCACTGAGCAACTCTCTATGAAAAGAATGGAGACAGGCAGATTAGGGGCACCATTAGCATTTCACAGAAAATATGGATAAGGTGCCCTCGCACCCCCCTTCTTCCCTCTCCTCCAAGTCTCAAGTGATTTCAGTCTCCTGGACCAAACCGTATCGCAAGTCTCTCTCACATGAGTATGTGTTTTTATTGTAATCACGCTGCACTGTTAAGGCAGTAATAAATGCTGCTTGCTAAGAGGATTTGAAAGGAGAAGATTTCCAGAGCAGATTTTAAGGACATTCTTGGTTTCTTAAATCACCATGATGGGATAGCAGATTTAGCAGATGGAAGAATCTCTTCACTGGCACTAACCTTTCACTGGTCTTCAGTACTAGTCCTTCCATGCGGCACCTTGATCTATGTCCGAAGGTTCTCTTTCTTAGGGTAATTCTTCCAGGAAAAGAAATCTAGTGTCCTTATCTGGATATATTTATGTCAAGTGACTACTTTCCACGTTTGTAACATAGATGTCGGAATGAAAAATCCGCTCTGAATGGGGAGAGGAAACCCTTGTTCTTGTTCATCTTATTTGGATGCTTCTGATTTCAAGGCAGATCTGATGAAGATCTCAGGTTACAGTATTATTTCCCCCAAATGAATAAAGTGGTAACTTATAAGACAAAAATAACATCTGATAGAATCACAAAATGTGGCCGTTACAAGAATTTCCTTAAACGGGGTGCACACTGAATTGCTTTACTTGGGTTGCTTTTGTTTGGTGGTTTGTGTTGAAGTCTACAAGTGAGGACACCGGTGCAGTAAAGGAGACTTCAACTGCTGAGATGTCCTCACGACATGCGGCAAGCTCAAGTCCGAAAGGAAAAGGGCATCACCTAGAGAGAAGCACTCGTTAGTGCCAAAGTGCGGCTCTGAAGTTTCGTTTACAATCTGACTTCCTAGGAAAAGAGTTCACTGTGTGTAACACAAACAAAGTGGGTTTGGTTCACGGGCCTGGTCAACACCTGTGCCTCTGCTTTCGGGCACTGTTTCAGATCTCAAATGTGAAGACAGGTCTGTGCAGTGTTTGAGAGAGTCAAAGCAATCCTTCCATGGACTCTGGCCTCTTCTGAGTCTCACTCAAATGCCCTTTCTCTTTCACCTGGAGAAGTCATCTGCTATATCAAATTAGAAGCCAAATGATTTTTTTATGCCCAGAGTGTTTGCCTTTGATCATGAACGTTTTTTTAAAACCACAAATTCCTGCTAAAAACTTTGATGTGATTCATAAATAAAATATAATCTAAAAGCATGAAATTTAAAATCTCTACAATGAATCACATATTTAAAATCAGTGTAAATGGATCCCTTGCACATGCACACATGTACACACACACACACACCCATTTGCCTTTGGAGAATAATATAACAATTGTGGTTCTTTCCTGTTTATGTTTTCTTTCTTCTTCTTTTTTTTAGATTTTATTTATTTATTTATTTGAGAGAGAGAGAGAGAGCAGGGGGAGGAGAGGGACAAGCAGACCCCACGCTGAGTGCAGAGCCCGACCTGGGGTTCAAACCTACAACCCTGAGATCATGACCTGAGCCAAAATCAAGAGTCAGATACTGAACCGACTGAGCCACCCAGGTGCCCCTCTGTTTACATTTTCTAAATAAGTCTTCTGCAAGGTGGGTGGTCGCGAGATCTCTCCCATATATGTTGTTAAATTCCCAAAGAAAGAAAAGAAACTGCCTTTGGAACGACTTTCTTGTGTCTGATTTTGTAGTTCCTGCCCATCTTAGAGAGGAGAGGCAAATGTAAGCTGGTGTCAGCCTGGGCCTCAATCATTGTGAACATACAGAGCTCAACCAATGGCACAACCAATCAAGAGACAAAAAATTAATGAGGTTGAGTGTGAGATCTGGATCCTAATTTTCAATTGGCTGGGCAAAGGTTACTCTGATGGGAGAGACAGCTCTATGTTCAGTAAATGCTGCCTACATGCTCCTCATGGTCACTTTATCATCACTGATCCTTTGTCACCACATCGCTACTTAATCCTTGATACTTAATGACTCGATAATAAAAGTAAGCAGAATATACTTCAAAGCCACAATATGAAGCTTTTCTTTTTTTTTTTTTTAAAGACTTTATTTATTTATTTATTTCAGAGAGAGAGTGCGAGAGAGAGAGCACAAGCAAGGGGATGGGCAGAGGGAAGGGGATGAGTAGACTCCCCACTGAGCAGGGAGCCCAACTCTCTGAGCAGGGAGCCCAACTCTCTGGTCGAGCCCAGGACCCTGGGATCATAACCCGAGCCAAAGGCAGATGCTTAAGCGACTGAGCCACCCAGGCACCCCTAAAGTCTTTAATAAAATTTTCCATGCTTCCCTCGTGTCTTCTATATCTGAGGGCAACTTCCTTTGTCTCTATTCAGCTTACCTTACAAAAGATCTCATCTGGCAGTAACTGCAGCAAAAGAATAACTTTTCCTATTTGCCTCAAACAAAATCTGGTGATCTTGTTTTAGCCTTAAAGGCTGTCTTAGTCTGCACAGATTGCCATAACAAACTGCCATAAACTGGGTGGCTTAAACAACAGAAATTTATTTTCTCATGGCTCTGGAGGCAGGAAGTCATCTAAGATCGAATTCCAGCAGGCTTTACTTCTGGTGAGAGCTCTCTTCTTGTCTTGTAGATGGTTGCCTTCTTACTGCAGTCTTCAAATGGCCTTTCCTCTGAGCACTGACAGGGGAAGGTAGGCAGGAGGAAGCTCTCTGGTGTCTCTTCTTCGAAGGATGCTAATCTTTTAAGGCCCCTACCATGATGGCCCCGTTTAACGTTAAATTACTTCCTTACTCCAAATACAGCACACTGGGGAGTTATCACTTCAGCATATGAATTTGGGGGTGATGCATACATTTAGTCCATAACAAAGACACTCAAAAAAACTCTCTAGTTGGAAATCTCTTTTCTTTTTTTTTTTTTTTTTAAATTTTTTTTTTTTTTTAAGATTTTATTTATTTATTTGACAGAGACACAGTGAGAGAGGGAACACAAGCAGGGGGAGTGGGAGAGGGAGAAGCAGGCTCCCCGCCGAGCAGGGAGCCCGACGCGGGGCTCGATCCCAGGACCCCGGGATCATGTCCTGAGCCGAAGGCAGACACTTAATGACTGAGCCACCCAGGCGCCCCGGAAATCTCTTTTCTTGATATGCAGCTAGAATCTCCACTCATGGATATGCCTTCTTACGCTTATACTCTAAAACAGCTTTCAGGTGTACAAATTGTTATATCAAATGCAAGGCACACAGTGAGAACCACCATCCTAGATAAGCCTTCTTGAAGCTGTAATCTATGTAATATGAATAAGGGCTCCTCAGATAAATGGTTCTTGGTTCAAATAAATCAGAAAAATGCAACATACTATTATTTTTCTCCTTTAGTTAGTTACAGAGCACATTAAAACTTGAAAGATTCTGAGCAGTCCTACAGTAAAGAAACCTACTTCATTTCCTATAACACAGTGTTTCCCAATTTTTTTTTGAACAAAGAACCCCCAGAACATAGCTAAGAAAATAATGTCTTAAATCAGTCTAATTAAGAGAATTTGCCAAAAAAGAGAGCACGTGCTTGCAAAGTTTTCTCACTAAAAATCTCTTTTTTTAATTTTATTTATTTATTTATTTATTTGAGAGAGAGAGAGTGCAGTGAGCAGAGGAGGGGCAGAGGGAGAGGGAGAGGGACAAGCAGACTCCCCGCTAAGTACGGAGCCTGATGTGAAGCTCTACACAGGGCTCTATCCCAGGACCCCGAGATCATGACCTAAGCCAAAGTCAGATGCCCAACTAACTGAGCCACCCAGGCACCCAGTAAAAATCTCTTAAAGGATTATCTCCCTAATGTGTTACAGCCAAATATGTGTGGCACTGCACTGCCTCTTCTATGGTAGGAAAAGCAACATGGACCTAGCACTTAAGTTCAAACTAAAGAATATGAAGCTCTGAATTCTATTCCTGGTTCTGTTACCTACTTGTTCACTTTTCTCATTTTTTTCTCTTTTCTACAGCTGTCTATAACCAGTAGGATTATTTTGTACTATAGTTGTTAAACATATTGAAAATATGAAGCGCCATATGCAGGATAAATCAAAACAGACAAGTCCATGATCAAGATCACCTAATTCATCCTTTTTCATTTGCAAGGATATCAAAAAAGGGGGGGGGTCTACTCTTAGTAAGATAATCTATGCATTCATAAAGCAACCATTTCTGACGTTAGTACTATTCCTGTCTCTCATATGTAATAGAATATAGCTCCAAGATTCTGTAAGGATACACTCAGTCATAAACAGACACATGTGAATGCATACCCGTGTGTGTGTGTGTGTGTGTGTGTGTGTGTGTGTGTGTGTGTAATGAAGTAAGTTAAAATGAAGAAATTCTGTTTTGAGAGTTGTCAAATCATCCAAATTGATTACATAAGCTAATTGATCTGTGCATGCAAAAAGATTACAAGAAGACCATCACATGTCTTAATAAATCTGCAAAATATTTACTTCACATTAGATACAATTGCAAACACTATGCAGTTCTGGAAACTATCAAATTTTAACTTTCATTGCTTTGTTAAAACACAAGATCATATTTAGGACTTTCACATTCAAATCACCTGTCATTCATCACTGTACTTGGCCTGAGACAGCAGCTAAAAAGAGACTGGGTCAATGAAATTTTTGAATCACACCCGTGAATAAAAGTAGCCAAAAGTTTTCACACTCCCAGTGAAAACAGTTAACACAAAAACTGCTCTAAAATAATATAAAACTAATTCCACTTTTAGATATGGATACAAATCAGATTAAAAGAAGCACAGGAAAGTAAGCAGTGCTTCTGTCAGCCTCTTTATCATGGTCTGCCTTGTGTGAACATGGAAAGCAGGAAGGTGTGGGCTCAAGCAGAGTGGGAGACGTGGGGCCCAGAGACCTTCTTGGCTTCATTCCACTGGAAATATGATTACAGAATGCTTTTTTAAAAAGGGAACGCTCATAAGTATACAGAAATCTGTCGAATTTCTCTACACTAATAACAAACTATCAAAAAGAAAAATTGAGAAAACAATCCATCTTAAAATTGCATCAAAAAACAAAACAACAGCAACAACAAAAAAAAACTAGGAATAAATATAACCAAGGAGGTGAAAGACCTATACACTGAAAACTGTAAGACAATGATGAAAGAAATTGAAGACACAAATAGAAGGAAAGATATTTCATGCTCATGGATTGGAAGAATATTATTAAAGTGTCCATACTATCCAAAGCAATCTACAGATTCAATGCAATCCCTATCAAAATTCCAATGGCATTCTTCACAGAAATAGAACAAACGATTCTAAAATTTGTATGGAACCACAAAAGACCCTGAAGAGCCAAAACAATCTTGAAAAAGCCACAGGCATCATGCTCCCTGGTTTTAAACTCGATTACAAAGATATAGTAATCAAAACAGTACGGTACTGGCATAAAAAACAGACACACAGGTCAATGGAACAGAATAAAGAATCCAGAAATAAACCCACACAATCATGGTCAATTAATTCATGACAAAGGAGCCAAGGATACATGATAGAAATAGGACAGTTCCTTCAGTAAATGGTGCTGGAAAAACTAGACAGCTACATGTAAAAGAATGAAAATGGACCACTATCTGATACCATACACAAAAATTAACTGAAAAGAGATTAAAGATTTGGACATAAGACCTGAAGCCATAACACTTCCAGAAGAAAACACTTCCAGAAGAAGTAAGCTCTTTGACATCGATCGTGGTGATGTTTTTTGAATTTCACACCAAAAGAAAGACAACAAAAGCAAAAATATGTAAGTGGGACTACATCAAACTAAAAACCTTCTACACAGCAAAAGAAATCATCAACAAAATGAAAAGGCAACCTGCTGAATGAGAGAAAATATTAGCAAATCACATATCTGATAAAGGGTTAATATCCAAAATATTTAAAGAAATTATACAACTCGGGATGCCTGGTGGCTCAGTCAGTTAAGCGTCTGCCTTTGGCTCAGGTCATGATCTCAGGGTCCTGCGATCTAGCCCCACATCGGGCTCCCTGCTCAGCAGAGCCTGCTTCTCTCTCTCCCTCTGCCCCTCCTCCCTGCTTGTGTGCGCGCTCTCTCTCTCTGTCTCAAATAAATTTTTTAAAAAATTTTGTAAAAGAAATTATACATCTCAATAGCAAAAGAAAACAATCTGATTAAAAAATGGACAGAGGGTATCAATAGACCTTTTTCCAACAAAGACATATGCTTGGCCAACAGGCACATGAAAAGACGCTCAACATCACTCATCAAGAAAAAGCAAATCAAAGCCACAATGAGATATCACCTCAACCTGCTAACTTAAAAATACAAGAAACAACAAGTGTTGGAGAGGATGTGGAGAAAAGGAACCCTTGTGCACTACTGATGGGAATGTAAATTGGTGCAGCCACTATGAAAAACAGTGTGGATTTCCTCAAAAAATTAAAAATAGAACTACCATATGATCCAGTAATTCCACTTCTGGGTATTTATCTGAAGGAAACAAAAACGCTGCGGTGCCTGGGTGGCTCAGTTGGTTAAGTGTCTGACTCCTGATTTCATTTCAGGTCATGATCCCAGGGTCATGAGATCGAGCCCTGAGTGGGGCTCCACGCTGGGCATGGAGCCTGCTTAAGATTCTCTCTTGGCCCCTCCTCCCTCTCTAAAAAAAAAAATAAAGAAAACAAAAACACTAACTTGAAAAGATATATGCACCTTACCATGTTTACTACAATATTTACAATAGCCAAGATATGAAAACCACCTAAGCGTTTATCAATAGATGAACAGATAAAGAAATTGTGGTATATATATATATATATAAACAGACACACAGCACACACACACAGAGACACACACACACATGCGCACACACATGCACGCACACTGAAGAATATTATCCAGCCATAAAAAAGAATGAAATCATGAAACAACATGGGTAGACCTTAAGGGTATTATGCTAACTGAAATAAGTCAGACAAAGAAAGACATATAACATATGATTCTCATTTATATGCAGAATCTTAAAAACAAAACAAACAAACAAACAACAACAACAAAAACAAGTTCTTAGATACAGAGAACAGATTGTTGGTTTCAGGCGGAGGAGGGTGAAATGGGTGAAGGGAATCAAAAGGTATGAAAATTCCGGGGCGCCTGGGTGGCTCAGTGGGTTAAGCGTCTGCCTTGGGTTCAAGTCATGATCCCAGGGTCCTGAGAGCCTGCTTCTCCCTCTGCCTCTACCTGCCACTCCCCCTGCTTGTGCTCTCTCTCACTCTCTCTCTCTGTGTCAAATAAATAAATAAAATCTTAAAAAAAAAAAAAGGTATGAACTTCCAGTTGTAAAAGAAATAAGTCATGGATATGGAATGCATAGCATGGCCTCTATAGTTAATAACACTGTACTGCATACGAGGAAGTTGCTAAGAGAGTAAATCTTAAAAATTCTCACATCAAAAAAAAATTCCGTAACTATGTATCGTAACCGATATTAACCAGACTTACTGTGGTGAAATTTCACAGCACATACAAATATTGAATTATTATGTTGTTTACCTGAAACTATCATAGTGTTGTATGTCAACTATACCTCAATAAAATAAATAAAATTTTAAAAGCACTCTCATAGCACCTTAGTTGTTCTTTTAGAACTTCTTTATTATCTGAATTGCTTGGTAGACTATAAATTCCTTGAGGGGAAAAGACTGGGTCTGTTTTGAGACTGTGCCTGAAAAGTAGTATATGCTCAATAATTATTTTTAATTGAAACGAGGACAAATTGAGTTTTTGAACATTTTAGAGAAGGAATTCTCTTTTTTTGACTAAGAAAGACTAAGAAAGCTATAAGGGCAGACCAAGACAGTATGAAAAAAATTCTAACACTGTTATCACATCACCACACTTTTTGATAAAGAATAAATGTCATTTTAAATGGGTTAAAATCTAAAATTTATGGTATAGGCAGAGAGTGACAAACTGCTGCAGAAGGACAGACTACAAGAGCAGAAATAGCAGCGAGATGACTAGGAAAGAAAACACACCTAAATTGAAGCTTATCTAGTCCTTGTTACCTTCGGTATGAGAAACCAAAAACTGCCACAAAATTGGAATCTCTTTCTAAACCTAAAACTTGGCAATTTACTGGATTTGAACTAGAATGAACCACAGTACTCAAAGGGGAAACTTCAAATGATTTTGTGTCTTAATGCAGTAATTAGGCAGAAGGGGGAAAAAACACACAAAGGTGGACAAAGGAATACAATAGAGCAAATCTTCAAAACCTGTAGAAGTGAAAACACTCATTGTTTCAGCCTGTTAGTGCCCAGTAGTATTGCAGGGTGTCTTTACAAGGCTCCCAGCAGTCCTGTTTACTGCCCAGGTACTGCAGCAAGGAAAAATTTTGACAAACACATTTGGAGACCCAGAAAAGCAGTATGCTTGCTTGCATATCAGAAAAGGAAAACTTTTCAGGAAGAAAAATGCATGTAGGGAAAACCTAAATTCAAAGTTCTGAGGTATTATTAAGTTGCTTATTTTTTAAAGTTATTTTGACCTCTAAAGTGTAATGCCCAAAAACATAAATAAAGAAAAAAATATATTTTAAAGCACCAATAGGATTTTTTAAATGCATACACATGTATGTTTATTTATAAAGTATATACATGTGTTACCATTCCCTATATTAAACAATATATTTGCAAAACTTAATTTCTTTCTTTTTTACATAAAAACACATACAAATTCTATTCCTTTCTTCCTATTCCTCAATGAATTATCATGCACTCTCCTAAATCTCGGTGTTGCCCTCATAATGGACCATTGCCCTGGGAGTTTGAAAATTTGTAAATAAATCCTCCAGGTCATAAACTACCTTAGAATAAGTGGCAGAATATCTGAGAGAAAAAAGAACATTGGAGGAATAGGTTGATTTGCCCTCCATAGGGACATAATCAGAAATTCATTCTCACACTATCAATTAAAACTAAAAAAGGAGGGCTCCTGGTTGGCTCAGTTAGTAGAGCATGCAACTCTTGATCTCGGGATTGTGAGTTCGAGCCCCATGTTGGGCATAGAGATTACTCATAAATAAAATACTTTAAAAAATTAAAAAGTCATGTAATTATTGGGATGATTTTATTTTTTTACCAATCAAGGATGGATTTCTTAAATTGTATTAAAATTTATTTCTTTTTAATATTAAATTCCAAACAAACCTAAAAAAAAACACTTGTTGGGACAATTTGACTGACTATATAAATGTTGTTAGAATGGAAAAAAGTCTGGATACCCCTGTTTCTAGACAGAGGTGAGAAAATGCAGAGGGACTGATGGCTATATAAGAAAAAAAGAAAAACAAAGGAATCTGAATGGCATAAACAAAAACTGAAGCTGTAGAGATATCATTATCTCAGTCATTTCGAAGGGACATAAATTAATTGGGAGAAATCTGTTTTATCTGTATGTAGACAAGAACATTCCCATGGCCAGTATATACCTTCGTTTCTGCATAAACCCCTATTACCTTTAATAGCATCCTTACTACTTGACTGCAACTGCCTGAGTCTGATAATAAATTCACCAAAAGAAATATCCAGTGACAGGAAAAGATAGATTTACAATTTTCCCTTGGGATCCCAGACAAAACTTCAGTTTTTTCTTAACGCCCAAAGTTGCAGGTGCTTTCCATTTTTACAAATACGTTTTTGTATGACTTGTCCACTACGGCATGTTATAAATAAATTTCAGTTATTTCATTTTTCATAAAAGGCTGTGCACTAAAATCCCATTTCAACGATTAAGCCTTAGAACAAAAGGAATGCTATTCCAATTACTACTGGGTTCTTCACCAGTACTCGGAGTGTTTTATTCATCAAGGTCTTCCCGCGGTGCTAAAGTTCATTTCTAACCTATTCAGTGTATTCTTTCTCTTTCAGGATATTTGTTACTCCATTTCTTCTCTTTTTTCTCCAAGAATCCTTTCACTTAAACAATACGGGCTCAGTTTTCAGCAAAATTTTTGTCCTCACTCGGCCAAAAGGGAAAAAAAAAAAATCACTGCAATTGCCACCTGTTGAACATTTTCAATTTCCACAATTTCCTCTCAATAAAATGCTGACCAGAATTACAGTAATTCTGAAAGTGTTCTCACTGGCCCCTTACTTAATGCTGGAATAACTTACCACTGATGTACTATTTCTTTTGATAGTTATACATTCTAAGACTGCATTTTACTACTGCCAAATCGAATGCAGATGGTTTCAATGTAGAAGCCACAATCTAGCCTTGGTCTCTTTCCTGATCAGTATTCTTCTTGGGGCTTTCACTTCAAACTGTTGATCCCAGGAGTATCTGGCCTTGTCTTTATGACTTATCAATTCTCTATACAAACCACCTTCCCTCTCAAAGGGTGAAACACTGAGATTATTACAAAATGGCCCCCTTTATAATATCATAACCGCTATTCTTTTGCATTTGTCATCACTCAAATCACTATGTTTCAAATACCCATCCCTAATATATCATGCAAACATCATCAGGTTGAGTGTAACAGTACTTCTTGAGCACTTACTTAACTTCCTCTCTCCTCCCACCGGTTTTCAACATTCTCTGTACTTTTCCCATCTGTAGATGAAATGTTGATTTGCTTTTCCCCATCTCCTATCCTAAATTAGACCAAAACAGAATCCAGGCCCTCCACCTTCTCAGCTACAAAGACTTCATAAACTCTGTGTACAGTGGTGTCATGAGAAAAACCAGTCAAGGGAAAGATAATCCCACTATAAATGTTGAAAATTTCCATTATCTCATTCCAGTGGGTTAATGGTGGCCCTCTAAAAGACATGTCCACATCCCAGAAAGTGTGAATTTGATCTCATTTCGGAAAAGCAGCTTTGCAGATGCAGCCAAGTTAAGGATCTCAAAACGAAATCATCCAAGATTTTTCAGGTGGACCCTAAATCCAGTGGCAAGGATCTTTGTAAGAGATACAAGGGAAGACACACAGAGGAGGAGGCCATGGGAGGACGGAGGTAGAGATTGGAGTGATGCACCCACAAGCCAGGGAGCACCTGGAGCCACCAGCAGCCGGAGGAGGCAAGGAAGGATAGTCTCCCAGAGCCTCCAGAGGGACCATGGCCCTGCCAACACCTTGATTTTGGACTTTTGGCCTCCAGACTGTGAGAGAATAAATTTCTGTTGTTTTAAGCCACGCAGTTTGTGCTAATGTGTTACAGCAGCCCTGGGAAACTAATAAACCCATTATAATTACATAGACCTTATTTAGGAAGGGAACACTCAAGTCAGGACCCTTGAATGCAAATACTTACTAGGATCACAAAAATATGAGTCACCTAACGGTTCATTCACCCAGTAAGTATTGAATGCCTATTGTTTGCCAGGTCCTATGATAATTATTGAGAATATTCAGGAAAGCAGGGGGGAAAAAGTGTTGTTCCTGCCTAAATAGAGCTGACATGTTTAGTGTTTCCAGTCCAAAATGAAGCCAAAAGCAACTCCAATTTCTAAAGGAAAATAAATCTTGGAAATGCTTTTTAACTGGAAGTCCTTAATTATGTATAAAATAATTAATGCCATGTAAATAAGTTTTCTTCCAAGCATGTAGCTTCAAAAACGAAGTAAAAAAGGATTTGGCCAAATATATTTGGGACTTTCCTGAATTTAAGTCTTTAGGAAAATGGTTGGAAGTACACAATGAACTCCCAAATGACAATGATGATAAAAATGACTATATCATCATTTGTAAGTGTGGTTTGTTTCTGAAGGGCTCAACACACCCCTTGTATGTTGTGTAAGCTTTTTCCTTCACCGTAGCCCTGACAAATTTGGAAAATCCCTGAGGTGGAATGAAGTATGGAGACTACCTGCTTAACCATACCCACATGTATTAAGAACGACAATAACCATCATTTATTGTGACGATTATTTTACAGGCAGTTTGCCTAATGGTTTACAGACAGAATCTCATTTGATCTACAAAACATCCCTAAGGGGCAGGTACCAATGACCTACTTTCTTTGAAGTCAGCTGTTTACCTGCATTCCTGAAAACCTCATGCCCCTTCCCAGATAAGGGACCATGGATTTGGAAGTTTTGGTAACTGCTGACTCTCTTACTGTTCCTCTCTGTCTTTGTCTGGTCTTCCTCCCTTGCAGTTAACCGCTAAATGAGCGTCACCATCTTAGAAATATGACCCAAAGTGATTGCACACCTGCAAAAGAGGCTCCATTCTTCATTAGATAGAGCTGAGGATAGAAACAGCTCCAGGCTTGAAGGAACTTTTTCCTAACAGCCTGGGAATGACCACTATCTGCTCTGACCCCCCAGATTACATTCAGACAGAACACACACATGCCAACATACTGTCATTCAGACTCTCTCCACCCTCCCCTCCCTTCCATCACTCCCCTTCTGTTTTATCCTGCCGACGGCCCAAAGCAGAGGCCATGCCAAACGGATTCTATGGCAGAACTAGCACAGAATTTGCAGATTGTCTGAAGCCGAATTGGCCCATGATAAGAACCTAAAAGATGGAGGCTTTCAAAGAGCCTAAGGGAATCTGCTGCTACAAAGTTGTATCTTAAAAGGTAGTCATAGGACCACCCATTTTAGAATCTCCTACAGCGTTAAAAATTCAGCTTCTCAGACTCTACCCCAAGCTTACTGATTCAAGAGCACAGGCTTGAGGCCTGGGAATCTGCACTATTAAGATTCCCAGTGGTTTTTTAATGTGCCCTAAAGAGTGGAAACCACAAGATGAGGAAATTCCCCTAGGAAGTGATCACTAAGCAGATTTCTGCTGGTGCAGGTATAAAGGAGGTCTATGGGTGGGGGGGGGGGCGCCCAAGGAAAGAGGACAGAATGACCTCAAAAGATGAGAACCAAACCATACAAAAACTACTGTGTACAGTGAAAAGAATACCGGATTGGGTCTCCAAAGACCTGGGTTCTATGTTCAACTCTACTACTCATTCATTCAAAATGTATATATTAACTACCCACTATGTAGCCAACATTGAAAGAGGCTCGGGGGATAGAGCAGCAGGAAAATTCCTGACCTCAAGGAGCTTGTAAGAGAGACAGACAATAGCTAGTAAGCATTGTTCAGTAACATATGAGTGCTCTGAAGAAAAACAGAGTTGGGGATAAAGAGTGATGGGAGTGATGTTATTTTAGAGAGAGCAGTCGGATCTGGAAAGTGGAGGAAATGAGGTAAGCAAACCATCCTGGTATCTACCGAGAGAGCATTTGGCTGGAATGGAGCTTGTATTCAGATGGAATCGCAAGTAGGAAGCTTTGAGGAAAGGAGTGTGTTTGTTGTATACAAAGAAGAGAAGGAAGCTAGTGTGTCTGGAGCAACGTGAGTCTATCAGGGTCTAACTGTCTTCGTTCCAGAAGCTTTATTTCATCAACATGCATTTATGGGTTAAATTTAATTTCCTGTGTTTTGACCCATGGTGGGCATGGTCTGTGAAATTCTGATTTAATTTTCCAGGTACAAAGGTGACTTGAGAAAGGTCCAAGTTTTTGCATAAACAATTAACAGCTAGCTACCTACATGCCGTGGTTTTACAAACTTTCCCTGACATCTCTATCTATAAAGTCATCTTTAAGTCAGAAAAGTTCATTGTATCTCAATAGCTACTTTTTCTAGTAACTTATTCTCTTGAATGCATAGAGAACGCTGGAGTTCTAGTTCCTAGCCATGAACATATTAGCGTGGATTTGTTTGTCAGATTAGTTGAGGGTCAACAACCTGGATACCTACTCAAGCGCAGAATGGGTTGGGAGTGGAGACAGGGGTGAGGAGGGGGAGTTACAATAAAATTGTGTTCCCATGGGGGAAAGGACAGAAAGAAGAAAGCCAGAGATGTGTCTTCCTGTGACCAGGATTCCCCATGGGATTCCCATCAAATCCTGGGCAGCTCAGAAGGCAGTATGAAGAAGCATGAGGACCCTGAGTGCGCACACAACAGTCTCCAAATGATGGGACCCCTTTAGTGGAACTTGAGATAAAAATACAGAGGGAAAAATTCAAAACTAAATTTCAAGACTGAAAGAATCTTTTCATTTTATTTTATTTTTTTTTTTAATTTGCTATACAGGAAGTAAATCCCATTTCCAACTTAACATTAGTGAAACTTTCTAATTCACCACTCAGCTGCCTCTCCTTAGTCTCTTCTGTCTCCCTCTCCTCTTCTATGGGGCCCAGCAGTCTGCCTAATTTATAGGCACACAGAATCCTGTTGCCCACCATCATAACACCTTTAGATAGAAGAGCCTACATCTCTAGCTCCTTCTGGTGTATTTGTTTGTATTTAGACCATAGCTTTTTACTTGGGAAAAGGAAAAGGAAGCCTCTTAAAGATAAAGTTGGCCAGAGACGATCTTCTTGGTTTGAAAACGAAGACAACAAGAAGGAGGGGATTTGGAGGTAGGAGAAAAAAGGTCTTAAGGAAAGGTATCTCCATGTAAAGTACTAAATTAAACAAATGCACCAATAACAGCAGAAGCACAAGAACAACTATAAAAATATGACCTAGCCTCTTTGGATACAGTAGAGAATCCATCCAGGTATTCAAGATCTATCAAATAACGATATCCTATGCCACAGAACTCACAACCACACTCCATGAGAGTCATCAATTCAGAATTTGGGTTTATCAGTAGGTACACTTTTAGAACCAATAATAACCAGCACTTTAGTTGCCTTTGTCTTTGTATTGCTACAAGAAGAAAAAAAATTTTTCTCAAAATTATGTTCCTCCAGGACTCTACTGAGTGAAACCAGTTGTTTTCACAAAACTTTTGGCATGTTTCTTAAGCCAAATTCTAAACATCCAATCTTCTATCCACCTGAAATGTGCATTTAGAAATGTAGCATAGAAAACAACATATTTTAATACTTCTACACCTGTCTGTCCTTTTGATATTGATTTGCTCCGGAGTTCAGTCCTTTGCCTGCTCTTGTTTCACTCTACATATGTGTCTCTGGGCAATTTCATCCATTTCCATAGCCGAAACTACCATTTCAGTGTTGATTAATTGCAGACCTATTTCCAGCCCAAACTCACATGTCTAATGCCTACTAGGCATCTACAAATATTCCATGGGGAAAAGAAACAGGAGAAAAGAATGAACTCACATTTGCTGAACAGCTACAAAGCTCCAGCACCTCAGACTTAGCTCAGCATCATTTATTACCCCAAAGCTCTGCCCCCTCCTACATATACTTCCTGCCTTCGTGGCTCCACCTTCCACCCAACCACGGAAACCAGACACTGAAGAAAAGTCAACCTCGACTCCTCGTTCTCACCTGACCACACATTCGACTAGTAAGAAGACATTTTAGATTTGGCCACAAAAAAAAAAATATAAAAATTATATTTCTAACATAATCCTTTTTCTACATCCTCACGGCCACTGCCATAGTCCAGGCCCTTGTTCCTTCTCACATAGGATTACGTAGCCACCTCAGTTCTCCCTCCCTCTCCTCTTGGCTTCAGCAAAGTTATCAAAAATGCAAATATAATCACGTCCTTCTCTTGCTGAAGATCTTTCAATGACTATGGAGTACCCTCCCGAGAAGTCCAAATTCATTCCCTGCTCATCCCTGTGACACGGCACCAGCACTAACCTGTGCAAGTTTTCCCAAGTTTGCAACACTCAGAGCACAGTGGTGCGAGCGTACATGCTTTTTTGATACCTCCCGAAAACTCTGTCTTCTCTCCCCTCTGACCTTCTCAAGGGTCCCTCCTCCGGGCCAGGACAGACTTACAATAACATTTATCGTGCCGCATTCTTTCCCTCAGAGCGATCTCTCTGAACTTTTAGATTGAGAACTCCTTGAAACCAGACACTGTGTCTTTCACCCCTAAGTCCCCAGCATCTAGCACAGTGCCTGGAACCTAACAGGCTCTCCGAAGAATTTGAGCAAACAAGTTAACGTGCCCCAAGTTCCTTTACCCACCTGTGACACCTGTGGCGTAGGAAGCTATGACATGTTTGAGAGGTCATAAGATGCATGGAGCAAAGTATCAACCGCTAGTTGATACGGTAACTATTGCATATTCCTAACTGAAGTTCCACCAGTCACTCAGTTACATAGTTAAGGAATTTTTCTCTCAACTCTGATACAAGCATATTTCTAATTAAAAAACAAATCTAGTTCATCAGAACAGATGAGTTTTAGGTAAAATTAAAGGGTGCCTTTGTGACTTAGCATGGCAAACGGAGACTCGAAAATAATGAAAGCTTTGGAGGGGATCCTATAGAAATTAGTGGCAAAGCTAGAAGGAAGGGAGGATGGGTGTTCTATTCTCTACACCACACTGCCTCCCTGTGGGAGGTTTTTTGGGCAAGGACGTACCTCAAGAAAAGCAAATCCAATTTTACACGACTGTAAAGCGGTTGTAGCCAGATTTTATGTCCATTTATACCAAAAAATCCACTCCCAAAAACTAGGCTATGAATGGTGCCAGTGGGGTGATTTGTTTTCTGAAAGACGGATGCCCACTTTTATGGATTTGGAATAGAAACGTTTTGTTAATTTAAAAATAAGTAGTCCTGGGAATGATTTTTGCAAATGTCAAGACCAAGAAATGAAATAACCACAGTCTAACTGTTTTCTCTTTACTACTTTGAATAATTATACTTTAAAGGCCTTAATCACTTAGTTTACTTATGAGAAATATATAATCCTAAGATCAATGTCCCTAAAAATCAAAAATTGCAAAAGGAAGACCTACCATTTGCTATATACCAAACACAGCATTTTTAACTTAGTTTTTAAATTATTTAATTACAATGATCAAAAAATCAATATAGTTACATTGAAATTAATGTTTTCTCCCTGCCTGGGAGTTCTCCTGAAGCAGAGCTTGACAAACCTAAAAAACATCAGATGCACTTTTGCAAGTTAAAATGGTACAACCAGTATGAGAAATACTTGAAAAGTCAATTTTCATTTACCTGGTAGAAAAAATAATTCATGGACTGCAACTTTTCAAAAGAAAAAAATCTTTTGTTTTAGACACAAAACACATTTTTCATGATTTCAGGACTTATTTATTTAAACATGCCCCAAGTTTCTAACAACATCCAGGCATCATGGCAGAAAATGGTCTTAGCCTTTTGTTTCCTCAGAAGGCTTTGAGCAATTTCCAGAAATGAAATAATTGCTCATGATCTACCTTAATGCAAATATCTAAAGGCTCTGCTTTTGAATTTCCGGCAATCTCAAAAGTATTCCAATTCATGACTTGACTATTTCCTGACCAGTTCTCTTTGAAGTGGTTCTGGATCCACGCTATTATTTGAAAAGTCTGGCTGCCAGTAAATAGTTGCTATTTCCTTGATGTCTGTGGAGCTGCTTGCTTTCCTGTGACCTTTACCTGTGGTACCTATTGCTGAGGCCACAGATTCATGTCCATGTCTGCGTGCTCTGGTCCACACATACAGTCCTTGTTGGACACTTTGACTGCCTTTATCTTAATGGGAAGGGAAACATATCCACAGTATCGACTCAGCTGGATCTACATTTCTATTTTCTCCGCAGGTCAAGTTGCTTTATTTACTATGCACACACAAATAAAACCTTGAGTAACATTTTCTTTTTAATGATGGGCAATGAAAGTACACATGCCATCCACATGACAAGCACATGAATTCTGCATTTCTGTGCTGTATTATTAAATACCTTAGCGATTAATAAAGACAATGGTGTGCATAATGTTTTCTTATGAGCAATCAGAGGCTTTAATTCAAGACATAGCAAGGGAAAGAGCCTGAGGGGAAGATTAAGAGAAAAGAGAGAGGAGAGCTAAGGGAATCTGCCTGGCACTCTCTCAGAAAAGAGAGGCAGATACTTCAACATATTGCAAACTCAAGCCAAAGGGAAAATGGATTGCTAGCATGAGGAAAAATGTGGAACAGGAAGTAAAGCAAGAATATTTTCCATTTTCTCTCCCTTATACAACTGGGCTTAAAAGGTTCAAAAGGGAGACTACTCTTCTGAGTCAAAGCACCTGGACTTAATCTGGAATTTGTCACTAATTAACTGTATGACCTTGGCCAAGTCAACCTCCCTGGGACTGAGTTCCCTTATATTTAAAATGAAATAACAATTAGATAATTATTAGATAAATAGGACTGTTTGGGTTCTAAAAATCAAAAGCACATTCAAGGACAGTTGGAGAAGGACATTCAAGGATAATTCAAGGGGGATTGGGTTGAGTCCCTATTCTCACATTTTTTTAATCAGATACTGAACACAATCTTTACTTTTTAAAGAAACTCCACACACCCCTAGATAAGATTTCATGACTCTTCATTAGGAATGAAGGGAGGGGAGGGGAGGGAAAGAGAAATAGACAGAAGCAAAAGAACTAGCCCAGAATAGAAATAATTTGTGGGTGAGGGAACGGATGAGGGAGAGAGCTCCAGCTGGACAACAGAGAGATGAGGAAGGAGACCCAGGAAAAGGGAATGCTTTGAGACCTAAAGGTATAGATTGCCATGGCATATGCAGGTAGCAATATCCTGTTTGGTAAAATCTGAGATGCAGGGAGCTAGAGAGGAAGGTTTTCTGTGCTAAGGAACACTGACTTTATCCTGTCACCAACAGGAGTTACTAGAGGGTTTTAAGCAGGTTAGTAAAGTGGGTAAATGCATGGCCCCTGCAGCCAGACAGCTCAGACCAAATCCTGGCTCTGTCACTTGCCATTTGGGTCATTTGGGGAAAATACTTTACCATTCTGTGCCTCAGTTTCCTCATCCACAGAGTGGGGATAATAATCGCCCCCATCTCATAGGGTGGTTGTATCTGTGTGAGGTGAGGCACACAAAGTGCTTAAAGCAGTGCCTGGCACAAAGAAATCACTCAATAGATAAGGACTGTGACTCGTACAATCAGATTTTCCATTTTTCGACGTCTTTCTACGGGATCTTTCTCAAAGTCCTATGCCTAATTAATGCGGAAGACTGAGATGAAAGTATGAAGCAGGTGTTGGACTAAGTCTGAGAATTTTCTATAAAGAATCTCATTCTTTTTCTCGCTCCAAATGAATAAAGCAAAGTCACAATGACCTGTTGAGACTCAGAGAGGAAATATGTTTGGGATTGAAAATATACAATGGATTAGAAATTATTTATACTGGTCAACATGACCCAACCAGAGAAATGTTTTTATTATGTCATTCATCACTAAAGTTATCACCCTAAATCAGATTAATCACTGGAGATGAAAACAACTATCCCCTAACTCATCTGTGTGGGTTCTATGGTAAATAAGCCAATGAAAATGAAGACATTCTCTTGTAATATCCAGCTGCAGAAAAGACGGTTCAGTAAGAAGCTAGTCTTGGATGCTAGGATGGAGCTAAGGTTGGGGAGCCATCTCGGAGAACCGGGTCCCTGTGAAGGATATTCTGCTAACCTGCTGGGGTCATGGTCCAGTACCCAAACCCACTCCTCTTGCTTTCCCTTGCCAGTAAATATGGAAACCTGGACAATGAAGCCATGAACTGGAAGGGAACTTTAAGCCCATCCCTACTGGAAACAATTCTATTGGGAAGAATGCATATACCCAAAAAAGACTCTTAACCTGGGATGACAAGAGAAAGAATGGGAGTGTAGAGGGAGATGATGATTACTACCAATTTAATGGTTTCCTTATATATGGTTTTCTGAATCCAACAAATAGGTCTCTTCCATCTTGAAATGTCTGGAGTAAAGAGCACTAGACTTGGTCAAATCATGCATGTGAGCTGGGGAGAAGTGAAATCAGTTATTTCTCAATCACTCAAGTCACTCAGGAATAACTCCAATAGTATTAAGTCTCACAGCTCTGATAGATTTATCGAAGGCAGGAAGACCAGTTAACAAATTATCACAATAGCCCAGGCAAGAGATCATGAGGGGTTGAACAATGGAAGTGAGAAAAGCAGACTTAAGAGTCATCTGAGGGAAGCCGGGCGGCTGCTGCGTGGGGAGCAGGGTGGGCTAACGGTTGGGCTTGTGCGCTCTGGAATCAGACTGAACCGATTCCAAATCTCAACCCTGTCACATACCAGCTGCATGAACTTGGACAAATTATTTCACTTTTCTGTTCCTTAGTTCCCTCATCTAGAAAAGAGGTATAAGACAAAGCAGGCCAGAGCTAGGACAGAACAAGCAAAGCCTGTACTTACATAACCCTGAGAGGGTGGCCTTCCTTCAATTGTACTCCCTAGGCAGCTCCCTTGACTCATCCTAGCTCCAGCCCTGATAAAGAATACCTACTTCATAAAGTAATCATAGAGATGAAATAAGCTAACATATGCAAAGTATTTAAGTGTTTATATGTTTAAGAGCGTACAATAAAAGCTAGACCATTAGTTGATACTATTGTTGATTAGGTTTGAAGCGTTCATGAGAGGAAAGAAAATTTTAGGTGAACTCCCATTTTTCTGGCCTAGGTGATGTGATGAATGTTGTTGTCACATGCCGAGAGACAGATACGGGAGAAAGAACAAGCTGAGGCAAGGGGTGAGATTGATGGTTGGATCTGAGGTATGTATGGGACAACTGGGTGCAAGTAATCAGTAGCCGTTAAGTAACCACCTCTAGGTACCTTACTGGCACCTAAAAGTAAGGATTAGCCAAATGCCCTCAAAGAGAGTGAAAGATGCATTGGTGGCAGCAATAATGGAAATGGATTATGTCACCCAGGAAGCCAAAGTGAGTAGCTAGTTTTGTTTCTGGGAAAGAGATCTGACCACTTCTTACCAAAATACCCATGAAGACATAGAAAGAGACAAAACCCTAAAGTAGGCCAAATTAGCCACCTAACTCCAGAGTCCAGAAATATTTCTACTTAAAACCAAGCCGAACACATAAAGCAGACCACCAGTGCTAGATCTTCTTTTGCATGCTTGCCCAAAAGTCAGCAGGGAGACCTTTCATCCTTTTTCCCCACTGCACACACACACAAAAAAATTAGAAAGCCAACTCTGACTGTTGCTTTTTAAAACCACCAGACTACTGGTCTCTTACTACCTCTGTCAATTCCTCACTCTTCTACAATCTAATGAAGAAAGTAATTTCTAGGAATCCACTGAGAGTGAATGTTTTTTGGGGGGGGTGGTTAAGAAGGAGAGACTGGAGTGAGTGGTACAATGCCTCTGGGACTCAAGAAATGTCTTAGTTGCAGTGCATATATGGAATTGTAGGTTTGTTTCTCCCTGTCCTACTTACTTTACTAATACTTCAGTTTAAGAGGTATAATGAAGAGTCTATTTCAGCAAAACTAACTGGAGTCAACAAAAGGCTATAAAGCTGTGGGAAATGGGCTAGCTGTGCACATTCACTTGCCTTAGCACATTGGAGGAGACCCCTCTAAAACCATTGGGCAGAGAATAGGGCCAAGCACAACTTGGCCACACATCTCGTTTTGTGAAACACCAAGTACAGATAGATTTATCTTTTGAGAAAGCAGAAAAAAATATAGAGCTTTATAAGGGAAAATTCTTCAGTCCATAGGAAATGAAATTTTTAATGAAGACTCAGAGGAACCATACTGCAGGAGTCTAGAAACATTTTAGATATTTTGGTATCCTTAGCAGAATATAGAGAGTCATTGTCTCTAACGGACAAGAGGAGACTGAAAGATAACAAAATAAGATAAAATATATGTGAAAAAGGAAGTATGAAGAGAAAAGAAAATCTAATAATATACTTTATATCCTTATAGAATGCAGTAATATATTATTGAAATTGTGAAAAATCAAATTAGTGTTTAAAGGAAAAATCTGAAAAGCTCTACCAGAGATTCGATTTTTTAAAAGACAAAGAGATAGTGATAAAAGAGAAAATAGCATACTCAAGGAAAAGGAAATGAAGATTTAAAGTAAGAATTTTAACATCCTAAACAAAGAGATTAACATAACTGGATCCCACACAATAACTAAAGATGTAATTGAAGAAAACTTTGTTGACTTGAAAATAAAACACCTGACTTCTCATAGGAAGAGATACCGTGTTCTGGTGAACTCAATAAAAATGATATAGCTAAAATCACTTGGCCAAATATTTGAATGGCAAAAATACAAAAGGTCTACAAGGACAAGGAGGATACTTTTTCAAAAGAATAAAACTAAGTTGGTCATTAGATTTACCAAATAAAACACTAAATGCCAAAAAAAAAAAAAAAAAAAAACAAGAAGAGAGAGAGAAAGACCGTAGACAACTTCTGTCTAGCCAAACATATAAAGGCAACAAAATATATTCTCATTGATACAAGAGCTTAGAAAACACACTATTCAAAGATCTTCTTGGAAAATCTTAGACTTCTTCTAGCAAATATAATCAAACTTAGAGATAATCACAGTTTAGGAGGATTTCTGTGTTCTGACTCAGAAATGTAGTTGGATGATGCATGGTCAAGTGGATTCCACTGCCTGGAGAGGAACATTTGATTGTGCTTCCCCCAGCTTCTACCTGCTACTTCCCCTTCTTCTCCAGTTCAGGAAGTTGACCTTGTGCCACCCTCTATCCCTCGGATCACATGGAACCTACTGCCATCATTTAAAGCTCATAAGATAATAGCTGATCCTATTCTGTTACCTCCTTGCAAATAATGAAGGAAATCTTTAAATGATTAGACATGGTGATAAGAGAGTAAATAAATTCTATTTATTTACCTTCCAACCAAGAACTACATAAGGCAACATAATGATAATTTCCATTGCAAAGGAACTTGAGTGATGATTTTCTGTAACATTAAAACCCATATTGGCCAGACAAAATTGTTGGGATTTTTTTCCTTTACAAAAGATTAATAGAACTCTTGCTGTAGATATTAACCTGCCAAGCACCTCTTCATGCTATCTCATAACAGTAAGGAAATGCACAAATGCCAATTGTAGCTATCTCTGGCCAGGGCGGGGAGGGGGGGGAGGGTGGGGGGGGTAAAATTAGTGGGTGTTCTCAGTGTGGATGATGACTAGTAATGATGTCAAGGAAGTCAAGGGATAAGACATAATGAGATTATCAGATACTACAAAGGCCAAGTATACCAAGACTTAGAGGCCCTTATCAGATTTGACAAGGCAAGAGCTGTGTCGGTAGAATGATGAACGCAGAAATCAAATGGGATAGTTTGAAGAGTGAAAGGAAGGAAGAGAGGAGGGGCCTTGAAAAATATCAGAGGTTGA
This sequence comes from Halichoerus grypus, assembly GCF_964656455.1. Classification (NCBI taxonomy): domain Eukaryota; kingdom Metazoa; phylum Chordata; class Mammalia; order Carnivora; family Phocidae; genus Halichoerus; species Halichoerus grypus. Next base: position 87,760,691 of record NC_135714.1, read on the forward strand.
GTGCTCAAGGTAGCTGCCCTGGGGCAAAAGGGAGAGTTCTCATCCAAATTATCTAAAGCAGTATACTGTTGGTTTCCTTACCATTCTTCTCTTGCCTCTTAAAAATCATCCCCAGTATCTTTTGGAAATCCATGTGGTTCCAATGAATCTTAACACTATATTTCTACAGGAGTGGCTCCCATGGCCCTCGACTAACCCAATCAAGGCATTCTATCCCCCTGACACAGTGACTGGTTCATGGGCAGATATGGGGCCTACACTGGTCCAAACGTAGGGACAATCAAGATTTTTGTCAGGAATTCTGGGCACAGTTGCCAGGGCTGCCCAAGTCACCCGTCTGAGAGCTACATTATATTTCATGTGAGTTGTGCCCCCTGGAGTAGGAACACAGTGGCCCTGAGAGATGTTCTCTCATGCTCTAGATAAATGTACTGTGAGGATATGACATCTCGAAGCTGAGCCCATCTTGTGGCCATGAAGAGAGGAGAAGGACAAAGCCAATATGTGAACAAGCTTTGTGACTTGAAGACAGAGTAAATCACAAAGCAACACAGCAAGAACCTAGACCAAACTTCCACTGTAACTGTCCTATCTCTGGATTTTTTCATTACCATGAGCCCAGAAATTTTATTTATTAACCCAGTTAGAGCTGAGTTTTCTATTATAAACAATAAACATTATTCTTTTTTTAATTTTATTTTATTATGTTATGTTAATCACCATACATTACATCATTAGTTTTTGATGTAGTGTTCCATGATTCATCGTTTGCGTATAACACCCAGTGCTCCATTCAGTACGTGCCCTCTTTAATACCCATCACCAGGCTAACCCATCCCCCCACCCCCTCCCGTCTAAAACCCTCAGTTTGTTTCTCAGAGTCCATAGCCTCTCATGGTTTGTCTCCCCCTCCGATTTCCCCCCCTTCATTTTTCCCTTCCTTCCTATCTTTTTTTTTTTAACATATACTGCATTATTTGTTTCAGAGGTACAGGTCTGTGATTCATCAGTCTTACACAATTCACAGCACTCACCATAGCACATACCCTCCCCAATGTCTATCACCCAGCCACCCCATCCCTCCCACCCCCCACCACTCCAGCAACCCTCAGTTTGTTTCCTGAGATTAAGAATTCCTCATATTAGTGAGGTCATGTGATACATGTCTTTCTCTGATTGACTTATTTCGCTCAGCATAATACCCTCCAGTTCCATCCACATCGTTGCAAATGGCAAGATTTCGGTTTTTTTGATGGCTGCATAATTCTTTTTTTAATGCATAATTCTTGTTTGTTCTTACTTGCAGACATTCTATACAAAGGCTTGAGTTCCTTCTTTTTTTTTTTTTTTTTTTTTTTTAACAGGCAGGCAGGGCACTTGGGTGGTTCAGTCGGTTAAGCAACTGCCTTTGGCTCAGGTCATGATCCTGGAGTCCCAGGATTGAGTCCTGCATCAGGCTCCCTGCTCGGCAGGGAGTCTGCTTCTCCCTCTGACCCTCCCCCGTCTCGTGCTCGCACTCTCTCTCTCTCATTCTCTCTCTCTCAAACAAATAAAATCTTTTAAAAAATAAATAAATAAGCAAGCAGGCAAAGCCCCTACATTCTCCAGAAGAATAAAGGTTAAAATTTAATAGGACATTTCAGGAATTTACCCCTGCCGGGACCAAGAAGGAAGACAAGGCAGGGCTTTGAAGCCCATCTTATTGTAAAGTCAGTTTTGAGTCAATGAGCATATTGTGGTTTTTCTTCTTCTCCCCTTCACATACACTGTCCCTGGGGAGATGTCCAGGTCTGAGGACCCTTAAGTTCCCATCCTCCACATCTCCACCCCAGGAAGCCTGTGTTCATGTCTCACTTAAGGCATTTCTTACCTTACTATTAGCAAACTTTCCATTTTCTTCTGTATATATATTATCTCTGTGTACTATTTTATCAGTCCAAGAAAGTGGAAAATCCTTTAGGTTAATTCTGAAAACAGACATCCAGTTCAGGTTTCTTTCCATTACACCACCATACACAAATGAGTGTCTTTTCCACAGGACAAAATTTACTGAATATGTCTCAATTTGAAGAATTAAAATGAAAGGAAAATGCACGTTAAACCAAAAAAGAACTTAAGAAAAAATGAAAACCCCCAAACCCAAAAAATAAGACTCTCTATGCCACACTCTGGAGGGCATTAGCGTAATCCTCCCTACTCAACTTTTGCCTTTAATCATACTTTGTCTAATGGGAGGTTCTCTCTCCTCATGTGAAAGTTGTTAAGTACATACAAGGTAAAGTCAACATATTTTCTTGATCCTAATACTTCCCAATAGTCTAATTTGCAGACACACAAGGCCATGTTCAACATGAAGTACGGCGTAATGATTTCCTCCCCTCTGAGAAGACAAAATGGCTTCAAAGTGCTACTCTGAGATGGGGGAAATCTTCAGCTTGATTTTGAGCTATATAGTCATTTACCTACACCATACTCCCCTCCCAAATACACATACACACACACACACACACACACACACACACACATGCAATAATGAACATCCAAGAAATTTTAATCTGAACCCAGGAAAGCAACTCCTTAAAGACATAGGAGATAAATAAGAAGTATGGAAAATAATGTGTCATCCATGTATTAATATCCAGAGGAAATTCCACTACTAAATCTGTTCTGTCATTATGAGCTGAAGAGATTATATTCTACAGTCTTCAGAAATGCAGTTACCAGCTGGACTGCTAAATAGTCTATTGGATATAAGGTTGGTCTCAGGAGAATGACCTAGATATATAAAAACACACAGTGAAGAATTTTTAAACTGCTATTGTTGAAAAGACACAAAAATGATTGCTTGCTCATATTAACTTCAACATCACTTTCTAGATTACAAATAACCCTTAGAGGATTTTAACTTTTGTTTTTTTATCACACTATTTTAATCATATATTTAGCTATTTGACTACTGATGTCCATTTTGCAAAAGGTGCTCTCCTATAGAAACCTTGGGTACTATACTAATCAGGTACATTTTATTTAGACTGTGATACAAGACCTCTGACTTAATTACTCTGAATTCTATAAAATAAATTGATTCAATATTAGCAATAAAATACAGGAAAATACACTTACTTGATTTACTAACATATCTCCAGGTCAAGACCAAACTATTTAAAAGGTTTTAAAATTTTCTCTCTTCTATATTTGTGTTAACCCAGTGACTCACTAACTCTCGTAATACCGAGAGCCAAGAAGAAATTATGAACGAATACTTTAGAAAAGCAAACCATTGGAGATCTGATTAAATTGCCCAAAAACTAATGCCCTCATTATCTATTAAACTGAACATTAGATGCTGATTAATGACCTTTTTTTTGCAGAACATTAATTACATGTAACCTATCTCTTAAGAAAATTATGACATTATGTGACTCAAACATTAAATTTTGCTGGATTATACCAAAGATGTTTTCTTTCCCTTTCTTTTATCCCAGGAAAACACATTTGAAAGCCTTTTTTAATAGCTAGTAATCTCTACAATATTTATAAGAAAAAAACAACTTTACTGCTTCTGTATGGTCCTACTGGGCATCTCCACACTCACGAACAGGCAGTTCAATCATCTAACATTATCCTAATGTGAACACATTCCATCCTACTCAGAATCTTAGAATGTCAGAATTTTATACATTATATTTTTTAACGTATAATTTATTCTTCTTAACTGAAAATCCTAAAATTAGTATCTACTTATTTCAACTGGCAGTGACAAATTTTACTCCTTCTCTGCAGAAGAACTTGAATGCGTGAGTAGAAAGATAAAACATGAAGTTGGTACTTTGTGAAAATGACAGCCAACAAACTATGCTGGTATTTGTTGACTTAGTTGGCCTTGCTTGCTATAGAATAGCCTAGAGATTTCCAGTTCCATAGAAAGGGAATTAATATCAAAGCGTGTCTTGTCCTCATGATTTAGAGATGTTTTTATAGGAAAACTAAACTACGTGAATTTTGCATAGTCTTCCTGTCAGGTTGGAGAGATAATAAATGAAGCAATAGAACTGATAAGCACAGGTCTCATGTATGCGTGCAGGCCGAGTTGCTTAAAGCTATCCACTTTAATCTACTTGTATAAAATAAAATTCTAATCCCAAACTAAGAAGCTAAAAGATGTGTCTGATGTAGAAATGGAACTTAAGGCCACCTGTAAGGTCCATACTTTGGGAAGAAAGTTTGGAAAAGTGTATGCTCAAGATCATTCATTTCAGCATTATTTTTAGCAGCAAAAGATATGTGCTTATTAAGCAGCTATGGGTATTGATTTTTGTCATATGCCTTCTTATCATTCATGGGAATAATCATATGATTTGTTCATCTTTAGTTTGTATGGTGAATTCTATCAGCAAATTTTTAAAACTTGAGAATTGTTACATGATTGAAATAAACTACATTTTGTTGAGGTTTGTTATTTTATTGTGAAGATGGATTTAATTGCTAATATAATGGTGTTATAATCAGACGAGTAATAAATATTTATTTTCTTTAGATCTGTTTGATTTTTACACCCTGTCCTCATCCACAGTTCCACTACCCACACCTAAGTAGTGTAAAGGGCTCGGAGTCTTACTGAGGACAAAGCTTTGAGAAGGGCTGGTTAAGCCTCAACTATCCTCCTTTACTGTTCCCCCAAGGCTCCATGGTCTGCCCCACCTACTACTCCCTGCAGGTCCGGCAGTGGTTCCGCAGCTTCCCTGCCACAGTGAAGGAATAGAACACTGTAAGACCAGACTGTGAGCAGGTGCTCCCCAAGACCAGGAGGAGGTGCTGACCTGTGCTGTTCATGGAACCCACATGGTTTCATTTCCCCTCCCACGCCCCAGCATTCCTTTGATGGTAGTCGGAGGAAAAGTCCTCCCATTGCTGAGTTCCTCTCGGAGGCCCTCCCTTCCACCTCTCTCTCCAAGATCCCTAACATATCACTTCCCCAAGCCCTGGCTTTTAGAAGCCAGACCTGGGAAAGAAGTGCCTTGCAGGCAACTCTGGCTCTCCAGATTGCCACAAACTTCCTCCGAGGCAAAGAAGTACAGAGCTGGCCACCTGCTCTATTGCAAAGGGGAAAATGAGGTGAGAAAAAAAACACATGTATTAAAAAAATTTTTTTTAAGATTTTATTTATTTATTTGTCAGAGGGAGAGAGAGCACAAGCAGGGGGAATGGCAGGCAGAGGGAGAAGCAGGCTTCCCGCGGAACAGGGAGCCCGACGTGGGACTCGATCCCAGGAGCCTGGGATCATGACCTGAGCAAAAGGCAGACGCTTAACTGACGGAGCCACCCAAGCGTCCCACATTACAAGGTCTTAATTAAATAACTGGAATATTTGAAAAAGTCTCCTGTCACACTAATATTTTATTTAATAAACTGTTACAGATATTCATAAAGGAGACTCATCTGTTTTCATGTCCCATCTTTGTATACTTTTGATAGTACTGTTATAATAGCTTTTAAAAAAAGAATTTAGAAGCATATGTACGCTCTCGGGACTCAAATTTAAATAGAATTAAAATTATAAGTTCCTTGAAAGTATGCTAAAATAAACCTGTAAACTCATCTGAGCTAGGAGAAGTTAGTATTTCAAAATTTATCAATATATTCCATAATAAATGATGTATTCAGTTGTTCTCTTTCTGAACAATATTGGTAATTTTTATTTTCCTAGAAACTTATTTCTTTCAGATTTTCAAATATATCCGAAGAGGTTCAAATAAGTTATTATTTTAAAATTATTTTAATTTCTTCTTTATCTTTAGTAACTCCCCTCTTATTTCTAATTTTGTAGATTTGTACAAAATGTTGTTTTTAAACAAAGAAAACGTGATAAATCATGTTAGATAGAAAAATTTATAGATGTAAAAAAAAAGAAAATTCACAATCAAATCTTAGGGAAAAATTAGAAAGAAGAACCAAATTCTGAGCTTCCTCACATGCCTTCTAAATTGACAAATGACACCATATTGATTTTCATTTGCACATCAGTTTGAAGTCAAGTTGTTCTGAGTCCTGCTTAGGAAAGATTTAGTCATTTATGTGCTTAGAATGATTCACTGTTGGGGCGCCTGGGTGGCTCAGTCCTTAAGTGTCTGCCTTCGGCTCAGGTCATGATCCTGGGGTCCTGGGATCGAGTCCCACATCGGGCTCCCTGCTCAGCAGGAAGCCTGCTTCTCCCTCTCCCACTCCCCCGCTTGTGTTCCCTCTCTTGCTGTGTCTCTCTCTGTCAAATAAATAAAGTTAAAAAAAAAAAAAAGAATGATTCACTGTTTAATAAGTATAAAATGCTATCTAGTCTGGAAGAGATATTTGCACACCCACATTCACTGTAGCATTATTCATGATAGCCAAGATGTGGAAGCAACCTAAATGTTCATTGGCAGATGAATGGATAAAGAAAATGTGGTATATACACACAATAGAATATTAGTAAACCTTTAAAAAGAAGGAAATCCTGTCACATGCAATGCGGATGGACTTTGAGGACATTATGATAAATGAAATAAGCCAATCACAAAAAGACAAATACTGCATGATTCTACTTATATGTGGTACCTAAAGTAATCAAACTCATAGAAACAGAAAGTAGAATGATGGTTGACAGGGGATGGGGTTTAGGGAATGGTGGGTGTTGTTCAATGGGTATAGAATTTCAGTCATAAACGATGAAAAATTTCTAGACATCTATTGTACATGTGCATATAGTTAGCACTACCGCACTGTACACGTAAAAATGGTTAAGATGGTAAATTTATGTTGTGTTTTTCGCCACATTAAAAAAAAAAATGCTACGGGGGGCGCCTGGGTGGCTCAGTCGGTTAAGCGACTGCCTTCAGCTCAGGTCATGATCCTGGAGTCCCTGGATCGAGTCCTGCATCGGGCTCCCTGCTCGGCAGGGAGTCTGCTTCTCCCTCTGACCCTCCCGACCCTCCCCCCTCTCATGTGCTCTCTCTCTCTCTCTGTTTCTCTCTCTCAAATAAATAAATAAAATCTTTAAAAAATAAATAAATAAATAAATAAATGCTATCTACTGAGAAAGATAAATACCATATGATTCCACTCATGTGTGGAATCTAAAAAACAAAACAAATGAATAAGCAAAAAGCAGAATCAGACTTATAAATACAGATAACAAACTGATAGGTGCCAGAAGGGAAGGGGATGGGGAGTGGGCAAAAGGGGGAACGGGAGATACAGGCTTCCAGGGATTGAATGAAGAATTCACGGGAATAAAAGGCACAGTGTAGGAAATACAGCCAGTGATATTGGAATAACATTGTATGGTGACAGACAGGAGCTCCATTTGTGGTGGAGTGTAGCATGATGTAGACAGACACTGAATCACTGTGTTGGACACCTGAAACTCAACGTGACATTGTGTGTCAACTAGACTTAAATGAAAAAAAAAGAAAATTGTAATGCTCTCTAGTGACGTTCTAAGGGAAGTTCCCCAACTTTTTGTATTTTGGTGTGTGTCACTGTCTTTTTTTTTTTTTCCAGTTGTAAAGGTGGGTTTGTACTAACATTTCTGAGTGCTCTCACCGATTGGTGCTTCTCTGTAGAAAAGATTTGGAATAGATTGCTTATAACCACAGTTCAAACAATAAAATTGTAAGATTCTGGCTATTTTCTTTCAATGATACCTTTTCATAAAACAGAACACTCAGAGTTAAAAGGGACTTGGAGAGAGTGGCTTCTCAAGAAGCCTTCACCGAAATGGGTGGAATTTGAGTTTCACCAGGTTATATAAATTACAGGCTTTGACCAAGCAGTTTAATCCTTAATCTAGACCAGTAGTTCTAAACTTTGCCTAAGTGTTAGAATCACCGGGGAACTGTAAAACTCTTGCTCCTCAAGGCAGGACTCAGACCAATCAAATTAGAATCTCTGGGGTTGAGAGACAGGCATCAGTGTTTTGTGCGTTTTTTTTTTAAGCCCTCCAATAGACAATGTTGAGAACTCTGATATGGGACCATCTGATGTATAAGCCATCAAAAATGAGAAAGTTTATTCAACTGAAGTGCATTCATCCATTTTATATATCAAATAGAGTAACTATTAATCTCTCAGTGAGACTTTTCACTGAGTTAGTCAAAAATTCTAGAATATTTAGTACGACCTGAATGTGCTATACAGAGCTCCAAGTGTAAAGGGTATGCAAGCAAATTTTCCATTTTCCTGTACATGATATGAAATAGCTCCCTCCGTGGGCTGCATTTTAGTTGAAGATAAATAGGGCTGGTCATGGTAAAGTTGTAGAATTTGCAAAGGACTTCCAGTCTTTCCTGTTTCTTGCCTTTCTCCAAATCAAATCAAATGTCACCTTCCCACCTCACTCTACCCCAGCCCCACTGCCTAAGATGACCCTCTGTAAGGGAACAGGCAGAATTCCGAATTTTGTTTCTTTTCCTCCTGTATGTCATTCACACCAAAGTGTTATCTACCTTGCATTTTAGGCTTCTATTTTTAATTGTCTAACTGCAGGCTCTCACCCAACATGTTTACAAATGGAGTGTGGGCTGGCATCAGGATGCATAGGGGGTTGTGATAGTGGGACTCAGTTTGTGCATCCATCAAGATCTCAAGTCTGTTCTAGTGGGTTTGGGGAAATGCCTGGAGAAGAGGGGCTGAAGTGATGGTCTGAGATTTCCCAGAGTTAATGAGATGTTTGTTGCTTTCCAACTTTCCTATTATCAGCTGAGGACAAGGAGTGTGGAAGACCCAGGACCTCTCTTTTAATCTCTTGAAGAGGGACACCTGGGTAGTTCAGTCAGTTGAGCATCCAACTCGTGGTTTCAGCTCAGGTCATGATCTCAGGCTCTGCGCTCAGTGGGGAGTCTGCTGGAGATTCTCTCTCTCCCTCTCCCTCTGCCCCTCCCCCTGCTTGCTCACAAGCACACTCTCTCTCAGATCACTCCAAGACAAACCAAGGATCAAGACTGAAAGCTACAGGAAGTCTCAACTCAAGGCCATGAATGAGAAAGACAGAGCTTCAGGGACCATCAAGCTTGATGAATTAGATGATATGGAGGATTGAGTACTTACCCTGGACTCAATGCTTTACCTGTTTACAAGTTTAATCCTCCCCACAGTGCTGGATAACAAATACTATTATTCTCATTTTGAAGATGGGGAGATTGATCCTCAAAAAGTTAAGTGACTCACCCAAGGTCACAGAATTATTAAGTACCTACCTACACAGCTTTGTGTACAGTCAAAAATTTAGAAGTAACATTAAATGTAAATATCCAAATTCCATCCTAAGTGTCTAAATCATGGCCAAGACCAATCTTCAAAAAATTGGTATGTAACAACTAAGTTCCATCTGACCCCTGTCACTCCAATTTTAAAATATAAGATTAAAGTGTGATGCACTCATTTCCATTTTATAATGTAAAAAAAGCAACAGAGATTTTAAAATTCATCATATTGCACATGGGGTGGGGCAGAGGGTGGTTACTGGTTATTGAATTTATGGTTGCATACAAAACAAAACTTTTTTTTTTATCTTGTGCAGGCATTTGCTCTCTCATCTCCTAAATTCATCAAAGGGATTCTTTTTCAAGGCAAAGATAATTTTTCAGATTTCCATCATACATTCTAAATATTAAAGCCATGAAGCCCAGAAACACAGACTATGGCCTCGATATCCCAGGTGGATGGAGTCCCAAAAGTGATAATATGATTTATTTTGAATGGTAATGTATCAAGTGCGTATCAAATTTTTATCCTTATACTTTATAAACTTGCCTACCAGGCATATGTTATAAAATATACATAGATGTATTCTGGTGGAGAAAAGAAATACATAGAAAAGTATGATTTGTCCAAAATAGCATAAAAAAAAATATGTGCATACATGTCATTTCTGACAAGGCTGTTTGACACAGCTGTGCACTGATGCAGCTGTTTCCATGCAGGGGATTTTTAAATACTGCCCAAAAAACAAGCCATTAAACCTTCAGCTGTTTCTATTAACAAATAATGTGTGAAACAGACATATTCTTCCAATTCTAAAATCTCTCCACAGCCTTGCACCTCAGCCTGTTGTAGATCCCCACCCCCTGGGGTAGAACACAAGGATTAAATGGGGAGCTGGAATGAGGTGGGGTCAGAGATGGGTTGAGGATGAGGGATGGGGTGAGGTTAGGCATTGTCTGGCAGACAAATTATATGAGACCAGAAGTTATATGTTTACCACACTTACTCATCTCAGAGAAGGCCATCCATCATTCTTTTTTTTTTTTTTTTAAAGATTTTATTTATTTATTTGACAGAGAGAGGGAGTTAGCGAGAGCAGGAACACAAGCGGGGGAGTGGGAGAGGGAGAAGCAGGCTTCCCGCCGAGCAGGGAGCCCGATGCGGGGCTCGATCCCAGGACCCTGGGATCATGACCTGAGCCGAAGGCAGACGCTTAACGACTGAGCCACCCAGGTGCCCAGGCCATCCATCATTCTTAAAGTGCTTGCTCATTCCCTGAGAATTTGCTTATATCTTAAACAGCGTGCTAAATTTACAATGGGTATACTCCTTTACGTTCATGAATAAACAGACAGTGTGTAAAAATGCTCCTTCAGCTGTTTTACAGTTGAACATTTAGAGAACTCAACTGTGGATACCTCTGAGTCTGGAGATACCCTAATTACGCACATTTGATTGGATTGGATGTATACTGCACACTGAGCTGGGAGGGGATCTTGGAATTACCATGATTCCCACACAGAAGTTCAATCTAATTTCTAGCAGTTCTCTCAATTCTCAATGATATGTTTTTTATTTACAAAAGTAATGCATACTTAAAGAATTTCCCGAATTAGGTAAGATAAAAAGAGAGGAGAAGGGATCGATGGCCGGGTTATCCATGGCAACGTTACACAGTAACAAGTGATTTAACATTCTAAAAGAGAAATGTTACTACCACCATGTCAAAGAGGAGACGTCCAAAGGACCATCTGAACCCAGCTCTTTCAGAAAGGCTGCATCAACATGTCTGATTTGGAGAAATGCCTACATATGGTCACACCTAAGTCCTCTTCTCCAAAGTATTGAAGACACATCTTTCTCTTGTATACTCCTTTTGCATCTTTTATTCAATTGCTTTACTAAAGCCTCCATGGAGTGGAATCAATAAATTCTTTATGTTCTTGCTCTAAAGAAAGCTCTGATGATTGACTTTGGCTTTCTTACTAAAAAGAAAATATATACAAGTTTCCCACTATGTTATAAAAGAAACTACCTACTAAATTAGTTAGGAGCACATGGTATAGTATTACTAATTAAACAGATAGTCCTGATTTGGTTACTTGTCTAATTGAAAACACTGTTACTGGGTGAGTGCCTTCCTAGCTATAATTTAGAACAGCAAAATCTATCTTTGGGCTACTGTGGAAGCCAATATGTGTATCCATTGTTCAGTATGGAAACTATTTCTCCTGAAAGAAGGATTTGGTGCTTTACCTTTGGGGAATTCTTTGTATATCATCTGGTTTCAATTTCTTCATGGGATTCATGCCCCAGTGAGTATGTGTATATGTGCTTGGGTAAAACTCATACACAAGTAACCCAAACATATCACTGTGGATTCATATATGTATGAATATACATCCACATTGTCTCAAAGTAAAACTGTCATTAGTATTAGTACATACACACAGGAATGGGAGGAAATTGAAACCTGAAGACACAATGTATAAGGTTATAAAATCAGGATTGAGTTTACAAATTCCATATATTAGGTCTAAAGCACCACTACACAACGAGCAAAGTGAAAATTAGAAAAGCAAGTGTGGCTAATCTGCATAAAAATTAATACTAAAGCACTGTCATTTCACATGGAGCTGCTTAGCATATACATATATTACTTTATTAAATATCTCTGAGTTCGGGCACCTGGGTGGCTCAGTTGGTTTAGCAGACTGCCTTCAGCTCAGGTCATGATCCCGGGGTCCTGGGATCGAGTCCCGCATCAGGCTTCCCTTGCTCTGCAGGGAACCTGCTTCTCCCTCCCCCTCTGCCTACCACTCCCCACTGCTTGTGCTCTGTCCCTCTCTCTCTCTCTGTCAAATAAATAAATAAAATCTTTAAAATATATATGTCTTTGAGCTCTTCCTAAATGCCAGGCACTATTTGGTCATTAGGGATAGAGTGATGCACAAGATGGACCAAGCCCCTGCTCCCACGAAGCTTACAGTCTAGCAGGCTAGACAGACAAAATGAGTAAACAAATAATTACATAACTTCAGATCATGATAATTTCTTTAAAGAAAAATAAAGCAAAGTGGGGGACTTCAGAATTACTCTGAAGGGAAGGACAGGGTAATGATATTTGAGCAGAGACCTGAATGAAGTGAGAGTTAGCAATACATATGGAGGAGCGAGAAGTGTCAGATGAAGGGGAAAGCAAGTACCAAAGATTTAAGGCAGCAAAAACACGGTGTGTTCAAGAATCAGCAAGGCCAGTTTGGATGGAGGAGAGTGTGAAAAGAGAGGTAAATAGTGAGATAGGAGAATTAGGCAAGAACTGGATGATGTCTTCTCAGAAAGAGGAGGAAGCAGCAGCAAAGGAGAAGGAGGGGCCCACGAAGTACGAGTGTGTGGTATGATGGAAGGCAAGAGAAAAAAAAGGTTTCCAGAAGGAAAAAGTGATACACTGTGTCAAATGGTGCCAAGAGACCTAGGAAAATGAGGACTGAGAATTCACCATAAGATCTGGCAAGCTGCAGTTGTTTCAGTAGAGAAGTAAGAGATCCTTACCAAGAGTTTTGTGAGCAGGGAAATAAGAATATTTTGCTTCCGTGGAACATGGGATCGAGAGGTGTTTTCAAAGATGAGAGACACTACGATATGATAAATGGCCAATGTAAGTTCAACAACAATAACAAAGATAAATCTTGCACTATTTCTCACACTGCATTAGTGTGCAAATATCACACACACACACACACAAATTCCCAAACACTGACTTGTTTAATAATGCTGTCAGATCTTTAACTTTCTGTCTGTATTTCTCTTCACCCTGCACCCAAACCTATAGAGTTAATTTGCTTCCCAGGGATAGTGAATATAATATATAATTAACAACATAAATTACTATAGAGATTCTCAAAAATGCCACCTTCAGGAGCACACCAAAATAAGTTAAAAATTATCCATCAGTCACAAACTGCATATGATTGTTCACTTTTTGAGATCCATTAAGATCATGAAAATATAACCTTTTTATTCTGAGCACTATTTTGGATAAGATATGTGTGCCTTCCAAACACACACGAACAGACCTGAAGGACACTGGCAGGATATATAATCAGCACATATATGAAGACAAGTGGATTTATGGAAAGAGTACAGGTAAGACATCAGAGAGAAGCGAGATGGCAGCCCAGCCCTGCCAGCTACTAGCCTGTTGTTACCTTGGTCTCCCTCCGCCTCAATGCCCTCATTTGTAAAGACGATGTAATAACGTCCAGCTCATAGCAATGCTATAGGAAATAAATGAAAAAAAAAAAATGTAGGTGGAGTGCCTGGTGTGCTCAATAAATGGTAGCATTGATTTTTATTATCAATTCAATTAGGTTTAATTTTTACTACTATAATATTTCCAACCTCCAATATTCTTTCATTGCATAAAAGCACAATGATGTACAGTAAGGCATTAAATCCTTAGAAATTAGTTTCCCACAATCAGTTGGAGCTGATAGACCATTAGAAAGCTGTTATGTCTTGAGTGATAACAATTCCTTTAAAAAAAAAAAAAAAGCAGAGGCACCTGGGTGGCTCAGTCGGTTAAGCGTCTGCCTTCAGCTCAGGTCATGATCCCAGGGTCTTGAGATCGAGTCCCACATGGGGCTCCCTGCTCAGTGGGATGTCTGCTTCTCCCTCTCCCTCTGCTGTTCCCCCTGCTTGTGCTCGCTCTCTCTTCTCTGAAATAATAAATAAATAAAATCTTTAAAAAAAAAAGGCAGAAAAGTAAAGGGCACATTAAACTTTCTACTAGAATGAAATCTGTTTGGGAAATGTTTACACAGGAAATTTATCCTGTAAAAGAATTAAAAGATTCTATAGGAGTAGTTTTTAAACTGGTTCCCAGACCTATGAGTTCGTCAAGGTGTCTCAAAGGCCACAGTTGGGGCAGGACTGGAGAGAGGATGTTCAGTAGGGGGTGGAGGTTCGCTCTGCTTCAATCAGAGAACTTGCAGTGCCATTTGTGTAGACATTGGACTCTCCATCAGAGTTCATTTGAAGAAACACTCTTAAGCTAAAAGAACATTTGAAATCCTTGGCCTAGGAGGTCACAGTGATTCACTACTCACTCAAGTCCTTTCACTCTAATTCTGTGAGTCAACAAATGTGATGTAAGTAATGACTAAAACCAGACATAAAATTAAATTACAAACACAGTACATAATTTAAGTGAGGCTTAAAATTAAATGAGTGGCATTAAAGAGAGAGTTGCTAGATATCTCAAATTGTTTATTCATGAAATACCACATCATTGAAGACACAAGTAAAAACTTGCTTAGCTTTACGTCTTGTACACTATCCCATACAGTCAGTAATAGGATTTTCTCCTCTTCAATAGTCCCTAGTGTAATGGTGAGTTGGAAAATTAACTCTAAATTTCCTCTTTTCAAATGCTTATAACTCATCTAACCCTTGAGGGAGAAATTCTCACAACTTTTTCAGGGTGAGGGCCATGTGATTCCCATCATCTTAATGGAAATCACACTTCTCAAACCCTACAAAAGACTTTAGCAATTTAGGTATTCACATTTCCATAGCCAAAGCTGTTGCTTTTAATTTCCTCTGGGTGTTCTTTTCCTCCATTAAACCTGTTGTTAGCTATTTATGATGCGCATCCATGCACAAGATACTCGGTAGAGCCTCCCTTTGCTCCTCCCATTGTGCCTGTCCATAGCCCCATAGTTTGTTCACCCCAATAATCTTCTACTTGCTATGAGAATTATGTACTAGTCAATTCATGTATAACACGCATAGTTCCACTTATCATGGAGGCTATGAACTCATGTAATCTGTTATGTCGAAAACCTTTCAAATGTGAAATCTCTTTGAACTTCAAACATATTCATGGATTTCCTCCTAAGAGTAATTGCACTTCTGGTATCTGAACATTGAGAAAACACACAATGGCAAGAAGACGTTACAGATTATAAAGTCTTAATATTGAACCTATGCTTTCTTAATTATAGAGTAGGTTTATGTATGATAATCACAACATACATCTGAAAATAGTACATATGTGTGAAATATATCATACATTCAATCTACAGACAAGCTTAGCACAACCATGGATTTGTAAAGCCTGCATACTAACTCTGGGCCCTCCAGAAATCCTCGCACTACATCTTCAAACTACTTGTAGAGGAGAAAGTGCATGGTCTCTGGAGTCAGAAAACCTGCTTTAAATCACAGGTGTGCCTCTTCACAACTACATGAACTTATCCTATCTGATTGCCAGCTCCCTTATCTGATCATTTTAATTTCAGAGTGAGGACTGTGTACATTAAAATATATATGGCACTTAATATGCAATAGTAATAATGGTTAATATTTGTTGCATGTTTACCATGCATGACACACTGGGCTTACACAATTTGCATATCTATATATTTTAAGATATAAACTTGTAGACAACAGTCTTAGAGATTGTTGTGGTCAAGAGAACCCACATCAGAATCTAAGCATCTGGGTTCAAATCCAGGCCCCAGGTATCTAAAATCTACTAGCAGCATGACCAAGTTATTTAACTTTCCCAATATTTTCTTCCTCATTTGTAAAAGGGGATAACATAGTCCTTACTTTACGGTAATAATATTAGGCAAGTACTTAACATAGTAAGAGTAAGTATTAGATAGTATTATTATTATCATTTTATAGGTAAGGCAATTAGGTTTGGTAAACTTACTTACCCAAGGTCACATAGATAATAAAACACAGGACTGGGACTCTAATAAGATTTATCTCCCTGGAGCACCCTAGTGGCTCAGTCGGTTGAGCATCCAATTCTTGGTTTCAGCTCAGGTCATGATCTCATGGGTAGTGGGATGGAGCCCTGCAATAGGCTCCATGCTTGGCAAAGAGTCGGCTTGAAGATTCTCTCTCTTTTTCCCACTGCCCCTTCCCCCCACTTGCGCATGTACGCACACAATCTCTCTCTATATATATAAAAATAAATAACTTTAAAAAAAAAAAGATTAATCTCTCTAATACACATTTTATAGGTGTTGGCTTCTTTCAAACAAATACTTGCTCCTCCTCCCACAAGTCCTATCTAGGTTCACCTCTCCTGGCTAATTGCAAGGGATAGACAACTCAATCTAAACAGTAAGCAGCTATAATGGCTCCAGTCATGTGCCAATTTACACAGAGCACCAGGAAAGTGAACTCTGTTTTGCCATGTGAAGCCCCTTCCAGGGAACAAGTGAGACAACAAAGACTTAAAAACCCAGCAGTGGGTGAGACAGGCAGCAGACAGTTCCCAGAAGCACTTTAGCACACAGACCCAACAAATCCTTGAACACACAACCCACGTCTATGCTCGATGATTTCTCATCTTCCTCAGCTACATAAAACTCTCTAAGATGCCTTTGCCAAGTTTCCTTCAACATAGAGTTAACCTATGTTGGTTTTCACATCTTTCCTGAATATTAATGTAGTGATTTACATAAGAATAATCTCTTTATAATATCATTTACAGAAGGAAAATGCCCTCATACCAAGCCAATTCTGAGTGGTGCATGCACAGTTAAGTCTTTGCAGAAATCTGGACTCAACTTGGTTGAACCCCAAATATCCACTCTCCCCACTCCTAGGAAGCAAGTATTCAGAAACAAGGCAGAATCCTTCCTCTATATCTCACTAGCCAGATTTATCTCATTCTTAAAGGTATTTCCACTCAAAATCCCCAGCCCTACATACTTTGTTATTATTAATTCAACATGAAACCAAAATTAAGAATTCAGCCTCAATGTCTTTTATAAGTCCTTCTACCACATGCACGTGTGACTTATAATCCTTAAATTATACTTCTATTTTAATATATCCCAGGCCCACCAAGTAGCCTTGGTACAATCTCTCCTCTCCATCTATTCAATGGTATCCACTTCTCATCAGTACTACATGGGACTTTCTATTTGAACTTGACATCAGAAGTATCTGAAAAATCCCAAAGAACAGGAAGCTTAATGAAGTTCTCAATATCAATTTTGTACATCTGCATGATGCAAAGCCTGAAAGTGGGTCACATGACCTCAAAGCCCTTTACAGTCTGCTTTCTCTCTGCATACTCCTAAAAATTATATATTATTTTGAGACATTCCTTCTCCAAGTTATTCAAAGATTCAAATTTGGGGGTTGGTCTCAAGTTTACACAGACTCCCAAAGAGCCCTTATTTCTGAGCAATATTTTAATAGCCATACTTTCTGATCAGTACCACAACCTCTCCATTATGTGCCTCCATTAGACAAAATTGTCACTCAAGTATAAGCACAGTGGACCGACATGCCCTCAGCAAAAGCAGATAAACGCTGTACTGAAAGCAAGGTCTCCATTACTATGGAGATCGTTAATAGAGCCTTTTAAAAATATTGTAATTAAAATTTCCATTAGAAGCATGCAAAGCCTTCTTTGCCAAATTGAAAAGGACAAAACTAGTACAAAGTGAATTTCCGAGTTTTTAGGTCATTATGAACACTAGGGTTTTTTTTAACTATTTAAAAAAAAATTTTGGCACCACCTCTTGAAACAAGTTGAAAGACAAAATAAGCTAAAATGTGAAGCCTGTAACCAGGGTGCTCAGTCAGCCAGTTCCCTGCCAAAATAGTCCCGGAATCATAATTCTTTTGCATTACTTTTGCCTTTCATGTCTGAAGAACTTTCCTTTGATTAACTCCCCTTACAGAGTGGCACTCTGCAGTATTCTGAAGGCAAGCTGGAAACTTGAGAGGATTCTCGGCAGGGTGCTTTCCCCCAGGTCAGGCCTTCAGGAGGAGGAAGACAGATTAGCACAATTTAGGGCTCTCTTCCCAAGAAGCTCCCAGGACCTAACGATCCCAAACATGGGCTAGGAGGCAGCAATAAGGCTCAATCTGGAAGACACCCAGCCAAAGCTGTTTTCTTCTCCCGAAAGAAACTCAAGACAGGTGTATTACTTTATAATTTTAACTCTGATAAACTCTCTGAACTTTCTGCTTTATGTACATGACTAAATTTAGCCACTAATGCAACCAGATGGTTGACAATCAAGTCAATCACTATTACTGATTGCATAATAAAAATCACAGGAGTTTAGAAGTCACCTCCATCCAGCTGGAGCCCCAAGAGCCCAGAAGCCTTACAGGGGCATCTGTAGGAAAGCCGAGGGAAAAACTTCCTTGTAATCTTGTGAGGCATCAGGTTTCTAGGCATCTCACTCTGTAAACACACACTTGGTCAACCAGCTGGCCTGCCCGTCTCATTGATAATCCTTCTTAAAGGGTAAAGAAATAGAGTATGAAGACTGAGAATTTATTTCAGGAGCCGTGCGAGGCACTTCTCAGTTAAAAGGAAATAGAGACAAGTGCCATAGCCCTAAAGGAAGTTGGTGATGATGAGCAAAATGGCTTCCTGGCAAATCCCTTTCTAAACCAAACCTGTTTCTCTTTTTAAAGTACCAAATAATCAGCCCCATTCCTACCCACCCCACCCCACCCCCTGCACACACACATTTTTTCAAGTCACCAGCTATCTTATTCTACCAAAGAATCATCACTATCACACAGTGAGCACCAAGCTACATGCTTCCCATATGTTATTTCATTTAAATCTCATGACACCCCAAAAGGTAAACATTTTTCACTTCCTGCATAGATGAGGAACACAGAAGTGGAGTTTCAGAGAGGTTGAGCAACTCACCCAAGTTTGCAGGTAGTAAATTGTAAAAGTGAGATTTGGGCCCAGGTGTTTCTGGTTCCACAGCTACCTCTAACTACAATTAGGTCTAATATAAGGAACAAATATCTAGTAAAACCCTACAACATCATACTTCACTTTTTATAGTTTCTTATATTAATACTCCATCACCAAAAAAGGTGTGAGCCAAAAAATAGCATTGTTTAAAATGCTCAAAATACAATAACGTGAATTAGCATCCACAAACCATGAACTGTGAGTCCTAATGTGCCACACAATCTTGTAACTTCCGATTTCTTCACCAAAAAATCTTTAAGGATGTTTCTGATTTTAAGGCAAGAGATGCCATTTCAAGTAGCTGAGTTTCAGAGGTAGCAGAAAGATTATCTATTTCCTTTATTTCCTTTTTTAAAAACCAAGCAAATGGGGCGCCTGGGTGGCTCAGTCGGTTAAGCGTCTGCCTTTAGCTCAGGTCATGATCCCAGGGTCCTGGGATCAAGCCCCACATCGGGCTCCCTGCTCAGCAGGGAGCCTGCTTCTCCCTCTGCCTGCCGCTCCCCCTGCTTGTGCTCTCTCCTCTCTGTCTCTCTGACAAATAAATAAATAAAATCTTTAAAAACTAACAAAAAAAAAAGGAAAACCTTCATGATACTTGAGATTTCTTTAATCCTTAAGATAGCTGCAAAACAGGTAACATTTATATATAGTTCAAACTAAGATGTGAAGGGCAGAGCTCACAATCATTCCTGAAATCACGTCTGAAGTGGAAGAGTGAAGCAGGGCCCTCGGACAGTAGTTCTCAAACTTGACGTCTATCCGAATCACCCAGAGAGAGTGTAAAAACAGACTTGGGCTCTGCCCTCCATCACTGATTCAGTATGTCTGCCATGGGATGAGAGAATTTTCATTTCCAGAAAGTTCCTAAATGTTGCTGATGTTGTTGGTCTCTAGATTACCCTTTAAGAATTGCTGCTGTAGAACAAAGACAAACTGAAGCAGAAGGTGTCAACAGAAGCTGCTCAAATCATAGGTAAGCAGATTTTCAAAGAGTAATTTGAAAAATACTACTTCCCCATCGCAAGAAATTTCACACTGCACTTCACCAGGAGTGAAAGGGAGATAAGGGATGGCTCATTTAGTCAAGAACAGAAAAGAATTAAAATGCAGAAGCTCAGATTTCTCTGGGCATGAGCGTGTTTTTGGTTGTGTTTACTCTTAGAAAAAATGTGGCATCCCGTTTTTATTCTCAAAGGGCTTTAAATGCTTATTAAAAAATGTTCTTTGAAATCAAATAGCTCTTTAAAGGCTGTATTTTGATGATTTGATTGTAAATGAATGAAAAGCATATGGATTAAGTCACACATGGTTTTAAAGAGTTACAAAAGTGTCTAACGAGACACATTGAGAGTTTACCAAATTCAAATGTTTGAAAGAAAAAGTCACAGGATAGAGGAAAGCAAGCTGATTTTACTCTAACTGAAAGGATAACAAACATATGTAAATATCTATCTGTTAAGAATTTGATCATCACTATTAAACATCTGCATTTATCATTTTTGCAAAGGATCTAATATATTCTCTTAGAGTATTCCAGTTTAAGGCAACCACCCCAATGCCCAAATATAATAAATTCTATTCTAAAATAGGAGTTTCAGATGAGATAAATAATATTTTGCCTTCTGACCATCCCTGAGATTCGGCACCTAAGATAGCTATTGTTATTACCATTAGGGAATTATACACATATACAACATATGTGGTAAAGAATATTTTTAAATCTTTAATATTTTTTCTCTTAGAGATTTACTTTTCCTCCTCCCAGACTGCACTCTAGAATAACGTTTTCCTATGCTTACTGCAGAGTGAAGGGATAAGGCACAGCACAAGAGATTCAGAGGCAGGATCTACTCAGATTTATGTTTCAGAACCAATGAATTTAAGACAACTGAGAGAAAAAGAAAAAGGGTTTGAGGGTTAGGGGTTTGAACAGGTGGTTTCTATGGCTGGGGAAAAAGAAATGGAAGCTATGTAATTAGTGAGGAGAATGGCCAGACTAAGAGGCTGGACCTAAAAGACCCAGAGACAGAAGTGCAGCACCTATCATGAAAGCAAAATCAACATCTGGGCTGCACTTGAGTGAATGCAAACCACGACTTTTGCTCTGTTACCATGTCATCCCTTCCTGGACAGCAGTTGGAGCCCTTTTGTTGGGGCTTACATTACTGATTTATTCCTTCTGCTTATTTTTCATGGTCAATCTTTCCAGAAATTTGTCTATGTTATTAAAGTTATCATGCTATTAAAGTTTTCAAAGAACCAGATTTCAGTTTTGATAATCATCTCTGTTGGTTTTTATTTTGTTTGTTTGCTTGCTTGCTTTTTATATCGTTTTTATTATTCCTTTTCCTCTACTATTTTGTGTTTCTTCTGTATTCTTTTCCTGTCTTTGTGAGTTGAATGCTTAATATTTTTATGTCATTTTTTTAAAGAAATACATTGTAAACTATAAATCACCCTCTGAGTGCTGCTATAGCTGCATCTCACTAATTTTTATATGCACTAGTTTTATTGTCAGTTATTATAATTATTTCAAAATTCCAATTTATATTTCCCTTTTAACCCTTAGTTTACTTAGAATTATGTTTGCTAAGTTCCAAATGTATAAGAATTTATTTTATTGTCAATTTATAATCTAAGGGTATTTTTGACAGGAAATATGGTCTTTATGAAATCAATTCGTTGAGCAATTTTTATATGTTCCATGATGTTCCTGGAAGAAAAACGTGTGTTCTCTAATTTTTGAGTTTAGTGGTATCTAAATCAAGCTTGTGAATCATGTCATTAAAATTTTCTATATAGTTATTAAATTTTGTTTTACTGATCTATTATTTGTGATACCCCATACATCCTATATATAAAAAATTTTATTAATTTCTGCCTCATCTCTCCTATATTTCTTTTTTGCATGCACAGGCAGATACATATATGTTTTATTTCCCTTTTCTCTTACACAAAAGATAGCATACTATATATACTTTTTTGTGCTTTAATTTTTTTCACTTAAAAATATATCCTAAAAATACCCCAACTAGCCAAATTATCTTCAGAAAGAACAAGGATGAAAATTTCACACTCCCAGATTTCAACCTATCCCACAAAGCTATAGTAATCAAAACTGTAAGGTACTGGTACACATAGAATCCATGGAACAAAATAGAGAGCCCAGAAATAAACTCACATTTATGTGGTCAATTAATCTGCAACAAAGGAGGCAGAATATACAATGGAAAAGAGACACTGTCCTCAATAAATGATGTGGTGAAAACTGGGCAGCAACATGCACAAGAATGAAACTGAACCATTTTCTTACCATACACAAATATAAACTCAAAATGGCTTAAAGACTTAAATATAAGACCTGAAACCATAAACCCTTAGAAGAAAACATACGCAGTAAGCTCTTTAACATGAGTCCTAGTGATTTCTTTTTGGAACTGTCTCCTCAAGCAAAGACAACAAAAGCAAAAATAAACAAATGAAACCACATCAAACTATAAAGCTTTTGCACAGGAAAGGAAACTATCCACAAAACCAAAGGGCAATCTACTCAATGAAATAAGATATTCACAAATGATATATCAATAAGGGGTTAGCACCCAAAATATATAAAGAACTCCTACAATTCAATAGCAAAAAACAAAATCTGATTTAAAAATGGGCAGAGGACCTGAATAGACATTTTTCCAAAGAAGACATACAGATGGTCAACAGGAAAAGACACTCAATATCACTAATCATTAGAGAAAAGCAAATCAAAACCACAATGAGATATCGGCTCATACCAATCAGAATGACTAACATCATAAGGACAAGAAATAAGTGTTGGCAAGGATGTGGAGAAAAGGCAACCCTTGTGCACTGTTGGTGGGAATGTAAATTAGTGCAGCACAGAGTTTCTTCAAAAATTAAAAATAGAACTACAATATGATCTAGCAATTCCACTTCTAGGCATTTATCCAAAGGAAACAAAAACACTAATTCAAAAAGACATTTGCATCCTTATATTCATTGCAGCATTGATTACAACAGTCAAGATTTGGAAGCAACCTAAATGTCCATCAGTAGATAAATGGATAAAGAAGATGTGTGTGTGTGTGTGTGTGTGTGTGTGTGTGTGTGTATGTATATATAATGGAATATATATGTATGTATATAATGGAATATATATGTATGTATATAATGGAATATATATGTATGTATATAATGGGATATGTATGTATATAATGGGACACATATACATATAACTTATTATATATATATAGTGGAATGTTACTCAGCCATAAGAAGGAATGAAATCTTGCCATTTGCAACAACATGGATGAACCTAGAGGGTATTATTATAAATGAAATAAGACAAACAAATACCATATGACATCACTTACATGTAGAATCTAAAAAACGAAACAAACAAAACAAAATAGAAACAGACTCAGATACAGAGAACAAACTGATGGTTGTCAGAGGGGACAGAGGTAGGGCAATAGGTGAAATAGGTAAAGGGGATTAAGAGATAGTCTTCCAGTTACTAAATAAATAAATAAGACGGGTATGTAATGCACAGCATAGGGAAAATAATACTGTAACAACTCCGTATGGTGAAAGATGATAACTAGACTTATGGTGACCATTTTGTAACATATATAAATATCAAATCACTATGTTGTACACCTGAAACTAATAAAATATTTTGTCAATTTTCTTCAATTTAAAAAAAAAAGCGCCCCATATGAATTGACAGGTTTGCTCTTTATCCTTTTCTACAGCTCCATAGTACTCCATTGTGTAAATGTACCATAATTCAGTCACAATGTACCAGTCTATCATGTATGAGCATCTAGATTGATTACAATATCTTGCAGTTACAGTTAATGCTTCAATGAATAATTTTGTACATATATTTTCATATTTGGGGAGGTACATCTTTAGGATAAATTCCTAAAGTGGGGTTGGGGAAGTCAAAGGGGAAATGCATATGTAGTTTTATTAGATATTGCCAAATGCCCTTCCACAGAAGATGTAACATCTTGGCCTTCCCATCTGCAATGAATGAGAGTGCGGCCTGGTACTTCCTCAAAGTCTGGACCATAGAGTATGTTATTAAGCTTTTACATTTTTGCCAACCTAATAGGTGAGAAATATTATACTTTTGATTTGCATTTCCCTTATTATGAGTAAAGTTGAATGTGTTTTCATGCTTGAGAGCCATTTTATATCATTTTTGTGAATTGTCAGTTCATGTGTCTTGCTCATTTTTCAATTGAATATTTGGTCTTTTCTCCTCAAATGTTAATTTTTTTCTAATATATGTAAGATGTAAGCACTTTTATCTATAGTACATATTGTAGATATTTTTCATAACTTGTCACTTGGTGCTTTTTTTCCATGGAAAAGTTTTTTTTAATTTTGTAAAATGCATCAATCTTTTCTTTTATTGAATCAAGACTTAAGTCATATTTAGAAGACTTTCCCCAAATGTAGGTTATAAAGGAATTCACCAATGTTTTCTTCTAGTTTCATTTTTTACATTTAGATCTCTGATCTGTTTGATGCTTATTCTTGTGTATAGTATGAGGAATAGATCTAACAAAAATTTTTTCCAAATAACTATCTAGTAGTCCCAACACCATTTATGTAAAATTCCACCTTGGTCCCAGCAATTTTTTTTTAAGATTTTATTTATTTATTTGAGAGAGACAAAGCACAAGCAGGGGGAGCAGCAGGCAGAGGGAGAATCAGACTCCCTGCTGAGCAGGGAGCCTGACGTGGGGCTGGATCCAAGGACCCTGGGATCATGACCTGAGCCAAAGGCAGTCGCTTAACTGACTGAGCCACTCAGGCGCCCCGTCCCAGCAATTTTAGACACTACCTTTATCCTATGATAAATTTCTGTATGTACTTGGACCTATTTTGAACTTTCTATTCTATTTCATTGATTTGAATGTACATGCACCAAAACCTCATTGTTTTAATTACTGATTACCTTAATTATTGAAAACCATTTTTTACACAGAGCCATTGTAGTCCCTCCCCACCAACAACAACCAAAGACCCCACTAAAAAGGAGAATTACAGACCAATATCCCTGATAAATATGGATGCTAAAATTCTCACCAAGATACTTGCTAATAGGATCCAATAGTACATTAAAAGGATTATTCACCACGACCAAGTGGGATTTATTCCTGGGCTACAAGGGTGGTTCAACATCTGCAAATCAATCAAAGTGATACACCACATTAATAAAAGAAAGGACAAGAACCATATGACCCTCTGAATAGATGCAGAAAAAACATTTGACAAAATACAGCATCCTTTCTTTTTTTTTTTTTTTTAAGACTTTTATTTATTTATTTGGCAGGCAGGGACACAGCGAGAGAGGGAACACAAGCAGGGGGAGTGGGAGAGGGAGAAGCAGGCTTCCCATGGAGCAGGCAGCCTGATGCGGGCCTCGATCTCAGGATCCTGGGATCATGACCTGAGCCGAAGGCAGACGCTTAACGACTGAGCTACCCAGGAGCCCCTACAGCATCCTTTCTTGATAAAATCCTCCACCATGTAGGGATAGAAGGAACATACCTCAATATCTTAAAAGCCACATACAAAAGACCCACAACGAGTATCATCCTCAAAACTGAGAGCTTTTCCCCTAAGGTCAGGAACACGACAGGGATGTCCACTTTCACCACTGCTGTTCAACATAGTATTGGAAGTCCTAGCCTCAGCAGACAACAAAAAGAAATAAAAGGCATCCAAATTGGCAAAGAAGTCAAACTTTAACTCTTTGCAGACAACATAATATTTTATGTAGAAAACCCAAAAGACTCCACCAAAAAATTGCTAGAACTGATACAGGAATTCAGCAAAGTTGCAGGATATAAAATCAACACACAGAAGTCAGTTGCATTTCTATACACTAAAAATGAAGCAGCAGAAGGAGAAATCAACGAATCGATCCCATTTACAATTGCACCAAAAACAATAAAATACCTAGGGACAAACCTAACCAAAGAGGTAAAAGATCTGTACTCTGAAAACTATAGAACATTTATGGAAGAAATTGAGGAAGACACAAAGAAATGGAAAAACATTCCATGCTCATGGATTGGAAGAACAAATATCATTAAAATGTCTATGCTACCTAGAGCAATCTACACATCCAATGCAATCCCTATCAAAATACCATCAGCATTTTTCACAGAGCTGAAACAAACAATTCTAAAATTGTACATAACCAAAAAAGAGCCTGAATAGCCAAAGTAATGTTGAAAAAGAAAACCAAACCAGTGGCATCACAATTCCACACTTCAAGCTCTATTACAAAGCTGTCATCATCAAGACAGTATGGTACTGGCACAGAAACAGACACACAGATCAATGGAACAGAATAGAGAGCCCAGAAATGGACCCTCAACTCTATGGTCAACTGATCTTCGATAATGCAGGAAAGAATATTCAATGGAAAAAAGACAGTCTCTTCAACAAATGGTGTTGGGAAAATTGGACAGCCACCTGCAGAAGAATGAAACTGGATCACTTTCATACACCATACACAAAAATAGACTCAAAATGGATGAAAGACCTCAATGTGAGACAGGAATCCATCAAAATCCTAGAGGAGAACACAGGCAGAAACCTCTTTGAGCTCAGTCACAGCAACTTCTTGCTAGACAAATCTCCAAAGGCAAGGGAAGCAAGGGCAAAAATGAACTATTGGGACTTCATCAAGATAAAAAGCTTTTGCACAGCAAAGGAAACAGTCCACAAAACTAAAAGGCAACCTACAGAACAGGAGAAGATATTTGCAAATGACTTACCAGATAAAGGGCTAGTATCCAGAACCTATAATGAACTTATCAAACTCAACACCCAAAAAACAAAAAATCCAGTCAAGAAATGGGCAGAAGACATGAACAGACACTTGTCCAAAGAATACATATAATGGGTAACAGAAACTTGAATAAATGCTCAACATTACTCAACATCAGGAAAATACAAATCAAAACCACAATGAGATACCACCTCACACCAATATCAGAATGACTAAAATTAACAACTCAGGAAACAACAGATATTGGCAAGGATGCAGAGAAAGAGGAACCCTCTTACACTGTTGGGGGGAATGCAAGCTGGTGTGGCCACTCTGGAAAACAGTATGGATGTTCCTCAAAAAGTTAAAAATAGAACTACCCTATGACCTAGCAATTGCACTATGAGTTATTTATCCCCAGGATACAAACATAGTGATTCAAAGGGGCACATGTGCCCCAATGTTTATAGCAGCAATGTCCACAATAGCCAAAATAGGGAAAGGGTCCAGATGTCCATCAGCAGATGAATGGGTAAAGAAGATATGGTACACACACACACACACACACACACACACACACACACAGAGGAATATTACTCAGCCATCAAAAAGAATGAAATCTTGCATTTTGAAACAACGTGGATAGAACTATAGGGTATTATGCTATGCGAAATATGTCAGTCAGAGAAAGACAAATACCATATGATTTCACTCATATGTGGAATTTAAGAAACAAGACAGATGAACACAGGGGAAGGGAAGAAAAAATAAAGTAAGATTAAAACAGGGAGGAAGGCAAACCACAAGAGACTCAACTATAGGAAACAAACTGAGGGTTGCTGGAGGGGAGGTGGGTTGTGGGATTGGTGCTGGGCATTAAGGAAGGTACTTGATGTAATGAGTGCTGGGTGTTATATGCAACTGATGAATCACTAAATTCTATTCCTGAAACTAATAATACACTATATGTTAACTAAATTGAATTTAAATACAAAATTTTAAGAAAAGATTTTTTTTCTAAAAGATTTTTTTTCTACTGGGATCAAATTTAGTAAATCTGATTAT